>NW_008345053.1:2148340-2165035 GCF_000622305.1 Nannospalax galili
TTTCATCTCTGATTTTGTTGATTTGGAGGTGCTCTTTATTTCTTTTGGTTAACTGTGGTAAGGGTCTGTCAATCTTGTTTATTTTTTTCAAAGTATGAGCTCTTGGATTCGTTGATTCTTTGTATTGTTTTCTTTGTTTCAATTTCATTAATTTCTGCCCTGATTTTTGTTATTTCTTCTTGTCTGCTGGGTTTGGGTTTCATTTGTTGTTGCTTTTCAAGTGTCTTGAGTTGCAATGTTAAGTCGTTGTGGTCTGATAGAATGCATGGACTTATTTCAATCTTTTTTATATTTGTTGGGGCTTGTTTTTGTGCCACAACATATGGTCAATTTTGGAGAAAGTTTCATGGGGCACTGAATAGAAAGTATATTCTGTTGTGCTTAGGTGGAATATTCGGTAGATGTCTGTTAGGTCCATTTGATGTATGGTATTGTTTAATTTAGATGTCTCTCTCTGTCCTGTTGACCTATCTAATGAAGGCAATGGAGTACTGAAGTCCCCTACTATTAATGAGTTGGGATTAATCTGGGTCTTAAAGTCCTGTAGTATTGTTTTTATGAAGTTGGGTGCACCAGAGTTTGGTGAATATATGTTCATGATTGTAGTATCTTCTTGGCCAATTGTTCCTTTGATCAGAATGAAGTGGCCCTTTATATCTCTTCTGATTAGTTTTAGTCTAAAGACTATTTTGTCAGATATTAGAATTGTAACGCCTGCTTTTTTCTTAGTACCATTTGCTTGGTATATATTTTTTCCAAACTTTCACCTTAAGGTAGTGCCTGTCCTTGAAGGTGAGATGGGTTTCTTGCAGAC
This sequence comes from Nannospalax galili, assembly GCF_000622305.1. NCBI lineage: Eukaryota > Metazoa > Chordata > Mammalia > Rodentia > Spalacidae > Nannospalax > Nannospalax galili. The sequence continues at coordinate 2,149,155 of NW_008345053.1, forward strand.
AAAAAAAGATGGGTTTTGCTTCTTAATCCATTCAACTAGTCTGTGTCTTTTGTTTGGGGATTTCAGTCCATTGATATTTAAAGTTATTAATGAAAGATGCGTATTGATTCCTGTCATTTTGATTTCTGTTCACATTCTTGGTGTAACTGCATTTCCACAGTTATGCCTTAAGTTTCTTTCTGTTACTCCCTGGGTATAGTCTTTCCTTTCTTCAGCTTCGTATTGTTTCAAGAACTCTCTGACAGACTGGTTTTGTTGACATGAATTCTTTAAGCCTATTCATGTCATGGAAGATTTTTCTTTCCCCTTCAACTATAATAGACATTTTGGCTGGGTAATCTGAGTTGGCATCTGTGGTCATTTAGAACTGGGAATATTTTGGTCCAGGCTCTTCTGGCTTTCATAGTTTGCACTGAAAAGTCAGCTGTAATTCTGATGGGTTTTCCTTTCTATGTGACTTGTTTTTCTTTTGCAGCTTTCAGTATTGTCTCTGTTCTGTACATTTAGTGTTTTGACTATGGTGTGCCATGGGGAGTTTCTTCTCTGGTCCTGTCTATTTGGTGTTCTATGTGCTTCTTGTATTTGTATGGGCATGTCTTTGTTTAATTTTGGGAAATGTTCTTCTATAATCCTGTTGAAGATCTGATCCATATCGTTATTCTGAGATTCTTCTCCTTCCTGTATGGCTATGATTCATAAGTTTGGTCTTTTTATGGTGTCACACAATTCTTGCATATTCCACTCTTGCGTTTTATGAAATTTTTCATAATCTTTGCTTGAGTGGTCTAATTCATCTACTTTATCTTCCAGTCTTGATATTCTTTTTTCCATTTCTTTCATCCTTGGTGAGGCTTTCTCTTGTCATTTCCAATTGGCTAATTGAGTGTTTCACTTCCTTCTTCATTTCAGCCTGAGTATTCTTCAATATTTCTAACTCTCTTTTTAAATTCAGGAGTTTATCCCTATCTTCTTTCATTTCTTTGATTTCTTTGTTTGTTCTTTAAATTCACTGACTTCTTTTTATCATGTTTATCATTGTTCTTTTGAATTCCATGTCCTGCATTATCTCTAGGGGGTTCTCACTGTACTCCCCTACAGGACTAATGGTATTTGGTGGGGATATATTATTTGGATTTTTCATGTTATTATTTTTTCACTGTAACTTTGACATGTGGATTTCTTTTGTAGTTTCTGATTCTTGTGTGAGACTCAAGCCTTCCTTTGTTGAGTTTAGGTCTGCTTCTGTTTGTAAACTTCATGTGCCTTTGTGGTTTACTTGTTGGGCATGAAAAGCTGGTTGGTCTAGACTTCAGGTTCTCTCTTTTGATTTTATATTGGAGGGTCCAGACAGCTTTAGTCCTGCTGCTCAGGAGTTCCGACAGAGGCTGAAGTCGAAAAAGGATCAAATACTCTCACACTTTCTCCTAAGGTTTGGATCCCTCTAGTCAGCAGGCGTAGTACAATTTTGGAGGATTGCTAGGTAGAGGTAGGATTCAGGACTCTCAGGCTGTCAGGGAAGGAGGCTGGTCTCAGGGATCCAGAGCAATCAGGGAAAGAGGCTGGTCTCAGGTTGGGGGTGGGACAGCCAGGAATGGAGGCTGACCTCAGGTATGAAAGGTTAGGTGGGGGAGGGAACAGGCTTTGAGGGCTCCAGTGGACTAGATTGAAGAATTGGGGTAGTCTGGGTGCAAAGGATCAGGAAGCAGTGGGGAGTCTGGGCCAAGAGGGTGGTCCAGAGATCTGGGGTGCCAAGAGAAGAAATGGGCCAGTGCCCATGCTAGGAGGAGAGATGGGGTGGGGGAGCTGGGAGGGTGAATGAGGTTGTGGGAGTACATATGTCTTCTTTATAGCTCAGTGGGTCAGATAACACCTAGCTCATGATGGGCAGCTCAGGTCACATGGTAACTTGGTGGCCTGTTTTCAAACATTTTATTTCTCTTAAGGCCTAATATGAGGCCAAAAGCTGTCTCTCGGAGGGAGAATAGCTATCTGCAGATGATGGTAGAACTTTGCTCCAAAATCCCAAGTATCTCCATCCACTGTGATTTACCTATTAAGAGCTTGCCAGAGACTCCAAACAGCATCCTTATCTGCCAGTAACACCTCAAGTACCATCAGGTCTACTGGATCATATGACTTAAGTGGTAGGCTGCACAGCAGCCTGGGCCTGTTGAAGAGCCTTCTCCTGGTCCAGGCCCCCCTCAAAACTACCAACTTTCTGAGTCACTTGGTATATGGGTCAGAGTAACACACCCAAGTAAGGAATGTGCTGACTCCATAACTCAGATAGGGCCGCATTTCTCTTTGGGTGGTGGGAGGGGCCAGGTACAGCAAGTATCCTTCACCTTAGAAGGAATGAGTGCCCCTCACCACTGAACTAGAAATTTGAGTTAAAAGGCCCTTCAGTTGGTTGAATTTATTTTCATCCTCTGATGTGCATATGGTTTTAGCAATACGTTCAGAGTGGATGCTACCGCCTGCTCAATGGATCCAATCAGCATAACCTCATCAATATAGTAGACCAATGTGGCATTTTGTGGAAGAGTCAGGCAATGATGATCTCTTCTAAGTTATGACACAGGGCTGGAGAACAATACACCCTTTAGTACAATAGTAAGCATGTTTTGCTGGCATTGCCCACTGAAAGCAAATTGTTTCTGGTGGTCCTTATGGATGGGTATGGAGAAAAAAGCATTTTGCAGATCAATAGCTGTATACCAGGTTCTGGGAGATGTTTTAATCTTCTGAACGAAGGAAGCCACACCAGTTGCAGCAGCTGCAACTGGAGTCACTACTTGGTTAAGTTTGTGATAGTCAACTGCCATTCTCCATGATCAACCCATCTTCTGCAGAGGTTGAATAGGAGAGTTAAAGCAAGATGTGGGGACACCCACCACCCCTACATCTTTCAAGTCCTTGATGGTGGCACTAATTGCTGTAATCCCTCCAGGGACACAATACAGGTTTTGGTTCACTATTTTCTCTGGTAGAGGCAACTCCAATGGCTTCCATTTGGCCTTTTAAACTATCACAGCCTTCACTGTATTGGTCAGGCAACCAATGTGGGGATTTTGCCAACTTCTAAGTATATCTATCCCAATTATACATTTGGGGACTGGGGAAATAACCACAGCATGAGTTTGGGGAGCCACTGGAGCCACTATGAGTCAGACTTAACCCAAAACTCCATTGATCACCTGACGTCCACAAGCCATTATTTATTTTATTTTATTTTATTTTATTTTATTTTATTTTACTTTACCTTATTTTATTTTATTTTATTTTATGTTGGAGTATGTTAGTTTGCTTTGATAAACAGCTTTTTAGGACACAAGATGGCCTCCTAACCCCAGGGAATCCATCACCCCTCCCTCACAGGGCTGATCGCATGATTTACAGGAATTCTAGTCCCGATCAGTAAAACGAACCTGTAAACCAAAACTTAAGCTGTCTGCCCATGTATGACCTGATCATTAAGAACCTGATATAAGCTTGCTGTTTCCTCAAGAAAGCAGATCTGCATCACTGAACCTGGTCTCCTGTGTCTGAATGCAGCTCCACTGACACAGCTTCCTCACCAGCCCTGGAGTCCGGGATCAAGCAGTGGCAGTGAGCAGCGACGACTGTGAAGGTGGTCTGAATGGACGGCCGCAGCTGGCGCCCAGTGTGGGGCCCTCGCGGACTTGGGCTTGAGCACAGAATGCCCTCTTTTTCTCCCCTTTTTTCATGGGTAATTGCTCTCATCATCCTTGCATTCCTGCTCTTTTGACTCACAGTCTTCAGTTTGGCGTGTTGCTCCTGTCTCCGCTGAGCGTCTCCTTAAACAGCTCCTGAGTCCCTCTGGGTATGTCTTGCAGGGTGAGTGACCTCCAGAATGGGGAACAGTCATCCAGTGGCCACCGGTCCCCATGCCGCAGTGTTGGTTTCTCTCCTCAGGAGCAGGCAAATTAAGGTAACAGAAAAGGATGTAGCCAAAGTGCTAGATGAAGTTTTGGCTCTTGCCCCTTGGTTCAAGGAATCTTGCTGCTGGGATCCTGAACAATGGGCTTGGGTGTTATTCTTAGCTAGAAAAAAAGAGGTTAAGGAGGGACACCCACAATCTGGGCCATTCTACCCCATTGTAACTGCCATTCTGGCCTATCTGCGGGGAGTTCCCCCAGATGCCCCTGAACAAGATGACCTTATTTTAAAGGAGATCAACAAATTCAACAGCAGGACGCTGTGGACAGCTTGCCCCAAGTGCTCCCGGTCAAAGTGAAACTAGCAGAGCCTTGCTCTGACAAAAAGGCAATGTCTACTGCTGAGGATTCAGAAAACGAGAGGCTAGGGTCTGAGGGCTCTCTTAGTAAAAAGCAGGAAGTCAACCACCCTCTGCTTCGCTGTTACAGGGCATTAGCCATCTGCCTCTGTCCCATGCCGGCTGTGGGGGAGCCCCTCCCCTTTACCCCTCTCTGGGAGAGGAAGACTGGAAGCCCCTTACCCCACCCTCCTTTCTGTCTGGTTCGGAGGACAACACCCCACAGTTCTTCCCTGTTATGATTGCTCAGGGCCAGCAAAACCCAAATGTCTGGAATCCATATTCCCATGACACCTTAAAAAAAAATGCGCAAGGCGGCACTTAAGGATGGTATTCATTCCCCCTGGTTTAGTCAACTTTTAGATACAATCAGCCATGTGGCCAATACCTCCTATGATTGGCAGCATATTGCCTGTGCCTGTTTACAGGGAGGTGACTTCCTCTTACGGAAGGCTGCTCATCAAGATGAGTGTAAACAACAAGCAGAGTGCAATAGACATGCCATTGTTCAAAATATAGGGTTTGACACCCTAGTAGGGCGTGGCAATTTTGAAACTCCCCAGGCTCAAGCACAAGGACCTCCTCACTATTTTGAACAGGTCCGACTCTGCGTGCTATGTGCTTTTCGAAGTATGCCAGCACGCAGTGATACTAAATTAACCAAATTGGTACAGAAACCAGGTAAGTCTTTCTCTGACTTCGTTGAGAGATGCCAGAGTGTAGACAGGAAAATCAGTCATCGGGGGGTTGCTGATGCCTTGCTTAAAGATCTTGTATATGAAGGCTGCTCTACTGAGTGTCACCTGGCCATAGGACCTGTTAGACACAAAGATGTAACTGACTGGATCCTGGCCTGGTGAGATGTGGGTATGGCTTGAGCCCATGCCACTACTCTCGCAGAGGCTCTGACTGTTCAACAGTCTCCGATGAATACAGATAAAAACAAATGCTGGATTTGTGGGGGACAGGACCATTGGTCTCGCACCTTTCATAACAAACTCATTAAAGAGGCTAAAAAAAAGTCAAGTTCCTCCTTAAAAATGTCCGAGGTGCCATAAAGGCTTTCATTGGGTGAGAGAGTGCAGATCTAAGGTGGACGTGGATGGTAACCCCATAAAAAGGGGCCTTTAAATGGCCAGCAGGGCACCTCTCGGCCCTGCCCCAAAGAGAGGAAATAGAGGCTCCCATCCCCCATGTCCAATGGACAGTGCCTATTGAACTACATAAGTCTAGAATGCAGCTTACCCTGGATGGACAAAAATTTAAAGGCTTAATTGATACTGGAGCTGATGTCACAATAATTAGACAGGAAGAAGCATTGCCCCACTGGCACTGCAAGCCAGGATCTCCCATAGAAAGGGTTGGACGCTTACAAAACACCCAACAGGTCCAATGCCCTCTGGTCTGGACTGATCTGGATGGCAACACCGGAGCAATTAAGCTGCTTTTAGCTGCAGGACTTCCTCATAATCTGTTGGGGAGGGATATTCTTACTAGCATGGATGTTGTTCTGACCACTGATGACAAAGCCTTTTATGATGATTGCATTGTTAACCAGTGCACAGGAAATGCACCCCATCCTCACCCCCAATTCTAATGGCCACTGCTCCATTGCCCAAACCACTCTCCATTAAATTGACCTGGAATATGAAAACTCCAATATGGGTGGAGCAGTGGCCTCTCCCTTCACATAAGCTAACCCACTTGATTGCTTTGGTCCAAGAACAATTATCCTTGGGTCATATTGAGCCCTCTCTTAGCCCCCATAATTCTATTTTTATTATTCAAAAAATTTTGAGAAAATGGAGACTTCAGCATGACTTAAGGGCTATTAATGATCACATGGAGCCCTTGGGAACACTACAACCAGGATTGCCACACCCAACTGTCCTAAAGAATGTGCAATTATTATAATAGATATGAAGGATTGTTTTTTCTCTATTCCTCTCCATGATGATGACAAGCCCTATTTTGCCTTTTCTGTGCCCACCACCAACCATAATCTCCCAGTCCAACGTTATCAATGGAAGGTCCTTCCACAAGGCATGAAAAACAGCCCTACCATTTGCCAATATTATGTGGCCCATGCATGCAGGCCTTTGTTGACTGAGGTATATATCTTACATTATATGGATGAAATTCTTATTGCCCATAAGGACCCTAAGATCCTACAAGGAGCTTTTCAAAAACTTAAAACAAATCTCTGAGCGCTGGGCCTCACTATTGTTGCAGATAAAATTCAGTTACATGCCCCTTATACCTTTCTGGGCCATTCTACCCAAGATGTCATTTGCCCTATAGCCCCTGCTCTTACCTTACCCAATAAGATCACCCTTTCTGAGGCACAGACCCTCTGTGGCAACATAAATTGGATACAGGGCTTTCCACTCATGTCCACAGAAGAGCTTACACCACTCTTTGACCTTTTGCAGGGAGCTGATACAGCCTCCACCCCCCACAAGGTCTCGCCTGAGGCTCGACATGCTATAACAACAATAATAAATACACACTTGTCCCAAGCATTCATTAATAGGGTACAACCTGGACAGCCTATCTAGGCCTTAGTCATTCCAACAAAAAATACCCATATGGGAGCACTTTGGCAGGCCCAGGGACCACTGATATGGGTCCACTCTTCTTGGAGTCAATTGCATAAAATCACTCCTGTAATTGAGGTGTGGGCAATAATAGCCCTAAAGCTTGTTCAAACCTCCTGCCTTCTGTATGGACACGACCCAGAGTCACTGGTCCTCCCTCTTCCACTCCCCATGCTCCAAGGACTGTTTCTTGACAACCCTGGCTTTCAGACTCTCCTACTAACTTATCAGGGAAAATATGACAATCATTACGCCCAGCATAGAATCCTCCAAGGAATAAAACAGCTTCCCTTGTCTTTATTTCCCCAGGCATTTCCAAAACGCAATCCCCTTCCTAAGTCTCCTCTAATCTTCACAGATTCTAGCAAACATAAATTTGGTTATGTTGTCTTCCATGAGGGACAGCTTTCTTCACAAAAAATTCTTTCCTTTCAAGGATCAGTATAATTTGAAGTGTCTTTCAAGACTTCCCCACAACCCTATGCAATATATTTTCTGACAGTGCCTATGTGATCCAAACTATACAAAATCTGGCATTTTCAGCCTTCCAGCCTTGCCATAGCCCCCTTGATCTATTGCTCTCCTCTTTGCAATTTCTGCTTGAGCAGCGCTCCACCCCTTGGTACGTTCAACATCTGCACTCTCATACCAATCTTCCAGGGCTTCTGGAAGAAGGTAATGCTACCACTGACAGACTAGTGATGCCTGCTATCAAGGATCCTACTCTCTTACAACAAGCCAGGGACTTACATGCCCGCTTCAGTCTTTCTCCCCAAGCTATACATAGGCTCCTACCTACTTTGCTGATCCAGAGCTGCAAACATCTGGTCCGTGCGTGCTCCTCGTGTGCCCCCTTGTGTCCCTGGGGCCATTACAACCTTCTGGAACTCTCCCCAGAGGCCTCGATCCAAATAAAATTTGGTAAATGGACATAACTCATTTTTCCCTCTTTGGTAAGCTAAAATACATTCATCATATTATTGATACTTACTCTGCTGCCCACTTTGTTTTGGCCTGCTCTGGCGAGACTGCCTCCCACGCCATAAAAACCATTAAATACACCATGGTCCTTTTAGGAGTTCCCTGGCAATTAAAAACAGATAATGGCACCTGCTACACATCCACGGCTTTTTGCCGCTTCTGTCCTGAATATTCAACACATCACTGGCATCCCCTATAATCCTCAGGGCCAAGGAATCATTGAACGCTCCCATCAAATGCTCATTAAACAGATACAGAAAATAGGGGGAGACAGTGACAGAGGCCCCCACTATAAGGATTCCAATTTTGTTATACAGGAAGCTTTATTTGCCTTAAATTTTTAAAAATTTGACTCCAATGGCCTCCCACCAGCAATAAAGCATAGGGGCGCATTGCTCATCCCACTCCCGCCCCCATGGTGAGATGGAAGGACCCCCTCACAGGAGAGTGGAAGGGCCCACACTTATTGCTAACACAAGGGTGAGGCTATGCTTGTGTCTTTCCAGATAATGTTCCAGCCCCCATCTGGATCCTGGCATGAAACATCAGAGTTGCCTGTGATACAGCCAACTCCAGAGGTATTGGCCTCAGAGATGGTGACAAAACCAGAAACCCAACCCACGGAGAAGGCAGCCCAATGCCGCAAGCACTGGAACCAGCCGGTCCCACCTACACAACAGATGAGAGACCTGACCATTGATGACTGTCCAAACGGAGGAGGGCCAGAATGTTCCAGGTGATGATGACCCCAACACCGGTCTGCCCAGTGACCTGGGGGGACATTAAAGCTTTAGCCAGCCAGGCATAGGCCATGGCCCCTGAGCCAAACATGGGACCGGGGACCCTTTTTCTCTTAATGTGTGCCATAATTACCGCAAATTCCCAAACTTGCACCTCCGCACACAACCCCCGCCTGCTTCAAATTCTAACTTGGGTAATTACCAATCCCGCCACCATTACAGTGCTTAATTCCACCTCTAAGATAGCACCCCGAAACACCTGGTACCCTGACCTTTGGGTGGATCTTTGTGCCATATTTCAGGGAGAATGCGAACTCAGTGACCAGATACCTTTCCCTTCCTTCAGCTGTCTGCACCCAGGTCCTAGATCATGCACCCACACTCTGATCATTTATGTCTGCCCACACCATGGGCATAATTGCCAACAAAAGACTAAGTGTGGAGGACCAGGAGACTACTATTGCGCCAGCTGGGGATGCGAAACTACTGGCATGTTCTAGTGGACTGGGTCCTTGTTCTAAGATCTCATAACGGTGCGACAGGCCCTGGGATCTACCTCCCTGGGATGGGGGAACTGACGGGGGCGGGATGGGTGGCCCTTGCACCGGCCCACATTGCAATCCACTTATCATATTTATAGATCAGGGAAAAAAGGCTTCAGAATGGGACACAGAAAAAACTTGGGGTCTGAGACTTTATGTTTCTGGAAGAGACCCTGGGGCTTTGTTCACTATTCAGCTCCTTACCTGCACACCTACTGACATCCCCTCTGGTCTGATTGGGCCAAATGATGTACATATTAACCCCCCCTTTTTACTTCTTCCCCACCCCCTCTTCCAGCCACCTTGATTCACCAAACTCACTCTAGTTTATCTTCCCCACCTACTTTTACAAGCATTGCCTCCCCTCCCATTGTTAGGACTGAGGGCCTCTTGGGACTGCTTTCTGCCATCTACTCTGTCCTTAATTCTTCTAAGCCTGGGTACACTCAGGACTGCTGGCTATGCCTCTCTGCCACCCCCTCCCATTCTATGAAGGATTGGCCGTCCTGGGCAACTATACATTCCTAGACATGTACTCTGACTGCCGATGGAATATTTCTATCCCCAAGGTGACACTGGAATCTATTTATGGACAAGGCCTTTGTGTCACTCCTCAGGGCCCCACCATTCCACCCCGCTATCAGCATCTCTATAACCAGACCACCTACCTCTCCTCTAATGAATCTTACGACCTCCTCCCGATACCTGGTGGGCTTGTTCTTTTGGGCTCACTCCTTGTATCCACTTAATCACTCTCAACCGTTCTTCCCCTTCATGGTGCCTGCTAGCCCAGCGAACCCAAGAGTCAACCTTTATTCAGGGGATGAGATGGACCTTAAGCTTTCCCCATTGGAACATTCACGCCATAAGAGGGCAGCTGCCCTGGTGATTGCTGGCACCACTCTTTTGGAGATCAGTATTGCCAGCGCCCTAGGGTTAGGAACACCAACACTGATCCTACAGGACAAAAATTATAATGCCCTTAGTATGGCTATTGATTCGGTCTTAAAAGAATTACAAACGGCAATAGAACATCTTGAGAGTTCCTTGTCCTCCCTTGCTGAGGTCACCTTACAAAATAGGAGGGGCCTGGACCTGGATTATGTGTTGTTCTAGGATAACAGTGCTGTCTCTGTGCTAATCATTCTGGTGTCATAAGGGACTCCTTGAGCTTAGGCCGCAAAAGGATCTTAGAGAGAGAACAGACCAGGGTAAAGAACCAAAACTGGTATGAGTCACTATTCCAGTCTTCTCCTTGGCTCACAACACTCCTCTCTGCCTTAATCGGGCCTCTGGCCTTGCTCCTTCTAGCCTTAACCTGTGGCCCAATTCTTTTAAGAGCCTTACTTAACTTTATTAGAGACCGGCTTGCTACGATTCAACTTATGATGGCACTGCCTTGCTTCTTACCCCCTACCCCCAGTCACGCCCAGACCAAGGTTTAAAAAGGATAAAAATCATGGCCACAGCCATACAACAGGCCTAAAACAACTTGGGTTGTCCTGCTGGGAGCCTTTCTCAGGGCTACATTGGCTCAGACAATGCGGGTGTTGATCTTAGGGAGTACTGGTCTGAAAATACATTTGAAGGCCCTGGCTCAGATGAGATGATGCCAACAGGCTTGTCCATTCAGGTCTTCTGAGCACACTCCAAGATGGTCTAGCCATTGCCCCAGATTGCTTCATCCAGTAGACCTCTTCTTTCTTCATATCACACCAGCCTTGGCATGGCCCCAATTTGGACCCCCAGTTTGGACCTCAGAATAGCCCATCTTTTAAACAAAAAGGGGGAGTTGTTGGAGTATGTTAGTTTGCTTTGATAAACAGCTTTTTAGGACACAAGATGGCCCCCAAGCCCCAGGGAACCACCCACCCCTCCCTCACAGGGCTGATCACATGATTGACAGGAATTCTAGTCCCGATCAATAAAACGAACCTGTAAACCAAAACCTAAGCTGTCTGCCCATGTATGACCTGATCATTAAGAACCCATATAAGCTCGCCGTTTCCTCAGTAAAGTAGATCTGCGTCATTGAACTTGGTCTCCTGTGTCTGAATGCAGCTCCACTGACACAGCCTCCTCACCAGCCCCGGGGTCTGGGATCAGGTGGTGGCAGTAAGTAGCAATGACCGTGAAGGCAGCCTGACCGGACGGCCGCAATTTTATTTTATTTTATTTTTTGTCTTTTTTTGAGACAGGTTCTTCCTGTAGCCCCAGCTGTCCTGAAACTCACTATGTAGACCAGGCTGGCCTTGAACTCACAGAGATCTGCCTGCCTCTGCCTCCCAAGTGCTGGGACTACAGGCGTGCATCACCATGCCTGGCATAAGCCCCTATTTTAACTGGAGGGTCACATGCTTTTGAGGACTCCTGGGATCAGTGTCAGTTCAGAACCAGTACCTAATAGACCCTCAAAAGTTTGGCAATTTCTTTTTTGTCAATGTACAGTGACTGTACTGAAAGTCTGTAGACCCTTCTGGGGAAAGATGGGAGAGAGGTTAACGATAAAACTCTTTGGTATTGTAACAAGGTCCTTCCTCAAGAGGATCTGGTCTTCCCTTCATTCAGGGCATTCTGCATCTGTGAACCAGCTGAAGTCTGGAAACTGGTTGACAGGCTTTGATTGAATGTAGCCTTTCTTTCATTGGTCCTAGAAATTTCTGCTTATACAGATTGAACAAAAATCTAGTAGGTTTCTTACCTATTTTGTTCTAAAATCCCTATGACTGACTAGTCAGTACCCAAGGTCCATATGAGTTGCATCATGACAGACATCACTTTGCCTGTGCTGCCCACTATGGTATCTATGCTCATCTTGCCTCAGATTCAATGCTGCCACCCAGCCCCTTCTTTTCTGGGGTCCAATTAATCCCATTATTCTAATTCATTCAGTTGATCAGCTGCATCTCTGGTCTGACATATGGAGCAGAGCAATGACAAAACTCTTCAAATGCACTGGTGCCCCTCCCCATTTTGTCTTTATACCATCAGTGAAGGGTATGCCTTTTGGGCCCTCCCAATTGGAGGATTAGGTTTTACACAGCGAATTCCCTGGAGTACTCCAATTTCCCTAAGCCTTAAAATTCCTTCATCAACACTAAGGTAAAGGATATCAGGCATCTCCAGCTCCTTCTCAGGAGGCCATCTTTTCACAAATTCTTCAGCTAATCAATCAAATACTTTTGGTACCTTTTTAAAAAACTATGCAAGCTTCTATATAAACCTCAATTGTCCAGTCAATTGGCGCATATCAACCCATTACCACATATGTTCCCCAGTCTTCCACTGGAATGAATTAGTAAACTCACTAAGTTTTTTAGTAGCACAGTCATGGATCACACTTCCTATTTTACCTCTACGGGCCTGCTTAGTGCATTGTCTTGCCTGGCGTCTCCTTCAGGGAAGATCACCGCCAGTTCCGCAGACAACGCAAGATTAATTTCCTCACAGACGGTAAGAATCTATTTCCATAACTGGCTCGTGCTCACATAAATACTGGAAAGAGACATCAAAAGTAATATAAATGGTTAACTAATAAATATTACTGAGAAATGGAATGGGGACAAGACCAGACACAAGCTTTATAAGGTCTGCTCCAGGAGGTTTCCATATTGATCCAAGTGACTGAATTTTCTACTTAAAATATTATTCCTTCTCCAAAATTTTTCCTAATAGCCCAGGTATAAATTTTCAGCTGTTGGCAACCAGGTAACAGGGATATTTTTGTGTTTTCCTCCTTTTTAATGGTGTCATTCCTAACCAAGGGGCCTGAACACCTGCATCCAGATCTGATCATCCCTCTGTTACCTATGTGTTCTGTTTCCATGACTAGATTGTTACCATTGGCCAACTGCATACTTCTGGCAGAGGTAATGCAGTCTAGAAACACATCTGTACATCCTGTAAGAAGGGATCTATATGCACATATATAGGGATCTACAATGCTTTGTCTGCCCCAAGTTAAGCTTCAGTCTAGAAGTCATCCAAAGGACTGGCTCAGGATGAATGTAAGACTCAGTGGCCTTGGTGTCTGTGAACCCTTCCCCTGCCACACAGGTGTGTGTGTGGGGGGGGGCATGACAATAGGGAGAAAAGCACTAACATCATAAATCTCAGACAAAAGTGACTAAGGGACCAGATGGGCAAAACTAGGTAAGGAACTGACTGGCTGCAGATGTTTCCCCTCTCTATACAAGCTGTTGGCTAAAGATGAGATGGAAAACAGACCTTTAAGATGCTAATTCACGGTCTTCTCAGATGACTGGCTCTCTGAAAATAACACAGCTTGAAGATTCAATTCCTGGGGTTTGCCTATACAACAGGCGGTACCTGCCCATGTATACTTCCTCCAATCCCATCCTCATCGCCAGAGAACTTTAAACACAGTAATAACTCCCTATGTATTATCAGACTGGCTTATGGTCCTCATTTTCTGAGAAGGAACAACTGAAACCTAGGTTTGAGCTGAAGATACTTGTCCTAGTGGAAGCTGAAAAGGCTACCTGGAAAACCAGAGAGGCTCGTCTAGAGTGACCCGGCCACAGGGAAGAAGTTCTTTCTATACAAATCCACCCGAACTCATCCTTACACACACACACACACACACACACACACACACACACACACACACACACACACACACACACACACACACACACACACACACACTATCCTTCCCATTTGAACACCTGAAAGTCTGCAGCAAGCTTTAAACAGATCAGATGGAGGGTTTAGTGCCTCATACCGCACAGGACCACAGCCTTCTTTTAAGTGGCTTCTTCTCAACAGCATCTTTACTTATCTTGAAACATGGATGGAGTTAGAGACTAATAGTATATCTGTTTGTCCCTGCTGATAGTCTATAAATCAGAAATGAAGACAGAGCAGTTTTGACCTGTGGCATGGAAAGAGTCCTGATAATTTAGAGGACTCCATCATTCTCAGGAAACTTGAGGTATGGCTCAGCATCCTTCCCATTCAGTACAGTCCACCAGCCCTGCACTCCTAAACAAAGAAGCAAGTATGTCAGGGGACCTGGTACAGCTGTGTTTGTCTCTATCAACCAAGTTTCCGTTAAATCCCCACAGCCTCCTCATCTTTACAGGCAAGCTTAACCAGGCCCCAAACTATCCACAGCAGTTTTCAGGCATTCTCTAGATTAATCTGAAGAAATAAAAATAACATCACTGGCCTGGGAACATGGCTCAGTTGGTAAAGTGCTTGCTGGGCAAGCTTAAGGACCTGAGTTCGATCCACAGCACACACATAAAAAGCCAGGAGCAGTTGAGAACATCTATAATCCCAAGTACTAGGGAGGCGGAGACTGGAGGATCCCAGGGGCTTGGTGGCTAAGCCAGTTAGCAAATTGGTGTGCTTCAGGTTCAGAGAGATAGACAGATACCCTGTTTCAAAAAATAAGGTGGGGAGAGATTGAGAAAGGCACCCAGTGTTAACCTCTGGCCTCCAAACACAAACACACACACACACACCAAATGTCATGTCTTTTCTGGTCAGCCTAGTGCCCACAGGGTATTTTCTGTCAGGAACCCAGTTTGCACAGGCTTGCCTTACCTCCTCACATATATGAACCAAAACTATTCAGGGATTTGTGATGAATAGGGTTGGTTTACTGAGCTGTTCTAGATGCCAGCCAGAAAAAGGATCGGGCCAAGCCTGCTCAGCTACATGCAGCAGGACCAGACAGGGTCCCAAGTAACACAGGCTGGCCTTTGACTCACTGTATAGTTCAAGATTGACCTTGAACTTCTGATCCTCCTGCCTGTACCTCTTGAGTAGTGGGATTACAGGTGTGTACCACCATGCCCAGTTTAAGAGGATTATAATGAGAATTGGGGCAAGAACATATAAGGGCAGGAAGTGGGGAAGCTTTGGGACAGAAATGCTGGTCATAGGAAAGGCACCTTCGTCCCCAGGTTCATTGGAGTCCTACGTAGGATGCTAAGGGCAATTTAGTCAAGATTCTAATTGACATTCAGCAACTTGGAATTGTGGAATGGTTATCTCCTTGGCTTGGCCCACGGTTGTTACCTGGTTACCTTCTCTTAGTTGTCTTCACTTCTATCCTCTATCCGTTGTCTTTTAGAATTTCCTCACATCCATGGCAGGGAATATGTATTAAGGGAGTAAGCCAGCAGCCTTAGAAACACATTTGGTTAGATGAATTCACAGAAGACCAAAAAACCAGTGTGAGTAGCCACTGAGTGGACTCACCAGACTAGATCTGGATGTACCTTTGCCTCAGGGAAACGAGGACGCTGATGCCACCGGAGGATCCCATGCTACAAAGGTAACCAAAGCATAGTGGAAAGATCACACAAGACCCCACAAAGACATCCCAGAGTATGAGAGAAAACATTAGTATGTGAGAAGGATGGGGAATTGAGAGCTCGACCTACAGCTGAAGTGGCAGCCTAGAAATGCATCCTTCACCCTGGAACTTCTCTCCACACAGCAGCACCCAGTGTTTCCGTGTAAGTAGGCAGACCATCGGACCTCAGCATACTTGTTGGAGGCCTCTGTTACGCAAAGTAGAAGCCCCTTCACGACCGGACAGCTCATGCAGCTCGGGATCATGTGCTGCGGGCTCCTTTCATAAGCAGGGTGTCTTCCTGGCATCTTTCCTGTCTCTCCTTTTGAAGTGTCTGCCACAAATGCCATAACATAAACATGGCCTTTGGCTCTGAAAGGTACCATGCCTTCCTGT
>NW_008345053.1:2165501-2193358 GCF_000622305.1 Nannospalax galili
TGGCGGGGACCCCGAGATCCAGGGGCCCGGAGCGACCCCGAGATACCTGCGCATACCACACCTGAGGCCCATAGAGACACAGAGAAGGCTGGGACCAGACCAGCTTTTCTCCAGACGCACGGCGGGGGAGTGCCATTCTGGGAGTGCGCACAGAGAGAGCGCGCATGCCCCATACATACTGAAGTGTCAACAGGGATTTCTAGGACAGAATAATCGACCAACTCACCAAACGGCTACAGAGCATGTCCCAGAAATGCAGCCTTGTGCTAGACACTACAGAGTATGTGCAGCAGGGCACCACAGTAGAAGATGTTACATATACACAGCGCTTGAATGTGTGCAGACATGGGTGGGTGTATGCACATGCTCTGAAATGAGGCCCTGCAGGTGCAGTTTTCATGATTACCTGCTTCCCAGTTGCCACCCAAGAAGCAGTTCTGGGGAGAGGCGCTCTTTCCTTGCAATGCTGTGTTCCAACTTGGTGCAGCCAGTCTTACACCAGCCTTTCCCTTCGGAACACACAAACATCATGAGCATCCTTTCATCCTAGAAGAAACCTGGGCAAGGGCAAGTGGAGCTCCAACACAAGAAGCATTTAGGCTAAGCCTGGGGACATGTGAGCAGACCAGAGGTCAGCCTCAGCTGTGGCTCTTCAGGATACCTCCACCTTGATTTGAGAGACAAGGTCTCTCAGTGGCCTGGAACATGAAGACTGGGCTGGCCAGTGAGCCCCAGGGATCCTCCTGCCTCCATCTCCCCAGTCAGGGCTGGGATTATGCACATGTATCACTATACCCAGATTATTTTGAATTTTATGTTATTTATGTATATTTTTATTATCTTGGGTCGAGTGCTACTGTGTACCTGTAGAGGATAGAGGCCAACCTTGAGGAGTTGGTTCTCTCCCTCCTTTACATGGGTTCCAGGGATAAAATTCAGGTCTCCAGGTTGTGTGGCAAGTGCTTCACTACTGATCCATCTTTACCCCAGGCCCACATCGATCTTTTCATAATCATCAGGCTAAAGGTGAGTTAAAGAGTCACTGCTTTTCAAAGACAAAACCATTACGAATCCTCAGATTTTGAGCAAAGGATGGAATCTTTGGCTATCAAATCAATAAAGACAGTTTGAATTGTAGACAATAGGCAACCAGTGGCTCACCTGAGATACAGCACACAGAATCTGTACTTACTGTCTGTCCCAAAGAGTTATGAATAATCTGCACACTTGGAGCAAAATGTGAACAAATATATTCAGATATATTTAAAAGAATTAAAAAAAAACAGTTAGCAAAACATTTGTTGCCATAGGAATTATTAACCAGAAACGCCTACATCAAATTTTAAACATCATTCAAAGCAGGATCATCTGTACTAAGTTATGCGACAAATCATGTAAACAGACCGATACATTTTCCCAGCAGGAGCCACCTCCTTCCTGACATGGAAGCAGTCTGTCTAAGACAGTCCCCCGCCCCCCGCCCCCCGCCCCAGGGTACTAATGAAGAAACTATTTCAGAGCAACAAAAATAAAAGCTTTTATTTGTTCATTTGAATATAAAACAGGCGTTATCACAGATGTACAAAGCGTACTGGTGGTTGAACATACAAGAAGGTTGCTGTCCTTTGCACATAAAAATTTTGTTTGAAACTGTGATTGGTTGAGTACATGAGTTTTCTCTAACCAGTCACCACAATCTGAAATAACGCTGCTAACATTCAACTGATAAAAGGGACCATCCCCTCGGGTAAAGTGTCAAGCAGGATTAAATATATATAATAAACAAGCACCATGAGGAATCTGCTCCTGTTTGATTAGGTCTGTGTCTCAATGTTCATCCTGTACCCTCTTTTTGTGCAAGTTGATTACACAGTTTTGGCTGACTTCAAAAGCACATGGTCACAAGACAAACATTTTTTTAGAACATTCTCATGAATGATTTATCTACAGTATAATTTCTAATGCAGAACAACCTTCTTTATTGCTGAAACTGGTGGTGCTTAAGTGTCTCCCTTACCTTTATCTTGCACAACTAAGCTTCCAAGCCAGTCCACCCACTCTTTCGAATCAAGTCTAACGTCACAGATGACAGGATACAGAAGAGATCTGCTGTGAACTGCTTTTGCAACTGCACTGCAGTGCTCGCCCTCTTTGGGTGTAAAGTTGATATGGTGAAAAGTAAGAAGTATGTTTGGAGTGACATCTACATTTGTATTGTTTCCCAACATCAGCTGGATGGAAGATTTCCTGCACGCTGTAATGTTTACTAATTAGTATCCTATTTGAAATGTCAAAACAACTTCCCCTTAAATGTGTGTGCTTGTGTGCATATATGTTATGAAAAAAAAATTTTTTCTGTATGTGGCAGGGATTTTCCCCCGGAAGCTGCAGACTGTGGGAATGTGCATCTGAAACATGTACAGACACAGAGCAATGAGCAAACAGTGTTTGAAAAATCAAATGACTTGTGGAGATGGGAGAATGCTCTACATATGCAATTAAAAAAATGTGTCACTTAAATTATTTTTTTAATCAGCCTTGGATCTCAGAAGTCAAACAAAACTCTTTTGGCAAAGAGCTTACTTCTGGCTGTATATAACTAGGGTAGACAAAGACCCTGCCCACAGTTCAATAAAGAAGCTCATTTTTGCCTAGCAGCAATCTTAGTCAAGCTTATCCTAGTACTGGGGGCCAGAGCAGGAGCACATACTTATAAAATAAACCCCACTCTCACTGCTGGCAATTCCTCCTTGGTTGGATGCAGACAGGCCAGACTGACTTAGAGATACAAGGGCCAAGCTCTGTAAATGAAAAGGTAGGCAGACAGCACCCAGGATGGGTTCCCCCACAGGAAGTCCAGGGAGGCAGCTGGCAGGACATCTTGCTCTAACAGAGCTCTGTTTTAAGTCCCTGGTGTAGGGGTTGCTCAGGGCCAAGCTAGGATGCACCCAAGACCAGAGAAGTTCACAGAGTTGGCTGGGTCTCCAGTCTAGAAGACATTACATATATGGTTTCCCTCAAAGCAGTTCTGGACATCTATCCACTCACACAGCATCCATCGGAAGGGGAGACCAGTGACACCTGGTACACATGACCACAGGGTATCATTCTTTTCAAACCAAGGAAGGAAAAAAAAAAAAAACAAAAACGGTGACATGAACAACAACAACAACAACAAAAAGCTAAAAAAGAATTAACATTGTGCAATGATTTCTTGCAGCTAAGAAAACGGTATTATTTGCCAACCTAGAGCCCCGTCAGCGTCGTTGGCACATGCTGGCATGGATGCACCACTGCCGTCCCCACAGAAAGGAAACCATAGTGACCGTTCAGCATTCAGTTCCTTCACCATCTCAGAGACGACAGTGATCCCACTTGCTGGTCTCTGGTGTGAGACAAGGTCATGGGCAATCTGCGATTGCTCTAAACAGCAAAGTGTGTGTGAATACAGTGGAGGGTGCACCATGCAAGTGACAGGTTCTGCATTTAAACTTTAAACTCTCCTTTGTTCATTAGTGAATTTATATTTCATATATATATATCTGTTGTGATACTATCCACGCAAGATAATACAACACTTTTTTATATTAGCAAACATTACAAGACTTTAATATTCTTGAATGTTTTTTCTCTTTTATACTTCTAAAGAGATCAAAATAAATTAAACATTTTGTACATAATTACATATCAAGGAAGTTAACTTATTTTATCTTTTTAGTTTAGTACAAAGATATTTGCAAGATAGTTGCCGAAATACCTTATTTATAATTGCTTCTCATTCTATGTTAATTCCAAAGGCCGAAAATCGGCCTCTGTTTCTTTAGCATGTCTCTGACAAAGAAAGCTGCTAACATCTAATTGGAAGGTGCTACCTGGAAGGGTTCTCGTACCTCAGTAAACTCTCCTAGAAGGGTGAGACCTAGCGATGGCTTAAATTAGTAACAGATCCATGTCATTAAGATTCCATGACACATTAAAACAGAGGAAACAACTCTTTTTCACACTACATAAATTTTTTAAAAGAACCCATCTGGAGGGCATTTTTTTTTTTAAATCGCTATTTAGGCTTAACAAAATACCACATTTACGAAGAAAGCACTTCTTATCCAATAATTAAAAAAAGCAAAGAAAAGAAAGTTCTTGAAATGAGCTTTTCCAATGAACTGAAGGCAGTAATCCAAAGTCCTTCTAAGCAAAATCCAGCAGTAAATTCACATTTCATCTCCATGCCAGGGTGACTGCTCCGAGAAGTCCTCCTCCCCCCTAGTCCCATCACACTGGGCTCTGCGCAGGCGAGCGTGGCCCGAGTATCTGCACGTCTCTGTGGACACTGAGAAAAATGTTCATATCCCTAGAAAACTCTGTGGAAGCCAAAGAGACAAGACTACATGTTGTAGGCCACGTAGATGGGATCGAGCTGGTCTGCCAAGAACCCGTCTCGCAGGTGCATCCGTTGCTTCTCTCCCCGGGAGTTGATGGGGATGACCCCGATGTCCACCACAACCACCACTCCTACAATCAGATAGTGCTCCTCTAGGACCACGTTGGTCACCAATGGAACCAGGTCCAAGGCTTCCTGCTCTGACCCGTCAAGTTCAACCACAACCACTAGTAAGTTTGTCCAGGTAAACACAGCACTAGAGGACAGAGAAGAGAACCAGAGTTACCGGGGGTCTCGTGGAATGATAATGCCACTTTCTGTTCAGCCTGGCTGAGTGATCCCACCTGTCTCCGCCGGCTGGCACATCCCTCTTAGCTGTGACAGCACATACAGTAGTCTTCCTGCCACAACATACCTTCTCACATGTTCTGGCCTTCTCTCTTTCATGGTAGTGTCTGTGTTTTATGATCTTTGGGGGTTCCTGCTTCTACAGTGCAGGTCACTCCTGCCTCCTTAGAGGAGTCTGGACTCCAGTTCTGCTACTTTACAGCTGCCTGAGGTATCATCCTGCCGTGGTCTGTTCTGAGCTCCCAGCTCTGCTGACGCAGGCCTTGGGCAGTGGCAGGAGGCACCAGCAGCCCAGCCCTCCAGCTTTCTTGCCCTCAGGCTCAGGCTCATTGTGGAGCCTGCCAGCCTGTGTGAGGCTGTAGAATGCCGGAGGCATGGGATGTGCCTGAACTGGCCCAGAGGACAAGACACAGATGGGGCAGGGCCACTGGGCCTATGTTCAGTTAAACAGACCCCAAGATGATTACCTACAGACATGGGAGCATGACTAATGGTACTGACTTGGAGCAGCAGGTTTGGAGATGATGGTAACATAGCATCAGCTAAGTCCTACAGGTGGGGTGCTGTTCTATTTGGTGGGTTAGCAACCTCGGTATTCCTCTGCCTAGTTACTGGAAGCACAAACGCAAGGCTTTACCATTTTAAGCCCCATCAACCTTGTTCTGTTGGCTTTTAGGATTGGTTAAAGACCCTAGTATTCATTCACCCTCTGCTACACAGGTCTGCTGGGCTACAGGGACTGAAACACACAGGGTGGAAAGGGCTATACAGAGAATAGGACCAGGCTCCAGGGGCTCCTGGTAGGGAGGAGGACACCAGGCTCAGGGACACTGGTCTGCCCTCCCTTGCCTGTTCTAGCTTGAGGTGGGATGTACTTTGACACACTATTTTTCCTTACATATAAGACTAAGTCTGAAAGAATATTGTCCAAAATTTTATCCAGTATTGTCAATACACACAGTACAGTGAGGAGAGTTGCAGAGAGTGCTCAGCAGGCTCTCCAGGTGTTCCTTTGTGGTGCCCACATTCCCCAGGGCCCAGTTCTGAGGAGAACAAGTTCCAAGATGCCTTGACATTTCATTCCCCTAATTTGGGTCCTTGCACCTGAAATGTTAGTTTTCATGGCTCCCATGAGGCTGTATTGTGAGTTTGTGATAGCAATGATTATGTGCGTCTTCCCAACACACTGGGTCTATTTGTACCACATCATCTGACATGTAAGCCACTCTCCTGACCTGAAGCACCAGAAGAGGCTCAGCCATTCATAGTGAATGGAGGAGGTGGAGATGAGGGCCTTGCTGCTGCCCAGGGTCTGCCAGAGTGACTGGGGTGGGGCTTGAACCTTCCAATTACCTCAGCTTTCCCAGGGGTGGTGTTAGCACTGCAAGTCTCCTGATGGACATGAGCAGGTTTGATGTTAACACTGCAAGTCCCCTGATGGACATGAGCAGGTTTGGTGTTAGCACTGCAAGTCCCCTGATGGACGTGAGCAGGTTTGGTGTTAGTACTGCAAGTCCCCGATGGACGTGAGCAGGTTTGGTTGCCTTGAATTTGGCCACAAGGAGATGGTTCTGTCTTGTGACACGGAATTTCTCAGTGGGCGGCAAATAGGATGGAACAGGGTGGAAGGAAGAAGCATGGAGGAAGGTAAGAGGGGCCAGGGGAAGTGGGGAGGAGTCTGCACCTGAATGGTTGCCAATGTCCTGAGCCCATCAGAATAACATTCACTCATTCTCTTTCTCCTTCCTTTTGGGCTTCTAAGTGAACAGGTGGGTGAGAGCCCTGTCTGACCAGGTCAGAGGCCACACAGTAGGTAACCTCAGTAATGCTTAGGATAAAAACTGACCTCATGGACCAAAAACCTAGAGAGGAGTGCCAAAGAGGCCCATCAGCACATCCAGAAACTCCTTGAGGGAGATGATTCTAAGAATTAAAATGGCTTTGCTAAAAGCACAAGAATAGAAGATTGTAGCTTAGATTTACAGTCACACGGGTAAAACCAGGGCCCGTGTCTAGGGTTTCAAGAGTCTCTGTTGTCTTCTGCATTTTTGCCCTCTCTTCACAGGAAGAGGAAACTCCTGTGTTTGTCAATCCTGCTGGGGACCCAGGGCCTTGGTCACTCTATCACTGTGCTCCATCTCCAGTCCTAGAGGCCTTGTGTTGGCAAGGACCTAGGGCTATGTGACCACAGGACCAATCTAGTGTATGCAAACAGGATCTCATCTACTGTGCCAGAGTTCAACAACCAGACTCAGGACTGTGGGAGAACATTTCCCTAGCATGCATCAGGTGCTAAGTTCAATGTACAGGATGACAATAAATATAAATAAAAAGATACATTTGTACTATTCAGATTCAATAAATGGCAATAAATCTGAGCTTGCTTCTAGACTCCCATGACAGGAAGGAACAGTTTCAGAACCAAGGTCAGGAAACCAGTCACAGGTGATTCCCATACATTCTTCCTTACAGGCCCTAGCTTAATACTGAGATTGGTGATATCAGTCTCCCTGCCAGGAAGGGACAGGGTTCCCTTAGTGGGAAAACATCTTGCCTGTCATCTAGTGAATGAAGAGAGCGACACTGAACAGCATGGAATCAATTTTCATTCCTAAACACAGCAAGAAAGTGCCAAGCAGCCTCCCAGCCTCTCCCAAACATGGGAGTCTGTGGGACGCTCTTGGGTGGGAGCCAGCTGCTATCCAAGGATTTCTACATTCAAATGGGTTGGCTGTGGTAGTGCACACCTTTAATCCCATACTTAGGAGGGAGAGGCAGGCACATCTCAGTCCAGGCCAGGCAGGAGTACACAGATTCTGTCTCAAAACACACACACACACACACACACACACACACACACACACACACACACAAATGTATTAAATAGGCCGTGGGTAGGAGACAGATGTGCCCACCTCTGGCGAGAGCAGAACTTACAACCCTACCCTTGGGCCACTGTGTGGGAGACCTTGTTGCTTGGCTTTTGGTTTAATTCAAGCAGTTCTTCCTTCACAAGGAAATGAGGCCCAGCCAAAGCAATGCCTCTCCTTTTCTTCACTTTCCCCATGGAGCACATTACTTTTTAATAGCTCCCAGTCTAAGGCATTAAAAATGTCTTCTACACCTAAGTAGATGTGAAGCTTATTTTACTCCTTTATATCATGTTATCACAAATTAAGAAAAACAGCTTGGTTTCTGAGGAAACCAGACTAAAACTCCGACTTTCAAGTCACACAGGATACTCTTGTGTTGCCCTTAACCCTTAAGAGAACAGCTTACCTTGAGGAGACACTCTGGTCTGATTGGTGCTCTGTCTAGAGAAACTCTCTTCCACATCCCAGTGATCAATAACTCAGCTCCCAATTCAAATGGACATGCCCTCCCATCTACTTACCACTCTGTGACACTTTTGTGGGCTCTGATGACAGAGGTTTCAATGTCTATTGGGTGGTACCTCATGCCCCGCAGCTCCATGGCTTCGTCCAGTGCCCCCACCACATACAGGGCATCGTGGCGCTCTGTTGAGAGAAGAAGTTGAATGCTAATCAAGATCCTTGCTTAAAAAACAAAAACAAAAAACAGCAACCAAAAACCTGTCCTGTAGAGTGAGACAAAGGGGATCTTAGCTCAAGGAATGACCAGCTGCTTTCTCTTGAGGAAAGATGGCTGCATCAGTCTCGGGTGCGCATTCCTATTTGCTCAGAGGCCAGATGCCCAGCCTCTGGGTTCATGTGTTCATTCTCTCTGTCTCTGTTTCTCTCTTTCTGACATTTAATGTGTGTGCATGTGCCACATGTGGAGACCTGAGGTCAGTATCAGGTGTCTTCCTCAATCCCTCTCTATCTTATTTACTTATTTGGTCTTTTTGAGACAGGGTCTCCCTGTAGCCCCAGCTGGCTTGGAACTCACTATGTAGACCAGGCTGGCCTTGAACTCATAGAGCTCCACCTGCCTCTGCCTCCCGAGTGCTGGGATCAAAGGTGTGGGCTACCACACCTGGCCTTCCACCTTTTTTTATTTTATTTTATTTATTTTACTTGTATGCATGTATTGCCTGCATGTAGGTAAGTGCACCCATGTTGTGCAATGCCCGCAGAGGACAGAAGAGGCTGTCAGATCCTCTGGAACTGGAGTTACAGACAGTTGTTAGCTGCCATGTGGGTGCTGGGATTTGAACCCTGGTCTTCTGCAAGAACATTCAGTATTCTTAACTGCTGAGCCATATCTCCAGCCCCCACCTTAATTTTTTGAGACAGGATGTCTCACTAGACCTGGAGCTCATTGACTCAACTAGGCTGACCTTTCTAATGCTGGTATTAAGGACATTAAAGCCTGCCTTGCTTCTTAAGATGTTTTTTATGAGTGTGCATTGTACAAGATAATGAGTTTCACTGTATCTCCACACAGGCATGAAGCAAACCTTGCCATCACCCTCTTTTGCCCCTTTTCATTTCATGTCCTATCCTATCCTGCCCTGTTTCCAAATATGTCCAGTGGGGACTAACCAGTCTTTTCCTGGGCCAGCTTCTGATTCATGATCACTGTCACCAGTGATGAAGGGACCCATATAGCACCAGTTAGCACTGAACAGCCTGAGCGATGGGGAATAACACTTGCAATCCTAAGGGATTTGCCTGCTCAAAGACACACAGGACACAGCTTAGCCAAAATGCACCCCATTCCCCTGGACTCAATCACATGAGCTCTTCACTGTGTTGAGCTCACGTGTAAGTGGCAAGATAAAGCAGTTTCTGCTCATGTTTATGAACAAAGGTTCCCTTAGCCCAGGTGGTGATAAAATTTACTTTTTTTGCATGTGTGTGGTGTGTATGTGCATACACATGTATGTGGAGGCAAGCAGTTGTTCTTCACCTTCTAGATGGAGGCATCTCTCACTTGATCCCAAAGTTGCCGATTTGGCTAGCTTGCTCCTGGGATCCTAATGCCTTCTGTGCATTAGAATTACAGATGGGCCGCTATACCCTCCTGGCATTTATGTGGGTTCTGGGGATTGAACTGAAGTCCTCACTGAGTAAAGCATCTTCACAGCCCCCCCCCCCATTTTATATCCTGCAGGAAAACCTTGTAAGAATAACAATAAAAATGTGGTCAGCCCTCTAACTCTGCTTAAAAAGGAGAAAAAAACTATCCTTGATTTTGAACTCGGTAATAAGTGTATGAGGGAAAATTTGAAAGAAATGATTGACATTTAAAGTAATGTCAGACCATAAATCCTTCTGCATTTAAACCACATAAGCGAAGATGGAGACAGCTACTTACTGGCTTCTGCTTGCTATAGAGCTTTGTTCTCTTGTTCAAAACAGGGGATTCATGTTGTCTTTCAGGGACCAGGGAGGTGAAAACAGCCATCACATCCTGTTGCCCTGTTCCCTAGGGTACAGCTGGACAGGATTCTCCAGGCCTTCCTTGGGGGGTGCAAAGTGACACCACCTTTTATACCTCTGAACTCCAAACGTTCAATTAAGCTAGTCTGTGACTACCCATCATGAAGCTGCCATGCTGAAATGTTCTACTTTTTCCCTGGAATGCAGGCCTCAGGGTACTGTGGGTATATTGGGTGATTTAGGAAGCCTCCATCATGTCTAGAATTTCACCTGCCTGGATTTTGGTCTCACCAAGAATCTCTGCTATCATCCTGGTAAAACAGGCTGCTTCAATTTTTACTTGGACTAAGGAGGTAGGAAAGGACCCTGAAATCGGCAAGGGATGAATGCACAGACTATGATGTGTGCACACTGCATGTGGGTGCACCTGCATGTATGTGCATGCGCATCTGGAGGACAGGTCAACATACAGTATCTCCACAATTACTCTCTATTTTTTTGAGACATGGTTTCTCACTGAGCCTGGAACTCATCCATGTGGCTAGACTGGCCAAAAAGCTCCAGGGCTCTACCTGTCTCTGCTTCCCTAGTGCTAGCATTACAGGGATACAGAGCTGGCTCTCTAATATGGGTTCTGGGGATCAAATTCAAGTCAAGTTTGCACAGTAAGCATTTTACCAATCTCCCAATCTCCGAGTCATCTCCCCAGCTCCCACTCCCTTCTCTTCCAAGGTTAGGGGCTTTCAGATCAGTTGGGGCAAGCAGAGGTCCTACTGTGGTTCTCAAACCTCAAGGCTATTTTCAGTGTTGAGCAAACTTGACTTCTGCCCACCATTTGGCACCTTCTAGCCTGGACATACCTCCATTTGCGTCTGTGAGCTCAGTTCTCCGCAGGAAGCCAAGATAGCCTGTTCGGGCCCAGATGGTCTGGGTGTCTCCAAAACTCAGCCGGGAGTTGAAATGATCAGACTGGAGAGACTCATCTCCATAAATGGTAAAATAGCCACTGGCGTTGTGGGCACTGTGGACCCATATCTGTTGACAGAGTGAGATGTCACTGTGCATGAGCCACCTTGAGAATCTTCAGGGGAGGGAGGCTAACTCTATCTCTACAATTCAGTAAGTTGCAGTTTCTAATAGCCAAATTTGTCTTGATCTAAAAATCAAAACAACAGTGGTCTTGCTCAGGTTTCTAAGGGGAGACACAGACCCACAGATTCTCTGTGATAAAGGCACCATACACATCAAGGTTATAGTCAAGAAACCAACCAAGCCATTCATCTATTAAAAATGTCATTAAAACAGATTAATGGACACGTAAATATAGCTTTTAAGGATGAGCACATCAAACAAAGTTGTATGAGTTTCTTGTGGTTTTCTACATGTGAACACACTACTAAAGAGAAACTGAGAGATACACCAAAGCTTTAAGGTCTCACTCTTCCCCTTTCACTTGGCTGCAGAGTTGTTGAAACAGACTGTGATGAAATAATACAGAATGCAGCAAAGGAGGAAAGTCAGTGGACAGCAAAAGACAGGAAACAGAGACATGTGGATGTTTAGCCTGTGAGAGCACAGCTAAGCAAAGGCTGACACAGACTCAAAGTGGCTGTGGAGTATGTGGAACCACAGAAAAGTCCAGGATAGTGGAGCCTGCACAAGTCCAAAGATTTTCATACAACAGCATGTAGAGATGTCGATATACAGGGACCAGATATGTGAAGGGGTTTCAGACTGGAGCATTTGTAGCACAGACATTCTGGGGTTAGATGTTTTGTTATTCAATATATGCTGAAAAATGGTCAAGTTCCTTGAAGTTAGAGATAGGAATAAAGAACAAAATCTGGACTAATGTCTTTTTTTTTTTCATGTTTAAATAGCATTTAATTCTGATACATGGTTACATGGGATGCAGTTCAGTAGTTTAGGTAACACAGATAAGTCAACCACTCCCACCACCCAGATGAGCATCAGCCAGTCATTTTTCTTTCTTGATTGGAGGCATGTCTGTATTCAAGATCTCGAGCACTGGATAAGCCTCAACCCCGTGCCCAGAAAGAGGAACTCTAGTATTTATTTAAATGCTCTGAATAGGAATCATCACTATTCAGAAGCATGAGTGCCACAAAAAGATGGTTGAAGTCCACAGAAATGTTTTAAAGGACACAAATAGACATGACAAGAATATTCAGTCCTTAATTCTAGACTGGATTCTCTACTGAAGAAAATATGCTTTCAAGGACACTATTGGGTTAATTGACACAACTAGAATATAAACGGATTTAAAAATGAGATTGTATTATATTTAATGGATGGAAGTTAGTAACTGTTTATGTAAGAACACATTTTTTCAATATATATTTTTATTGAATTTTTGTGCATTTCATACATCTTAATCATATTTAGACTCCCTCCCCTATCTGCAGCCCCCCATAGTCCTCCCACTGGATTTCATGCATTTTGTCACATATGTCAAGGCCTACTGAGTCAGGCATATGTCCCCAGATGTCCCTCAGTGTGAGTTTATTTGCTGGAGCCTGGTCAGCCTATCTAGTGTTACTTGCTTAAAGCAGGCCACCTTTCTTTCACCCAGCAGTGATCAACTGCCAATACTTCCTTGGTTAAGGTTGGGGCTTCTTACTTATTTCACCAGTTCTATGCTGGATTTTTATCTGGGTTCAGTTTGCATGGTCACCATTGCCGTAAGTTCAAATGATCAAGTTCCCAGAAGCCTGTTTTCTTGTGGTCATCCACCACCCCTGGCTAAAGAGTACATTCTAAGGAAATAGTCACACAAGTATTCTCAACCAAAACCCATATATATATATATATATATATATATATATATATGCTCTTAAATGTTTCAGAATCCACAGAATTGCATGCACACATGAAATAATAAAGAACTAAATGTTTAAAAGAGAGGTTGAAAAAGTTTAAAAGTGATTGATCTTGGCAAAGTGCATGCAAGGTTTTTTTTGGCGGGGAGGGCGAGAAGTATTGTTTTTGTTTGCTTTGTTTGTTAGTTTTTATTTTTTTGTGGTGCTGGGACCAAACTCCAGGGCCTTCCGTGGCAGCAGGGCTCTAATGCTAAGCTGCGTCGCAGCCTTGTATTATTCTTATTCTTTTAATCTTTTTTTAAAAATCCTAACTGGTTTATTGGGCTTGCTATTATGTCTTTTTTTGGGGGGGGTCTTTTTGAGACAGGGTCTCCCTGTAGCCCCAGCTGGTCTGGAACTCACTATGTAGACCAGGCTGGCCTTGAACTCACAGAGATATGCCTGCCCCTGCCTCCCGAGTGCTGGGATTAAAGGCGTGCGCCACCACACCTGGCACTAATATGTCTTTTAATTAATCTTTGCAAACTCAATGAACCTTGTATCTTGTGACAGAGGTGTTTCCTTAGCAACCTCAATTTGGTACTCCACCCAAAAGATAATGAATAAATGTGGGTAATATATCAAAGGCTGAAAGACAGTGCACTGAACTATTCTAGAACTAGGCATGAAAAGGTAGAATGGTCCGTTAAGATATGGGTGGAGCCAAACTTATACTTACCCACTGAAGCTGGAAAAACCAGTTGGGATAAAAATGTGAGTGAGGCCTGCCTTATGAGCACAGTTCTAGGAGATAGACTGTTTCAAGAGATACCTGGGGAACAAGTGTCCTCTGAGTTCGGGCTCATTAAAACTAAATTTACGAGTTAGCCTTTTTTGTTCAGGTAATTGTAATGTGGTATAGTACTGCCACAGTTAGACCCTCATCTACCTCATTTACCACTGTATCCCCAGACCCCAACAGTGCCTGGAACGCAGCAGGAATTTAATAAGCAACTGTAGAAAAAGTGAAAAAGTGAACATGAGACGAGGTAAAGATAACTTCTTTGTTCTCCAATATAAAATATTTCCTTGGTAAGACAATTATGATGGTTTACACTGATTACCAACTTGAAAGAATCTAGAATCACCATAGAGATAATCACCCAAATCTCTGGACATGTCTGTGAGAGATTATCTTGGTTAGGTTAACTAAGTTAGAAGACTACCCTAGATGTGGGCAGCACCATTCCTTGGGCTGAGGTCCTGAACTGAATAAAAGAAAGCCAGCTGAGCACCAGCATACAACTCTCTGCTTCCTGACTGTGGACACATTGCAACCAGCTGCCTCGAGCTCCTACCACGATGACTTTCCTGCCATGATGGACTGTGCCCCAGAACTATAAACCAAAATAAACCTTTCCTTCTTTAAGTCACTTCTGTTACAGCAACAAGACAAAGAACTAATACAGAAAGTAGAATACAATTCAGCCTTTAAAGGGGAAGTTGTCATCTCTAGCAATATAAGTGAACCTGGAGGACATCATGCTAATGGAAGAAGTCAGAGAAGATACATTCCCTGATCTGACTTACACTTGGGCTCTGAAAGGTTGAGCTCATAGAAGCAGAGTCAAGCGGCCATCACTGGTGACTGAGGGTGGGCAGGGACTGGAAGATGCCAGCCAATGGGTGCTAGCCTTCACAGTTGTACAATGACTGACTTCTGGGAGTCAATATACAACATGGAGACTATGGTTGTTGGCTTGGAATTTGGCAACAGTTTAAACATTCTCACCACACACAGAAAAGATAACTTTATGAGGTGACAATGTATTTACTAACTTGACTGTAGCAGTTATTTTACAACACATACATACATCAAAGCATTACAAATATGCTGTACACCTTAATTTATGTACTTTTTTGACAATTACAGTTCAATCTGGTTGTAGTAAGAGATGCATTCCCAGTAGGCTCACATCTCTAGCCTTGGTGGCCCTGGGAGTTGACAAAGCTCTAAACACAGCTCTGGTTGTTCCCAGTATGCTGCACAGGCCAATGTGAAGGCTGCTGGCAGGAAGGCCACAGGTAGGGCCACGCCAGGGGTCTGAGGAAGCAGGCTCTACATCTGGCCCTATCTCTCAGGCACATTTAAAAGAAACTACTAAAAACTAGCTGCACAGAACCTGATCAGCTTAGCCTGGATCTTCTCACTGATCACAAGATTTGAATAAAGGTCCAACAGCAGTCAGAAAAGAAATGAATATGAGCAGTGAGGGATGTTAGGACTTGTTCATGAGCTATCTGTCCACCACATGCTGTGTGGGAAAGTGATCCTGGGTAGGATAATACTGTCCTGCTGCAGAATGGGCAAGGCAGGTATAACCACACAGAAATGCTCTGCTAGACAGCCAGGGCTTAGGCAGCGTAGCTAGAGGAGAGGGTAATGTGGGCACTACACAGGGACTCTGGGACTCAGGTTGTGTTCTTTCCTCATGGTCTCTACTTCCTCAGAGGAATCTTGTCAGTGAAGAATGGAAGAAAGGAAGAAAGGATGAGGTATGACACCTCATCAAATGGGGATGCTGAAGAATGGAAGAATCTTGTCAGTGAAGAATGGAAGAAAGGATGAGGTGTGACACCTGGCCTCACCAAATGGGGATGCTGCAGGTCTGGCAACCAAGTGAGAACACTATAGGGCTAACTGACCACACCAGGGCCACCTGTGGTCAGAACTCAGACAGATGAGGGTGCATGGAGAGCTGTTTCTCTCCAGCCATACCAACCTAGCTAGCAGTGAAAGGGGCCAAGAAACAGGGAAGAACAACTGGGGTGGGATTTCCTCAGGAGCATCATGAAGGAACGGTGCCAAGTGCTGCTGTTTGCTCACTGATCTGAAACACATCTGTCACTTTGCTATTCAGATGACATCTGGTTTTTACTACCATCCTGCTAGGTTGTAGCTTTGCTCACACTGTAGGTCTGTCATTTCCTGATAAAGGAGTTCTCAGTATGGGAGAAGGTACATGCTAACCATCTCCAGGGCTGAGAGATAAGAAATGAGTCTGCATATACCAAACTTCATGTGGTTTTGGAATTCTGTGAGGAGAGTGTCTCCCATCTCCCTAAGGAAATACAACTCTCTAATAATGAACTTTCTGGGGTCACTGAAGTGGCAAAGCACATCTCCAGCTCCTTCCTGGTTGCCATGATGTGCCCCATGTGAACAGCACATGTGTGGATGATGGCAGGTGTAAAGAGGAAACAGACCGGGGCTAGGTCAGATGTGTCTGGGAGGACATACTCCCAGGACTCCCTGTAACTCACCTCTCCAAGGTGGGAGTCGCCCAGTGGACCTTTTGTTTCTGGATTGGCAATTATGATCCGAACCCCAGGAAGTATCTGTTTGAGAAAGAAGAGGAGATAGGTCCTGATTGTGGCTAGAAAGACAGGTAAGTATCACACCCACAACAACCTTTTCTCCATTCCACGTGCCCGGCTCCTTTTCCAAGATCATACAGAGAGCAGCATGGCATGATGTGTATACCGTTATCAAAAGACTGTTTTCTGGTTTTTTTTTTTTTTTGAGACAGGGTCTCCTGTAGCTCCAGCTGGCCTGGCACTTGCTATGTAGACCAGGCTGGTCTTGATCTTACAGAGATCAACCTGCCTCTGCCTCCCAAATGTTGGGACTAAAGGTGTGTGCCACCCAACCCGTATCTTACTGCCGTTGCTCTTTACTGCCATAGTCTGGGGCAGAAGGAATTAAATAAGGAAATACGATTGCCAATCATCTCAAAGGTGGTAAATATCCAAATCTGACCATAATTTTTTTAAAAAAGGAAAT
The DNA here is from genome assembly GCF_000622305.1 of Nannospalax galili. Taxonomy (NCBI): domain Eukaryota; kingdom Metazoa; phylum Chordata; class Mammalia; order Rodentia; family Spalacidae; genus Nannospalax; species Nannospalax galili. The sequence goes on from NW_008345053.1 coordinate 2,182,239, forward strand.
TCTGAAATGAAATCCAAGATAAATGACATTTCACACAGCCTGATGGATGTAGAATAGTAGTCTGATGGATTCTGTGAATGTGTACATTAAATTTAACACAAGACAAACAGGAATGGAGTAAGAGGACGTGACCACAGTCATCCTGAGTTCCAGGAGTCATGCAGGGAACGTTGCAGGGAGGCATGTGAACTAGACATAACCAAGTCCCAAATGACCTTGCCAAATGATTCAACAGTGGTGGACAGAAGTAAGGGTTGGGTCAACTCCTAGTCCAGCCTGATTGGAACTTCTATTCTGACATCCACTCTTCTCCATTAAATTTTCAACTAAGGGTCCTGGGAGACCCATTCCTGAGTGTGATCAACTTTTATTACAGATTTTGATACCTAGCCCATCCTCTCAATGTATACTCAAGTTAGCAAAGTTCTACTGATAGCACATATCTAAGGGTTCAAAAGCTCACTTCGAAATCCCAAATACAGCCTGCTTCAGTTCAGAAAACTTAACATTCTATAGATGAGGTGAGGCAAGATACTTTGTGGTAGGAACTCATGACATTTTGGACCTGTTAGGCTGAGCTTGGAGGGCAATAACCCTGAAGTCTGCAGCTGACAGTCCCTCAGACTGTGCTAGGATGATCACCACATTCCTACTCTCAGAACCACTTTAGGAAGGGATCTGATGTGCAGAGATGGACATACAGATCCTAAGTGGCCCATAGCAACATTAACTGCTTTCAGAACTATGTCAGGGGCCGGAAAGATGGTTAAGGAGAGGGGCTCTTGCTCTGCAGCATGGAGACATGAATCCCCAGCACTCACATAAAAGCTGGGCACAGCTGTGTATGCCTGTAACCCCAGCATTGGCAGGTGGACAAAGGTAGATCCAAGAGCTCACTGGCTGGCCAGCCTAGCCAAAAAGCTGAGTGTATGGTTTAGGGAGAACGTACTCAAGGCAATATGGCAAAGTGTGACAGGAATCACTGACATCATGTCCTGGACTCTACTGTGTGAACATGGGCACACACTTGCACAGCTATGCCCCATATACATGCACCAAATACATGCACATAGAAAAGAAAATTTAAAAACAGAACTATGTCAAGTGGAGAATGGACTGACATTTGGGGCCAAAAAAGAAAAAAAGATCATTTAGGTTTAAAAATATTCTTAGTTCTTTGAAAGCTGACAAAGTGACAGAAATTAAACAGTTGTCCCCTGATAACCATTCTCCAGATATTTCCATATGGAGACATCCTGAGTAGGCATACCACTAGATAATCAGAAATAACAGACTAGTTGACAATCTTTGCTTCAGCTAGGTGTGAACAAGTGACTAAATTCTAGTCAACAGCATTTAGATGAAAGACAGTGTGGGAACCTCCTCAAGATTCTCCAAGTTGTTTCCTTCTGCTCTTTCTGCAAGCTGGAAGTGGGAAGGGTAAGTAGAAGAGGAGAAGCCATGTTAGAACCTGAGGTACCCTCAGGGGCACAGCCTGTACTGAGACAGATACACCTGGGCTGCTGGTGGCTCCATGGAGCAAGATGCCTATCTCTTGGCCTTCATATTAAAATACTCTAAAGCTAAATGAGCTTCTTTACTCATGGCCAAATTCCTGATGCATTCTCTTTGAGAACACACTTCTTGGCACTTCAAAGTCCACACACTTTGACTCACTTTTTCACTGGGACAGGAATTTCCACTTAAAAACATTATTTTTTGATTTATTTATTTTGTGTGTATGAATGTTTTGCCTGCATGTATGTAAGTAGACCCCATGTATGCAATGCCCGTGGAGGCCAGAAGAGGGTGCTGGAGCCTATGGAGCTGGAGTTAAGGACAGTTATTAGTTGCCATGTGGATGGTAGGAACTGAACCTGGGTCCTCTGCAAGAGCGGTCAGTGCTTTTAACCACCGAGCCATCTCTCCAGCCCCAGGACTTATAACACTTACTTTTCCAGATTCCATCAGGGGCAAGCTGTGAGGAGATCCCCTTTCCACCAACCGGACTCTGTAAGAAGAAACAGACAACACCACTCAAGGGGGGTTTCTGGATACACTGCTGCCTCTGGCCACCTCCAACAGATGACATGGGCTTGGCAGGCTATTTGGGGATGTAAACTGCTAGTACTGTCCCGCAGCAAAGGTGAAAGTTCCAGAGAGGGCCACTGATGGCAGAATCAATGGTGCTACCACAAGGACAACCTGGAAAGAGCACATGAGTAAAGACCACAGAGAAAGGAAATGAAATCACATTTGTCCAATTTTTAAAACTGGAAAGGGAAGATGAGCAGTGGATGGCACCCCTGAACACACTGCTGGTGGCTTGTGGCTACGTGTTTCAATCCTGCAGTTTGGACAGCTCTGCTTGGATGCAGGCAACATGCTGAGGAAGGCAGAGATTTGGCCCAGCAGCCACGGTGACCTGCTAAACCAAGGTGCTAAGCTGAGGAAGCCCGGAGAAACTCTTCTCCAAGAGAAACTGCTTGTAGCTGTGATAAGAATGAGAAGTGTCCCTCTCGGACTCAAGTGTTTGAACACCTAGTCCCCAGTTAGTGGCATCGTTCAGGGAGGTTAGGGAACATTTAGAGTGTGGAGCCTTGCTGGAGGGCTTTGAGTTTCTAGCCTCATCCCACTTTCAGTTCCTGCTCTCTCCTTTATGCACAGCTGAGATGTGGTCTCTCAGCCTCCTGTTCCTGCTGTCCTGCCTCCCCCCATTACGGACATCTAGCCCTCTGGAACTGTAACTCCAAAGAAACTTTCTTCTCTAAGTCACTTTCCTTTCTTACCAGGTACCAAGGACAGGATGCTGTCCATTCACCTAGAGGGTGACTCTGTGTGTGTGTGTGTGTGTGTGTGCGCGCGCGCGTGTAGGCCAGAGGTCAGCATGGCTGCTGTTCCTCAGGTATCTTCTACTTTGTTTTTTTCAGTCAAGCTCCATAGACGATTAGGGCTCACCTCAATGCATGCAAAATGGAAAATGGAAATTAATATTAAAACACCATCAATGAGATGCTACATCTTTCAGTTTTCTCTATGGGTATGGCCATCTGATTTTCAAGTACACTTCAGACATGCTAGTTAATCACAGAAATCCTGTCACATCATGATCCTGTGATCACATATTAATGTTAAGTTTGGTGAACGATGAGTTTGGAGATGGTGTCCGTGCCTGAAGAGAGCCAAAGCTGAAATGAAGGAGGAAAACAAGCTAGGAGTAAGATCAAGTAGCTCATCTAATCCCATGGCACCTGTCAGTGCTGTAGCCAGAGGGACCCCAAGGCCCAGGGGAGCAAGTCAAGGATGCTATAAAATGCAGAGGAGCATGATTTCCCATGCATACTTGTTAGGACAGGGAAAAGTATGGACCTCACTGACTGGATGGAGGGCAAAGCGCTCAGCAGAGATGCATGTGCTGCACTATCTGTTAGGACCATGGGCTACAACAAGCTGACTGCAAAACCAACTGCAGACTTCCCATCTTCCCAGGGAATCCTTGTAAATGTGTGCACGAACCCTGGCACACACAACACAGTAGCACAGACTCATGTTTGTACAAACACACCACACACCTGTGTGGATATAAAACATGCACAACACTCCCAATATACTCACATAGCGCCATTTTACATTCACATACACATACATACACTCACATACTTGAAAGCCCTCAGTCCCTTGCAACACCTTACACTCATGCAGTACACACATGTAACCCATGGTACTACACTACTCAATTTCAACACACAATACCCTTGACCATACAGGAGCTCATGTGCACATGTGCACCTGCAACACACCACCTATATACACATGCAGAAACTCACACACATGAATGTGTACTTGCACACATATGCAGTAACATGCAAGCATACATAAGACACAAAAAGTCCATACATGACACATTATACACAGCAGAGACTAGGCTATCGAGGGCCCCTGGCAGACGTTTTGCCTTTGTCTTCTGCTTGCCTCTCCTATCCTGCTGACTAAATCACAAACCCACTGAGATGTCTTTTTCTGTACTTCTCTTGCGATCTTGATACTCAGCTATTCATGGGGCAGGAATTAGCCTAGAATCCATACTTTTCCTGTCTTCCCTGCAGGGTCTCATGTAGACCAGGCTGGCCTTGAACTTGCTATGTAGCTTCTGATCATCCTCTTTTACCTCCTTAGTGCTAGTATTACTGGCATGAGCCACTAAGCCCTGTTTGTGCAATGCTGGGGACTGGACCCAGGGCTTCGTGCATGCAGGTAAGCACTCTACCAAACCAGGAAAGCAATATCCCCAGTCCTGGAATCTATATTTTCCTACACACACCCTTTAATCACGACTGCAGCTTACAAGCCCTGAAGGAGGCAAGCAAGTTTCCACTGTAGGCCTTTACACTAACAGTGTGTGTATATGATCTGACAATGTTTTAGAGCTGTTTCTTTAAATGCCTGAGAAACGCTTTTCTTTCCTACCTAAATCTTGAACAATTCAAGTGTTTAAGTAAAGATCAAACGGAAAATGATTGAGTAACTATGAATTCATTTTAAATACATGCATTGTAAAGAACATCTTAAAAATTAATATTCCTCTCAAATAGCCTCCAAACAGTTTCCTCTTGTAAAACGGGAGCTAACTTTATTCTAGAAACTGGGGAATATGAATCCTCCTTATGTGAGGCAGAAATGTTCTCCATGGCAACTTTGCTACAAATGCAGACTGCCGAATCCTCAACACTGGGGCTGCAAGACAAAATGGGTACTCAGCACAGAGGTGTAAAATCAAGTAGACATAGATAGTTAAGGAACCTATTTGATCACTGGCTTCCACAGGGTAGATCTGAGAGCTTGATCTTAATCTGAGCTGGCTTGTGCCTGCCCACCTTCTCTCTTTCCTCCCTTCTTCCTTCCTTGCAACTGCACAGCATACTGATAAACCAAGCTTCCCCAGGTTAATTAAGTGATAATTGGGCAGGTGTCTTGACACTCCAAAGTGAATGTCCCATTAAAGCAATAGGTAAAGTAATTAATCCTTATGATGGACTCTAATACAGCTGAAGTGAGAAAACCACCCCGTTTTTACAAGCAGAAAGAGGATCGACAGCTTCGGCGGCAATCCTTCCTCACTGCCTTCGAGTTGGGGCCCTGGACTGTCTCTGAGGGCAGCACGTCTGGATGCTGTGGGACTGGAGACACAAGTCCTCTCTAAGTTCACTACTAGAATCTCCACCATCTCCTTGCCCAGGGCTCCTAGTTAGTTCCAACCTACACCTAGAGCCTCACAGAGATCTTTTCCCTAGCTGTTATAGGAACCCACAAAGACTGGCTTTACCAGACCCATCCTAAACACCTATCAGGGAAACTGAGGCCCCAGAACTAAGCACTTTGTTCCAGGGCCCCAGGCAGGAAGGAGAGCTGTACTCTGACCTGTCTGATCCTGGAGCTCATATTTTACAGGAGCTACAACATAAGGCATGCTTTTACACATGCTGGTCAAGGTCAAAAGCAACGCTGGAGATCTGAAGCTGGGTATTACTGCCCCTGAAAATAGGAGGCTGCATGGAGGAGATGGTATTTGAGCTGAGACTGACAGAATGAGCATCTGCAAAGGATATGAGGAGAAGCCCCTGAAGGAACACACATTATAGCAGGTGCTCGGAGGCTTCAGGTGGGGGTGTCAGAGCATCGGAAAGGGAGGCCTGCACTGACACATGAGGGAAGAAGATGATGCTGAGACTTTGTGCAGTGGGCTGAGGAAAAAGGGCCAAGACAGATGGAGTAGGGTGAGAATACCTGCTGGGGTGGACAGGACAGACCCAAAAAGGGAGGTCAAACAAACAGGAACCTGAAAAAAATATCAACCTGAAAAAAATATAGTGGGGGATCCTGAGGAGAAAACTCAGTCAATAAAAGTGCTTAACTTACAAGCATGAAGACTTGAGTTTGACACCCAGAACTCAGAATAAAAACAAGCAACCCAACACAACACTGAGTAGGGCAGTATACAACTACAGTAATGCAGCACTGGGGACATGGAGACGTGTGGCTCCCTGGGGCCCACTGACCAGCCAGTCTAGCTGCCGTGGTGAGTTCTAAGCCAGTAAGAGACACTGACGGGGAAAAAAAGTGGATAGCACCTGAGGAATGACACCTCAGGTTGTTCTCTGGCCTCCATACACATGTACGTGTATGTACACATGTGGACACATGCATGACCCACACACACCACAGTGGAAATTTAAGGACAGTGCATTCCAAGGTCAGGGCGGGAAAGAGAGCTTTGCTCGGCCCCAGGCTGTGGGGAGGAGTTGCTAGAACAGAGGGAGTACAGCAGGTACATCTCCCACTGAGAGTGAACTGTGAAGGTTGAGGCAGTGCTGCGGACCTGGGTGTGACCTCTGTGTTTTAGGTCAAACACTGAGGAAGAGAACAGGTATATGATCCCATGGATGCTGTGTCTGATGAGCAGCCCTCAGTTCCCCCAGATGTAGGTTGGTTTAGGGGGATGACTGCACTGCAATCACATCCAAGCACAAAGAATATCCCTGGGCACCCTCTATCATTCTGATGTGAGGCCTGGACTGCTCACACAGCACATCTGTCTGGGGTGTCCCATGCAGAGCAGCAGAAAGGGTGGGAGACAGTTCATCAGGGGCGTATCATTCCTGACTATCACCACTGATGACACCACATAGTTTAATGACATAATGACCACAGAGCAATTTCCACTTCATGATACACCTCACCATCACATCTTTTTCAGATGATTTTAATAATGAGCAAAGCAATCTAGGCGCAGAAAACTATCATTCCTGATTAGAAACTAAGACAAAACTGTCACTCAGAAGGACCACGGCCTTGGCCAAGATCACAGAATTAGCCCATGACCAAGTGCTTGCCCTTGGATTTGCATCTCCTGCTGTTTCCAGCAGCACAGTGCTGATCTAACGTGGAACTGGGATTACTTCATCACCACGGAAGAGTGCAGATCCTCGGTTCTCAGCACGCCCTGCACCCTGTCCTTCTTGACAGGCAGAGCTGCCACACTGAAGACAAAGGATGGACTTAAAAATAAATAATAAGAAAGGCAGTTCATTCCTGAGACACTTTGCCCTTTTCACAAAAGAAAAATTCAAAATCCCAACTTTAAGCCTTCCCTGATTTCCAAGGCACTCTTAAGTAAGAGGATGCATTGCACTGCATTACAAAGCTTGTTCTTTACATATTTTAAGGATCAGGCCAAAGCAGAACTGCATACATGTTACAGGTCTAGACTGTTGTTCGTGTCTTGAGCAGTTTATATAATTATAATATTATTTTCCAAATAATTTTTACTAGAGTTAGGTAGGTTTGTCTTCAAATGCAAAAGTTACCACTTGGAAAATCACACGTTCCCTAGAACTAGTTTCTCAACTGCTCTAATGCTGTTCCTGAATTTTCAAAGTTCCAGATTGAACTTTGGCCATCCAGAACCCAATGATCCTGGAGGACAGTGCTGAGGGAAAAGTCTCTTTCTTTCTTTTCTTTCTCTTTCTTTCTTCCTTCCTTCCTTCCTTCCTTCCTTCCTTCCTTCTTTCTTTCTTTCTTTCTTTCTTTCTTTCTTTCTTTCTTTCTCTCTCTTTCCTTCCTTCCTTCCTTCCCTCCCTCCCTCCCTTCCTTCTTTCTTTCCTTCTTCTTTCCCTCCCTCCCTCCTTCCTTCCTTCCTCCCTTTCTTCCCTTTCTTTCTTTTTTAAAAAAAAACATTCTATTTTACTATTTTTATTTTGTGTGTGAGTGTTTTGTCTGTGTGTAGGTAAGTATACTCATTGGTGCAATGCCCATGGAGGTCAGAAGAGGTCAGATCTCCTGGAACTGGAGTTATGATGGTTGTTAGCTGTCATGTGGGTGCTAGAATTTGAACTTGGGTCCTCTGTAAGAACAGCCATTGCTCTTAACTGCTGAGCCACTCTATCCAGCCCCAGGAAGACTCATTTTCACTGAAGCACAACTTTCTGTGATTCTAGAGCTGCAGAACAGGAATTCTTTTGTCAACAGGAGAGTATCACACAGGACTATGAGGGCCAGGCAGCCACCTACAGCTGTGAGGTATGTGGGCTTCTCAGTGCTGGTGCTGCATACATTTTGTCACTTGTCCTGTACACTGCAGAGTGTAGGCAGCATCCCTAGCCTAGACCAACTATGTGACAGCATACTGATTTTAACTGCCAAATTGAGCCAACAAAAAATGGGTCCAGATGTGGCCCAATGTTTGCTAAGGACACATAGGGACTTATGGGAACATGCAGTGGGGACTACCTAGGCCTGCTAGAGGTTGCACAGCCCACCTAGCCACCAATTTCAGATCCCTTCTCAGCCTGCCTCAGTACTCACAGACACAATGGCACCTATCCCTGAGCAGCGTCTTTCAGCTGACTACTTGGTCAGGCAGGAGTGCATGCTGCTCCCCATGCCCTCACCCCTAACCACACAACCACTCTGGCCCTGTTCTCTGTGTACTATAGCACAGAGACAGTGTAGACAGGCAAGGGAAAGAGAAATCACAGGGTAAGCAGCACAGTGTCTGGTACAAAGCAACACATTGAATGTAAACCTTCTAACCACTTTGAAAGACATCTCCAGCTTATCTCTGCACATCACATAACAAACAATGCTGGGCATTTCCACCAAGAACGACATCCATTTTGATGTAAAAAGATAACATTCTTTCTCCTCTCTTGGCCATCTCAACAGGTCCTTCTTGTTGAGGCTGAACTTCTCCCAAAGGTCTTATCTTGTGGGGCTCTGCCCTTCCTTTCTGAGGCATACATTCTCTCTCACCAATGATCCCACTTTATAGTCTCACTCAGAAGCTGCATAGAAAAGGAAACTTGTCTTCTATTTTAACTTCTTAGAAATCTCTCTCTCTCTTTCTCTCTCTCTCTCTCTCGCACACACACACACAATTTACATGCAAAAAATGTTAGTAGAATGTTCACACATACTAAAGTGCATAGTGACACATGACCAAAATGGCCAGGACTTCAACTACCTGACTTCCAGGCAGCCTGGTATGTCAGACACCTCTAGCCACGCCACTGCTCTTGCACAATCAGGTTTTCATTTATAAGGCTGGAGCCAACTTGCCCTATGCTGCCACTTCATCCATAAGATGATGACACTTTGAACAAGTAAACATGGCTATTTTCCCTTTTCTACTTGGACACATGCATCATGGATCACCAAGGGAAGGACAGAAGGCGGGAAAGGCAAGAACCCGCTAGTGTACCATACCTGTCGTGTCTCAGGGCTCTCATGTCGACATAGACGGTGGTGGGGTCAGGCCCTGATGTCCCCTGCAAACAACAACACAGTGTGGTTAAGCCAAGTGTGTGGGGAAAGAAACTGGATCTGTGCTCTCTGCTAGCTGGCAAGCATTTGTTTGGTAAAATTTAAACTGAAAAAGAAACAACCCAAATGACTCACGATGTGCTACAATCATACCTCCAAGTAACCATGTAGCTTCTAGTTTGATAACCTAAATTCCCAAAGGGACATCTTAGGATAACACTGAACTTTTACACAGCTTGGCCCCAATTATGTATGTATAAGAAAAAAAAGAGGGATACAAGGTGTTTTGGCTGTAAAGATTGGCTGTAAAGGGGATTGTCAGGAGACGTGTCTTCTGCTCAGAATTTTTCACTACATGCATCCAGAAAGGCTATTTTTAGGACCAAGATACCAAAGTAGAAGGGTGACATGAGCTGACAGATTGAAGAGGAAGGTACAAGAGATAATTACTTTGTTCCTTTAGTCCTACTTGTGCCTCCAGTCTCAGGAGGTTATTTTTGTCTGTGACCTACGTCGGGGAGGTGGTGTGTTTTTCTAAGTCAGCCAGGCAGTACACCGAGCATTCTGTCTTCCTTTAACACAGCAGTCCAGAAATATTATCTGGGCATCAGAAATATCTCCCAAAATTACACTGAGCTGACTTCTGACCAGTAACCTCTGCCAAGGTAAGGGCAGTATTACTGAGGTGACATAACGGTTTATGTACATTTAGTGATAAGGCAATAGAATACCTAAGATAGGAAAACATAGAACTCCTAAGAAATTTGCAAAAATGAGGGAGCCCTTCAGAATTTATTTGAAGAATTGCACTATAAATTCTTTAGGTTAAAAAAATTGTACCAAATGCATGTTTAAATAAAAGAATAAAAATAAAGCCAACTTTGCTGGGTGTGGTGGTACACACCTTTAATACCAGCACTCAGGAAGTAGATGTGGGCATATTTCTGTGAGTTCAAGGGCAGCCTGGTCTACATAGTGAGTTTGAGGTAAACATGGTTTACATACCAAGTTCCAGGCCAGCCAGGGCTGCAGAGTGAGACCCTGTCTCAAAACAAAACAAAAACCAACCAACCAAAATAAAACAAAGCAAAAATAAAAATAAAAACAACAAAACCCTACTTCACAAGTATATATTATACCCTCAGTGACTGTGGTCACATGGGTCTCATGTCCAAGACTGGAGAGACAAGGAAAAAGAGACGTCTTCTATTGTTCTTCAGTGACAGTGCCCTGTGGAAACTTCTTCCCACACTATCATTTAGTGGAGTTGTTACAGAGCAGTAGGGAGTGAAAAACTGATTTGAGAATGTGAGTGATGTGAAACTCATAACCACAGGTGGTCAATTAAAAACAAACAAGGAAGGCATCAAGTCAGGAAAAGTGGACAACGCTGAGAGTGGGGGATGAACCCAAACCATCAGGGAACCTATGACCATCATGTTCATGGTAATGCAGCATTTTTGAGAAACTGCTGTGCTATCACTCTAGGTGGCCAGTACCCCAAGCACAGGGCCTACACACCAGCTGCAGATCTCTTCGTTCCACTTCTAGCCCGTCCTGCTGCTGGAAGTGGAAAGGCAGGAGGTAAACAGGTGGGTACACGCTAGTGTGATGAACAGAAAAGTCCCCTACCTGCTCAGCCAGTGTCCGCAGCCTGTGGGGCTACAGCAGCAGCAGGGAGCAGACAAGAAGAAAGGAGAGGACACCAGGCCAACAGACACCAAACACAAAGGACACAGACAGGACAGACACACACAAACAACCCAATAATTAAGAATGGGATGAACGGGGAGGGGGGGGTG
>NW_008345053.1:2193546-2275372 GCF_000622305.1 Nannospalax galili
GGGGGTTGGGGAAGAGAGTGCAGAAAGCAGGGAACAAAGTAAAGAGAAAATCAAAACAATGTCAAATATGGAAACCATTAAAATTAATCACTGTACTGTTAAAGGTGAAAAAAATTTGAAAAGATGTCAACATATCCACAGAGCAACAGAAGAAAGAGAAATAGATGACGGACCACGGCCTGTGGATCTTGGCAACGTTTTTATCAGTAAGGTAGATGCTGTGCCTGGGCAATGTGGTTTCTATGGTGCTTTGATTTTACTTTTCCTGAAGAAAGTGGAAAGTATCAGTTTTATTGGCTCAATCTGCTGACTACTCCTTTATTGAAACAGTTTTTAAGTTTCTGATTATGACAATGAAGGGAAAAATCTTTACATCTAAAATAGTTATTTAGGCCTATTTATAGGCTTAGTAAAAGGAAAGCAGGAAACTTGCATCCGAGGTACAAAGGGATCAAGTACAGGCTTTCGTGTAACCCACTGCAGCAGCCTGATGAGCAATTTCCACCCCAGTGAGTATCCTGCATGTCCCAAAGAGACACACGGGTGTACGTTTGCTTTGTGTCAGAGTCTGCCTGCTGCTTTCACTACCTGCATCCGTATGGTGGGGAAACTCCAGAAAACAACTTGGGAGAATTCGTTTTTCTCCATGTAGGCCACTTAGCTATCTTGTTCAAATATTCCCAGGGAGATGTTAAAAAACAAGGTATTTCCCAGATGCCTGGATGGATACATAATCTGGCCTCCCACTGTCTGGCCTCCCACTATTAGAGGAGCAAAAAACCCCATAAGTTTAACTGGTCAAGACTATAAAATCCCTAGTCTATCTGTTGGAGGACCCACCTTTCCAGTCTCACTGGTCAATCACCTGGTGATAGAACCACTCCTAGGAAGGCAGGTTCACCTTAGGTTATGCTAAATAGATGGGCGGAATACCTGGTGTGTTAATGAGGTACCAAATCTTTCCTGCCTGGAGTCCCGCCTTGTAGTGCAGAACTCAGCAGAACTTCTGGACCAGCCACAGTCATGTAGGTCTCCGTAAGTCTGTCCGCCTTTATTTCCTCCAGAAAGGCAAAATTTTCCCTTTTCTTCTTCATGCCTTTCTTACTAACCATGCTTTCTTTAAGGCTTTGGGCTGCCCCTAGCACCTTGTAGTTCTTTACTTTCTCTAAAGCTTCCTTCTCCCAGCCACATGTCTGCCAGTCAGCCACATGTCTGACCTCCATGCAGGCTCTAAACCTGCATGGCTTCATGGCTTTCTTTCCTTCTTCCCACCATTCACCTCCTCAAGGCAGCTGCCAAGATTACCAGCTCACCTACCCTGAGCAATTTTCTTTAAGATTCTAATAAAATTGTAAAAGCTTCCATTTGGGTCCATTCTTAAATTTCTTTATGAATGAAACTAAGACACTTCTAGGGACCCTTTCTCCCCGTTTCACCACTAATACCCACACCCCCAGGATGATTGCTTGGCACATACCACAGAGAGCAAGTACAAAAGGACATCTCAGCTGTAACCTTCCCCTTGAGATTCAGAGTGTTAATATGCAAAGTAATACTGAAAAATCACCACCACTCAAAACAAAGTCCATGAAAACAAGATTTTAAAAAGATTCTGATTCCATTCTTTGCTCATGAACTGGGCTGTGGAATAGTGGCTGCTGATACCTCTCAGCGCCCTTAACTTCAAAACACAAAAGCAGGACATAAAGAAATTGGGTAAACAATGGTGTATGCACGAGGAAGGTGCCCTGGGTGATTACGGGACATCCATATTCTCACTGAATGGGGTACCCTAAATACCCATCCCATGACACCTCAAAACCCACGGAAAACAAAAGTTGACATTCTGTCTATGTGATTCTAATTCACCAATTGTGTGTCATGGCTCAAGGTAGCACCTTGCAAATACTTGCAGGATGGGGACCTCACATTCTATCCTGCATACATGTGGAAGCAATGTACTGATGGAAACCCTGCAGGTCTATGCACTAATAAAGAAGCCATGAAAGAGGAGGAAGAAAGACCATAAATAGTTCCCAATTTCAAAAGTCCTAGGTGCAAAGTCTGTAATTTCAAGATGTACCAGAAGACATGCAAATTTAACTAAATCCTTCCCATTTCCTGCTGAAGAAGGAAATCCAAAAATTTCCACAAGGAAAGGGATCCCTAATCCATGGAAGTAGCCCTAAGTCTTTAAATGTCACTAAAATACTTTTCAAAAAGAACCAGCAGGTAAACATTATTTATTCCAACTAAAGCTTGTTCAGGATCAAAGCATTTTTGAAACTGCAATTTGCATTAAGCAGAAATAAGGATTTATTTTAATATCAATCACATTATTAAATACTAGAAGTCATTTCCTCATTGATATTAAAAGTATTGCATCCATCAGGATTTCTTGTTGGAGGAAACATTTTTAGAATCAGGGTCTCCTTCTCAGACAAAAGATCTGGTGCCTTCATATGCAGAATTTCCAATGGGTTTTGTCAGGTCTCCTGCCCTGTTTCTAGTCTTCTATATGTTACTAAAGGGAAGGTTAAGGCCTATGGGAAAGGCCTAGTGTAGGAGTGCATACCAACTCTAAGACTGGCTTTCTGGGGATGCTTATCTGCTTTGCCAAACCATACTGCCACTGATGATTTTCAAAAAGGCTGGCTGGTTTTATTTTATCCTTCCTGCTGCGAATCCTTCCTGTGGTTCCTCTGGCAGAAGTGAAAACAGATCTAGGTTTCTCTTCTCCCCAGAAGAATTCACTTAGACTTATTCTAATCTTCAGTTGTCTAATGAATCTTAAAACTCTCATTTATTAATCATGCCAGGGTTGCGGTATTGGTTTCTTGCTTTTTCTACACACAATAAGAAATGGCAGGCCAGGGGCTGCAGATGTAGCTCAGCTAGTAGAGTACTTGCTTAGCATGTATGAAGCCTTGGGTTCAGTCCCCAGCACTGCATAAACTGAGCATGGTGGTGACCTGTAACCTTGCACTTGGAAGGTAGAGGTAAGAAGATCAGTTCTAGGTCATCCTCAGTCACACAGCAGGTTTGAGGCTACCCTGCATTATTTGAGACCCTACCTAAAAAAAAAAAAACCCAAAACAAAAAACCCAGGACCTAAGGGAAAATGGGAGTGGAGCAGGTAAGATGGATTATTCAAGTTGGTAATGAAACCGGCTTCATAGAAATCAGCTAAAGACCAGCTTGCCTGGTTTGGAAATGTTTTACTGGCACAAAGCCCATTTGTTTACATACTGTCCATTTCTGCTTTGAGCAGAGTGCTGTGAAGAGAACACGTGGACATCAGACCTGACCTCCCGACCTCCCCGTTCTGTGTCCCTGTAAGAAAAAGTGTCCTGTGAGGACTTCAGTTGAGAAGATTGGTAAAGCAGCATATAAGCATTCAGACTAGAGAGGACCCCAGCTCTGCTGGTATCGCTGAACTTTATAAATGACAAGCTCAGACTCTTGTTTCTTGGTTCAAAGTATAGTCTAAAACCCAGGAACTTTTCTTGGCTATAATAGAGAACCATGCATGGCAAGCCTAACTGAAGACACAAAGCTCACGGAACTAAATGAGTGGACAGCTATCTCATACAGGTACCCAAAACATTGATAGATGCATACCGAATCTTCCTTCCTCTCCCTCTTTATCTCTTAGTGTTAGAACCTGTTCACTGAAATGAACTGAACAACTTCATGGTATTCAGATTATCAATGGTAGAAATGGAGGAGAAATAGAGCTCATTTAGAAAACCTTTGGCTGGGAACTGGTCAGAACATCTCCAGCAACTTTGGCCTGTTTGCCTTTTGGACAGTGAGTGTATTAGTGAAGTTGAATTGTGGTGGCAACCAGCGAAGGGGCTCAAGGATCCCTCTACAACTCCGTTTTTGGTCACCGAGTATCTGAACTTTCTATCCTTGTGACCCCCTTCTTCCATATATATTCTGAGAGCTAAATCAATTCAGAGTCCCTTTCTAGGAACTGCAAGTTCCAGAAGCTCTCTTCCCTAGCCTTCTGAGAAGCTAGGCTGGAAAACAATCGAACAATGGCAGGAATAATCCATGCAGTTCTCTACAGTGAAGGGGTCTGAGCAAGACGGAGCACAGGGAAGCTATCTGAGTGGGGCAGTGCCATCGCCAGGACCCTCCTGAGTGATGCAGACATGAACACGTGGGACATTTATTCCTAAGGACATTGTAGCATGAGCTACTTGTGGCTATGTAGGCCTGACGCTGGCCCTCTAGCCCCCTTGGTGACCTAGTCACCAAGGCATTTCAATAATCCATTTCATCTAAATTGCCAGAGGAGGTCTCTGTCACTTGTAGAGTCAAATTGATACACCAAGTAATGAAGGATACAGGTTCCAGGATCTCAAGTACGAGTCTTCATTATTAGGGACAGCATAAATTAGGAGGAGAAATCAGAGTTTCAGCTAACTCCCCAGAATATGCAAAATCTCCGACAATACCATATTAATTTTTTTTCTTCTTTCATCTAAGGACAGTGAAGAGGAAAACAAGTGACTTGAGAGCTCAAATTAATGGAATTTTATTATACCTATTTGTTTTATGTTGAGAGTTACTGAAGATTTATATTGTCCTTCAAGACTTCCTCTTTGTTTCTCTTTAATGATCAAGGACTCTACTTCTATCACTATGGTGGCTGTATTTCTCTTTCCTTGTATGAGTTCCAAGATTTAAGACTGACTGGAACTATTACTATTGATTTAATTCCGCAGTTATTTATAGTCACGCTTTCCTCTGAGATAAATCAGTCATTATTATTCTATGTAATAATAATAAACAACTAACATTCTCATTTACGTTTTTTCTTATAAGGAAGCAACTGAGTCTGTTTTGAGAAATGGAAGACTATTTTTTCTCCTTTTCCATTGATGGAAGGAAGATGCTAATTTTTCTGCTATGTAGCTAATGTAAAGAGATTCCCAGTTTTAGACAGCAATCAAGGAAGGTTATAGGAAGTCATTCCCACCAGAGGTTAATAAACAAATGGCACAATTTAATGGTACAATAGAAATTGATGTTAAAATTAATTAAACATAGAAGTCATAAATTGATCTTTCCAATGTTAACTTTTACCATAAATTCCACAAATTTAAATGAAGTCTTTTTATAGCTCAGGATTCTGGGAAACATTATTCCTAAGAATGACAAATGGCTTGTTCTTCTCGATTTCCTTCTGTTTTTACTTCATAGCTCTGTCAATTAGCAATGTTCACTTAACTTCTTTAGACCTTTTTTTCTCTCATCATAAAAACCAATAACTAGCTGGGTGTGGTGGCGCACACCTTCAAACCCAGCACTTGGGAGGCAGAGGCAGGCAGATCTCTGTGAGTTCAAGGCCAGCGTGGTTTACATAGTGAGTTCCAGGCCAGCTGGGGCTACAGGGAGACCCTGCCTCAAAAAAAAAAAAAAAAAAAAAAAAAAAAAAAGCCAATAACTAAACTTTACCCTTCATGAATATGAAAGAATCTAACTAAGAAGGTGTCTGAATCAAAGGGCTCAATACATTTGTCAAAAATATTCCTCTTTCTCTCCCTACATGTTTTCTTAAAGAGCAAGGCTTGAATGTCCATTTTCACTTGCAAGGAAGAGTTATAAATGATGACACAGGATTGTGTTGATGCAGATATATGAGTTCATTTTCATTTTTGAGAAAATTCAGTAATGCCATGTGCTTTACACAGGACACTAGACTCCAACTAATTAAATATTCAGTTAATTGATCTAATGTATAGGATTGGTGGTTAAGGGACTTTCAATTTCAGTACTGTTCTGAAATTTCTTCATACCCATCTGTGAAAGCATAAGCATATCAGAATGTGTTGTGTCCTAAAGAGGATCTTTAGTCAAAACTGCTCCCTAGCACAGCTGCTTAGAGAAGACAGGGCAGAGAGTGGACGGCAAGTGAAGGGTGAAGAGGGAGGGAGGCCCTTGCAGCCTAGAGTCTAAGAGGTTTCAGAAGGAAGCAGAAAAGAGACCTAGCCTGTGCTATGTAAATGGTAGATAGCTCATCTCAGCAGGAGCAGTGTGAATGAGGATGTCAGGAAGCAAAGCATGGAGACTCCTCAGTAGAGAAAATGGTTCTGTGAGATGTCAAAGGGCAGAGAGAAGTGTGAGGCTGGGCAGTAAAAACAGCCTGTTGCCCCTGATGACTCTTTTTGCAAAAAAAAAAAAAAAAAAATCCCCAATTTATTCCTTTTAAACACTAATTTTTCCATAAATTTTAATTGAATTTTTGTGTATTTCATACAGAACATCTTAATCATCTTTATACCCCTTCCCCACTGACACCATCCTACAGCCCCTGCCCCCACTGGAATTCATTCATTCTGTGATTTGTGTTAAGGCCTAGTGGGTCAAGTTAGTGTGCCCAGATTTCCCTCAGTGCAAGTTCATCTACTGAGGTCTAATCAGCCTATCTAGAGTCCCTCCCTTTAAGAAGATCAGCTCTTCCTCACCCAGCAGTAATTGGCTGCCAATAATTCTTTGACAAAGACTGGGGCTTGTTGTCCACTTCCAGAGTTCTGTGCTGGGTTTTTGTCTGCTTGAGTTTGCATGGGTCTTGTGCATGCTGACACCATTGCTGTAGGTGCAGATGAGCAAGGTCCCAGGAACCTGTAGGACTCCCTGGCTCTTACAATCTTTCTGCCCCCTCTTCCACAATGGTCCCTGAACCCTGGATGGGTGGAGTTTAATGTAAGAGTCCTGTGCACAGACCCACACTCTGCAGACTCTTACTCTCTGCACTTTGGCTATTTGTGATCTTTTTTGTGTTCCTGGCCCTCTGTTGCACGAGGGAGCTTCACTGATGAGACTTAACAGATGCATTAGTATCCTCTTTACCCCTTGTTAAACACTAATTTTTAAATTACCTTTATTTTGTTATTATTATTTATTATTGTTATCTATTGTGTGTGTGTGTGTGTGTGTGTGTGTGTGTATGTGTGTGTGTGTGTGTGTATCATGGTGTACATACAGAAGTCAAAGGACAATCTGTGAGGGTTCTCTCCTTACATCATATGGGTTCTGGGGACCAAACTCAAGTCATCAGCCTTGGAAAGCACCCTTATCCACTGAATCATTTCTCTGGCTTCTTTTTAAACTTTAAAATGGCATGTTATTTGACATTTTTGTATGTTTATGTATGTGTACACACATGTGTGTGCATGTGCACATATGTATGGAAGCCAGAAGATAACCTCAAGTGTTCTTCTGGCATAGTCCACATTTTAGACACATTTTGAAGCCTTTCATTGGCTTGGAACTCATTGGCTAGGCTGGCCAGCCCCTGAGGCAGCTAAGGTCTTCCTCTTTTCACCTCCCAGATGCTGGGATGGTAAGTGTAAACCACCACACCTGGTTTTGTAATGTGGGCTCTAAATATCCAACTCAGGTCCTTGCAAGGCAAGCATTTTATCAAACGAGCCATCTCTCCAGCCCCCTCAGATACACTCTGTGGTGGTTTGTCTCCTACAGGCTCCAAGTACTCTTGGTTACCATTTGGTGGTTCTGTTTGGGGAGGGTCATGGAACCTTTAGGAGTTGGCTATGCCGGGGTAAGACTCCATCATGGCACTGGAAGCAGAGAGCGCCATACTAGAAGTGAGTGCTCAGCTCTCTGCTCTGGCCACTCTGCCGCCATGCCTCCCCACCATGATGGACTCTCACCCTCTGGAACCATGAACCAAATGAACTCTTCCTTCCATAAGTTGCCTTGGTCATGGTGTTATCACAGCAACAGAAAAGCAATGATACACATTTAAACTGAGCTAATCAGAGTCTGCGGGGCACTGGGAAAACTGCATGATTTTACCCTTGAACATTTGAGGTGGCACTGTTCCTAGCGGTGGCCGAGCTGTTTGCATTTCCTCTTGTCATCACCTAAACTATCACACAGTTCAATCATTTCTGTGTATACAGCCTATGATGCAACAGTATTTGTCAGAGAACTTTTTTGATTACCTGCCCCAAAGTACCTGCCTATACCTGAATCACTCTTTATCCTCCTCACTAGCAGATGATACACAGTTCCTAGAAAAAAAATCTGTTTACTGCTTATCATACTGACAATGAGAAATGTTCAAGGAGAGCAAAACTGTGCCACTGGATTTATTTCTGGTAAATTGTATCTAGGCTGACAGTTAAGCAAAAGTATGGATGGACCATCTTTCTGAGCTACAGAAGCTTTGATGTATGAGCTTATGGGTGGCTACCCCATAGCTCACTGGGATGGGATGTCCAAAATGGCACATCTGCTGTCATTTCAAAAAGGCAGAGAACTTTTTGTGAAAAAAAAAACCTGTATTTAGAGCTGGGCATGGCGGCACATGCTTTTAATCCCAGCACTCAGGAGGCAGAGGCAGGTGGATCTCTATGAGTTGGAGGCCAGCTTGGTCTCCATAGCGAATCCAGGCCAGTTGGGGCTACAGGGAGACTATTTCAAAAAGACCAAAAAACCAAAACCAAAACCAAAAACAAAAACCCTACCCTCCAAAACAAACAAAAACAAAAAACAAAAAACAAACCCACATCTGTATTTAGAATTAGACTACTGGACTGCTTAGACAATCCCAATTATTTTGTTGGCAACATCAAAGCATCATATTAGGAGCCATTCGAACAAAGGCATTCTCTCTTGTCAGGTCTGATCAGGGTTCACAGCCTGTTTGATCTGGTGCTTGCTGGCCTTGACATCCACAATGAACACAAGTGTGTTGTTGTCTTCTGTCTTCTTCATGCTGACTCAGTGGTGGGGGAATTTGATGACAGCTAGTGGTCAAGCATGTTTCTCCTGGAGGTATTCTTGCAAGGGTATTTGGGCTGCCTCCAAGGCCATGGAAGGCTGATGATGTGTGGATCTTCTGTCTGTGGCTGTGGACGCCTTTCAATGCCGCCTTCTTGACCTTCAATACCTTCGCTTGGCTTGGCTTTGGGAGGGGCAGGAGCTTCCTTTTTCACTTGTGGTGCCATCTTGGCAAAAAGCAAGAACTTTGTTTTTGAGACAAAGTCTCAGACATTCCAAGCTGGTTTTGAACTTGCCAAGGATGGCCTTGAACTTCTCATTCTTCTGCTTCCATTTCTCAAGTGCAGGGATTACAGGGATGCACTACCATACCTAGTTTATGATGCTGAGGATCAAACCCAGGACTCTGTGCATGCTAGGCAAGTATCCTGTCTCTTAGATACATCCCCACCCTTCCCCCAAGGCTTGATTCTGCTGTTCATCTGGCCCAGATGGCCACAAGCTCGTCCACCTTTGTGTATGGTATAACTTCTCCTATTGGACACTTTGATATTTCTAACTTAATACTGTACTTGAAAAAGGAAAAGTTGCCTGAAAATTAGAATAAAAAACAAGTAGGACCATGGCTCACTGGTAACCTCAACTTTGAATTTAGCAGTCATGCTGACGAGATTTTATAATAGACTTAATATTATGAAGCTGACCATTCATTTACTTAATATTGTTACAACACATCTGTAAACTAGATATTAGGTGCCAGGTGCTAAGGACCATTGATAGCGGAGCTTACATGTTGGGTATCTCAGGGAAAAGACCTACATACTATCTTCATTCCTTGTAAGCCATCTTAAAACACTGTAGGTCTAGGTGGATGGAAATCAATGAAAAATCAAAAGTTAAGAAAAAGATATACTGTATTCCTTTATCTTCCAATTTTCATTTGTGTTTAAAAGTGCCCTGGAGGGGGGTCACATGTCACCATAAACAGGAGGAAGAAGTGCTGCATCATGCTGCATTTCTGCAAGAATGGAAATCTACATCTCCCACTCTAGTAGAAAGGATGACTAAAATCATTTATGACGGCCAAGACAGGGGAACAGGGAAAAAATCATTTTTTGTTTGGAAATAAGATTAAATCTTACTTTTCTGAGAGGTCAATTAATGGGCTAAAAAAAGGACACAAATGTTTCTTGAGACCAAATTCCTGTCCTCTTATCCCTTGCCTCCACATTTTAATTAGTGTACATTTGTAAAAAATAATAGTTTTCACCGTGACCTTCCCATACATAAATACAATGTACTTTGCTCATGTTTACCGTCCTTCACTTCCTCCTGGCCCCACATCCTGCTGATCTCCCTCCCCTCAAATATGCTCCATTCTACTTGTAGATCTTTTAAAAAATCCAGATTCCACAAATGAAACAGGCAGTATTTGTCTTTATGAGGCTGGCCTATTGAATGCAATATGATGATCTCCAGTTTCATCCATTTCCCTGCAAAGGACATAATTTCATTCCTTTTTATGGCTGAAGTGTATCTCATTGTACACACACACACACACACACACACACACACACACACACACACACACCACCTACCTACCTACTTTGCATTTATCACATTTTGGCATATGAAAAAATTTGAGAGCTTGAACATTTAAAAAAAAGAAAAATCCAATTCATCTGACAAAAAAAAAAAATTAATTCCAGTAATAAGACAAGACTGAATTTGGGTCTTTAGGGAATTTAATATTTTGTATTTTTTTTTTTTTGGTCTTTTTGAGACAGGGTCTCCCTGTAGCCCCAGCTGTCCTGGATTCACTATGGAGACCAGGCTGGCCTCGAACTCACAGAGATCCACCTGCCTCTGCCTCCCAAGTGCTGGGATTAAAGGCATGCGCCACCATGCCTGGCCATATTTTGTATTTTGTAAAGAATATATAGTCATTTTAAAGGGAAGAAAGATAAAAGCAAGGAACGCCCACATCAACAGTATTTTTTAACAAGCTGTTGGTAGCTACATTTCTGCTGCAATCTCCTCAGAGACTAGACATATGTGCATATGAGTGTGTGCATGTATGTGTGTGGATGCTCTCTTCTGCACATGGCCAAGTGCAAGCGCCTAAAATGGACAGGATGGAAGCAGATCAAGAGCTTTCTGAGACCCATCCAGTAGCAGACTGCAGAGCCACCTTTGGGAGTGTCAATGGCAGGACAGTGGCTGGGAAGAGAGGGAGGAAAAGAGGATGGGGTCTGGCCCATTTGCTCCAAGCACCTGTGGTGAGCCCAGTTTTGTTCTGTGTTTGTGCTCAGGGAACACTTTGCACCCCACTTGGGGCTGGCAGTGCTGCTTGGGGCCACATGAAGCACTAAGGAGGCTGCTCCTTGTCTGTTCTTACTCTGGCATCTGGAGCCCTTCCTAACAGTGAAGAGAGCCAAGAAGTGGAGCATGAGGAGAAGAAAAACCACCAGTGTGTCCCCTCTACTGCCACAGCTGGGCTTCTTCTGGAGCGCTGCCTCTCTCATGGCTATTTCACAGAAATGCAGCCTTGCTATTTCTGTGTTGCCATAGCAGCAGCAACTTCTCAGAACATACTAAAATTTTCCCTCCAGAAGTTACTGTCTGCATGTATGAGACCACATAGTTGGTTCCCTAGTATTAAATCTCTGAAATAAAAGTTTGACAGCTGAGGTCTGGCCAAGAACTGCTCCTGTTATAGTTAGAACATTCCAGACACACTAAATGATGTGAATGATGGCTACAAATACTCATTCCAATTATAAAAGAAAAAGAAACTGGTATGCACCAATCTGTGATGAAGGTAGGTTCTTCCCATGTAGCTAAGCATCTGCCAAGAAAAATATGTTGAGTAGGTCTGCACCGTACCTGTCACTGAAAGTCGATCTTCCGCTCAGCACTTGCTGGTTTCAATGAAACTTACCTGTAAGCAAATCGCCAGGTTCACTCTGCAGCCAAATGAAGTACTAACAGCCCGTGGATGCAGGCCCAGGTCCTTAAAGAGCTTTGAGAAAGACTGTGTGAGGGAGATCCGGGGACGCTCTTCTGCCACAACCACACACGTCCTCACCCGGGACAAGTCCAGTCCTCGTGCCTGGATAAGGACAGGGATAATGGAAATAGGGATGTAGCTGTGTGTGACCTGGACACCCTTTCCCTCAGAATACCACAGGAACCTGCTCATCATGCCCCTGAACCCAAGTTGTTCACTAAACCATTCCAGGAGACAGTTACAAAAACCCAAATCACAGATATTCAGAATGTTCAAAGATGCATAGTACACATATGTCAAGCAACATCAAGAATCATGAGGAAGGAAAGGTCAAGAAGGTTTGGGAAAGAGGAAACATTTGTGTGCATTCATATAAGTGTGACTTAACAAGTTTATACACATGATTGGGACTGGAGAGTGTGCTCCCCCTCGCCACACCCACCCAGAGAGAAACAACCAGTACTATTTATTTGGATGTCTGTTTTTTTGTTTTGTTTTGTTTTTTTGAGAGTGTGCATTCTTACAAGTGTGACTTAAACATAATGGGGGCTGGAGAGACGGCTGAGAGGTTACAAACACTTACTGCTCTTCCAGAAGACATGTACTTGGTTCCCAGCACCCAGGTGAGGCAACTCACAACTACCTGTAACTCCAGCTCTAAGGGATCCAACTTTCCTTTTGGCTTCTTTAAGCACTTATACACATGTGGCATGCGCGAGTGTGCACACAAACACACACACACACAACACACACACACACACACACACACACACACACACACACACACAGACAGAGAAAGGCTAAAAATCAACCTCAAAAAAAGGCACATGAGAGAAATGGGAAAATCTAACGCAGAAAGGCAAAACTAAAATGCCTAGTCAACTTCACAATGACAGTTCTCCATTGTATCTCATGAGATTTGAAAAGTCACAGTCCAACTCTCATTATCAAGTGCATCTCCATTTCCACTCTAAACACATCAAGCATTTCTCAGGTTCTGCAGCAAATTTAGACAGCTAAAGTACACAACAAAAAGCACAAAGGGAGGAATTCAATAAACGGAACACAGACATTCCCTGGTGAAAGCACACACAACCCAGCCAGGCAAGGGCGATAAGGTCAGGTGTGGAAAGACCTCATCTCAATGTAGTGGTATGCAACAAATAATACTGGCTGTAGTGAGGGCAGAGCTGCTGATGCAGAGCCTCCCCAAACCAGTCCCTCAAGCGTTCTTTGCGTAGTTACACACAGGACAAGGATCCTAAACGAAGAGGAAACAAAGCTCGTCATAATTTTACACGTTTTCAGGCTGGGCCTTCTGCATGCTAAGCATGTGTTTTACAGTGACCTACACCTCCAGCTCTCAAGATAACTTTGGCATTAAATATGGTGCATAAACATAATTATATGCAGAGAGTTGCACAGGAGCACTAAAATCTGGGTCATGCTAATTAACAATTTTATTTGTGAATGTTTGAGAGGCTGTGCCAAATGGGGTTTGCAGCAGTAACTCCAACTAGAGATTCAAAGTTAGCTCTCTAATTCCTAAGTGTAGGAATGTGGAAAAGTTGCTGGATCCCCTAAACTTTAAGCTTCTCATCTTTTAAAGGAGAATATAGTAATTGATCCTGTTTGAGAAAGCTGTGGTAGGCATCAGGTAAAAATGTAATGTGGTTAACTATCACTTGATTATAGTATTTATTATTATTATGCACGTGCCAGCAGAAAAGCTGGTGAAAACATACACAACTGTTTTGTAATACGATATAGATGGACTTGAGTGATAACTACACCTTATAACTCTCCTCATATAAATATATAACTTCAAATAATTGCACATTTATTTACATAGCTTAATATCAAAGTTGCATATTCTGTTTTCTTGCATTGGGCTGAATAGGAAAACAAAAATGCAAAAGAAGTAAGTGTGTACACCACTATTTTTATTAGTACACTCACAAATATAACTATAATCTGCAAAGATACAGAGACATATACACTGCACAAAGGCAATGAATAGTGGGATGACGTATGAGATAGAGCCTATAGTATTTCTCTCCTGTTATCTGGAACTAATGACTACTCAACTTGCCATAAAAACATGTCTACCAAATGTCCTCAGTTTAAATGGAAGAAAACAGTAGTCTTACAGAGTGGCAATCATAAAAAGAAAAAATAAAACCAGAACACTGTTCAATTTGCTATAAAATGAATATTAGTTACAGTATATAAAATCAGTGTGATCCAATGAACTAAGTATTAATGACTAAACTTACAAGTTCCCACTTAAACATCAATGCCAAATAGTAAAGTTCATTGAAAAACAACTCTTACACACACACACACACACACACACACACACACACACACACACACTCACCTCTATAAACACAAACAACTTGAAGATCTTTTAGCTAAAGCTAGAGGAACTTAAGACAAACTACCTTACATATTTGCTTAATTTCTGTGGCAGTGGTAAAGTATTCATGCTGAAAAAAACCCAAACCTCATTTTTTGTTGATGAGCAATCTGCAAGCAGATCACACCTTGGTTCTTTGGAAGGGCCATGCTGACTTCACCCACGTGTGAGTGTCCATCTTGGGACCAGAGTAGTGGGAGGTGGGCAGTTGCTAAGCTCTGAGGTCCCAGTGGGGCTGCTTACCTTGAGGGATTCAGTTTGCGAGCCCAGTCCCTTGGTGCAAAGCTCCATCACTGAGTAGGAGCAGAAAGTGTCCCGGACTTTGTACTGACTCACAGCGAGCAGCCACAAGGCAGGGTTGGTCTCCAGCTCGGAAGGTGGGATGAGAATGGACTGGTGCCCCGAGTACACACTGCAGAAACAAGAGAGGCCATCAGGATGGGGACCCAGGGCAGATGGGGAAGACAGGGTAACATTAACTCTTGAGAAATGAGAAGACTTCAAGCAAACTCCTTTTGTCATGCATGTGATAAAGAGAAAAGCCAAGTCTAAAAAGGTTAAGAAAACTGACATAGGAAAAGAGGGAAAATTTCAATTTGTACTTTAAAATGGTCCGAATCACCAAACAGAGCTAAGGAAGTACAATACAATCCTTAATTTTATCTTCACATTAGATAGCATACTTAAAAAGATGAAAGGAAATCATAGACCACATATTTTAATTCACAAATGACGTAAATTTAAAAAAAAATTAAGTCTTTGCCAAAATTGCATTTTTAATGTTTGGTTTTGCTGTGAATTACCAGTAATAGATCCCACTGGTTAGAATAACAAATCCCAAGTAAATACTCTGAGATTCAAAAAGATTCTGTGCATAATTCATAAATGAAATCACTTATCAGATTAATTGTTGTATCAAGACATTTCTCTTTGTGTGTGCATGTGTGTGTGCATGTGTGTGCACGGGTGCCAGCTGTCATTCTTCAGGTGCTTATCTTTTTTGGATACAGGGTCTCTCACTGGTCTGCGACTCACAGATTCACCTAGGCTGCCTGGCTGGCCATCAAGTTCCAGGGATCTGCCTGTCTCTGCCTCCCTAGTGCTGGAATTATAAGCATGTACCACCATACCTGGCTTTTTTTCCTTTGGTATATTTTGTGAAACATTCACATGGCTATGTGTGGGTACGTGTACGGGGATGCATGTATGTGTGCATGCAAGTATGTGGAGGCCTGAGGTTAATATTAGGTACCTCTGTGTCATTTTATTTATTGAAGTAAGGTCTCTTGTGAACCCAGATCTTGCCAATTCTGGCTAGTCCGGCTGGCCCCAGGGACCCTGTCTTTGCCTCCTGGGATTCCAGGTGGCTGCCATGCCTGCTGGTTATTTTATGAGGTTCTGGGGACCCAAACCCTAGTCCTCATGCCTGCAGGACAAGTGCTCTATCTGCCGAGCCACCTCACCATCCCAGGCCTGCTTTTTAAATGTGTTCCATGCGACTGAGTTCACATTCACAAACCTGCATGGAAAGCATTCACTCAGTCGTTTTCCCAGTCCAAGCCATTTTTCTTTAATGTGATCAATCTCATTTAAAATTTTCACAACTGATGGCAAGGCAGCCAATATGGTTAAAGAAATGTAAGGAAACTCACTGAGGCCATAATTTACTTCTAATAGGACCCTTCACATGGTGACCCATCCTTCAGGGTACGTGACAAAGGGAATCTCTGCTGAGTTTTCATTACTATTTCATTATTTCAAGTTTCATTTATTTTTGTCAAACAGAAATATAGCAAACATTGACCTTTCCTATGGCCTTTCAAAGCATTTAGTAAGTTGAGAATGGTAAGGTGAGGTCCATAAGCGAGGACAATCAGATCTTAAATCATCATGTCATAAACTGGCTATTTGGTCGGGCATGGTGGCGCATGCCTTTAATCCCAGTACTCAGGAGGCAGAGGCAGGTGGAGCTCTGTGAATTCAAGGCCAGCCTGGTCTATATAGTGAGTTCCAGGACAGCTGGGGCTAGAGGGAGACCCTGTCTCAAAAAGACCAAAAAAAAAAAAAATTCTTATTATACTGGGCTGTATAAGACCACTATAATGCAACATACAACGGACCTTGAGTATACCCCCTCACCACGTCCTGCTGCCCTTGAGTTGGTTATTTTTGCCTTAACTTTCAAAATGTTGTCAAGGCAAAGCAAACACAGAATTCAGCGTTGTAACCGTTTTTACCACCTACTTCAGCAGCTTTCATTGCTCACAGTGAGGGGCAGCCATCAAGCCTATCATTTCCAAACCTTTTCTTCACCTGAACATAAACCCTGCACCCTTTAAGCAACAATTTCCCAATCTTCTTTTCCCCTACCCCTGGCATCCTATCCTTTCTGTATCTGTCAATCTGCCAATTCCAGATGCTTCCTGTATGTGGAATTATGCAAATCTGTCCTTTTCAGGATGGCTTATTCCAGCACAATGCTCAGTTCAGCATAATGACTTTGAGGCTGCCCACACAGAAGCCTGTCTGAACTTCCTTCCACTTTGTGTGGACATCTAACTGAACATATGCATCACACGTTCACACACTCATCCACTGATGATATTCTGCTGGAGTGTACCTTTTGGCTACTGTGAACAAAGATGTTGTACTGGCATCTGTTTGAACCCATTTCTTTTCTTTAGAGCTATATCCAGGAGCACAACAGCTGGCTCTCAGGGTAATCCCATGCAGCATTGTGGGAAACCCTGAAGCTATGCACCACAGTGGTGGTATTAGTTTTGCATGCCTACTAGCAATGTACAATAGTTTGTCTGTATCCTTTGCCAACACTTGGTATTTTCCGCCTTAGTACAGCTATTATAGTATGAAATGGTATCTCACTGTGCTTTTGATTTTCCTTCCCTATGGCAATGTGAAAATTTTAATAACAGATATTGTCATAATCAATAAAAGCCTATGTCAATAGCTATATACCTAATTCCTGGACACAATTTTCGCTGATCTGCCACTGGTAAATTAGGCTACTAGAAATAATTTTTTTTGTTGTTTTGTTTTATTGAGACAGGGTACTTTGTAGTTCAGGTTGGCCTTGAACTCGTGGCAATCCTTTTATTAGAGCCTCACAAGTACTGGAATTTCAGGTGTGAGCTGTCATTCATCTTTACAGATCACTTACACTAAGGTTATTTGGCAGAGTTCAAATAACATTACACAACTACATTTACAAAGCAGAATTATATACTATTCAGTTACAAGTAACTTTCTACCTAACAAAATTTGTATGAGGTGAGCTTAGCCCTTGGCAGCATATTTTTACCCAGATGTCCTTTTACCCAGAACTTGAAGCTCTTTAAATTCAGTTTCCTATGAGTACCAAAAAGTGGCACAAAAAAGCCTTCTAATGTATCATTTGTTTTCACTGAGATATATATTATTCTGCAGTTAACCATCCACGAAGCATATTTTGATTGTGAAAGCAAAGCAGTATCTCCTTAGCTCCAGCAGTATCTCTAAGGGGTCAACCTGTGCCTCTTCTCATCACCTAGATCTGTGCAAGCTATTTGAAGACTGGCTGCTGACTTTCCTCCAGGGCCTCCCACAGCTAAGACACACACCTGAGCCTCCCATCCTGTCTCATTCCTCTTGCTCTGTGGCCTCATCACAGCTATTTTCCTAGAAACATGCAGTCTCTCTCATAGTGCTCTCAGGAGTGGGATGTTCCCACTTGGACTCATCTCACAGAATTTGAGGTTTCATTTTTGTACCAGTAGTGGCCTGGTTTTCAGTCATATTTGCTGGCATTCTCGGATCAGCCTACAGACTAACAGGTGTGGCTCTAATTTCGAGCCATCCTCATTAGCTACTGTATCAGCTCCAATTAGAAGCCTCAAGGCAGCATTGAGCAGTAATAAAAAATAAATGGAAAATTTACCTCAGCTGCACGGATATTAAAAGAACAGTTTCAAAGCCAAATAAGGGATCATATAGCAGTTAACAGCCTAAGCTCTAACAAGTCTACACATTATACATCCCATAAATCATAATTATCCACCAGGAAGCACTGTGTGTCTTTCCGTCCCAGGAAGCAAAGGAACACAGTGTTTCTGTTAACAACAAACACTACTCAACCCATTCATGAATCAAGGCTCACCAACACCACCTTAATTAGACGTTCTTAAAGGCTTTTTATTGCAGTTAAGCTTTAAACAGCCACTGGTTCATACTAAGGACTTATATTTTTGGTGCCACCAAAGAAGCTTAATGACATTTGAGCCAATGTCTTCGGGAATAAAAACAGGAGTACAGCCTTAAGATGATTTTCCTCTTAATTCTGACAATCTATCATTTCCATGTTAGTCCCCAAATTTACTTTGGAAATGCTGATGAGATCCAAAATGAAGAATACTAAATGTAAAGAACTCACAGATAGCTTTCTTAACAACATACACCAGGTCGAATGAACTGCTTGGTCAGAGATTTTAGCACACAAAAACCTCAGGCCCAGGATGTGAATTCAGGACAAGGAAATTTCAAAAACATTAGCGAAAAAATGATAGTTTTATCTCCCTCTTTACCCTTGCACAGGTATCAAAAGAAAAAGAAGTCAATACATACTGAGAGCAGATATCTATCGGGATGTCTATCGGGACACTACGGCTATTCAGAGAATTTAAATATCACACAGATATACTACACAGCAAAGTTGCCTTGTGCCACAGGACAAGTGACATGTAGTAACTGAAGAGTTGTACAACTGTCCCCGCCATGCGGCCATCGCACTGAAGTCAGCCAGCCATCTGTACTAACTCTTGAATTTCATATTTGCCCCTATCTTGATCTATCCATTAAATGCTGATCCATCAATTTTTGCACTTTATTATCCAATACTGATTTTTTGGCACCAATGATAAATATTTACGTGGCCAAGATAAACTCATGTTAAGAGTAGGCCTACTTATTCTGAACACAGTATTTTCTAAGAGTCTCCGGAATGTCATCTATTCTAGTTTAGAGCTAAACTTCAAAATGAGCAAAATGATGAAAAATAAACTTCTGTATATACAATATAAATTTTCACATTAGTAATGAAAGGACTTAAGATTATTAATGTGACAGTACACATAGGTGACAACTACCCCAACTTTGGCTCTCAACAACACAGCCAGATACTACCCCAAAATCAGCCTCCTAAATCAGCAAGCCTGTGTAAAGACATGTGGACCATACTCTGTGTGTCAGTTATTCCAAAGGCAAGCTTTCTTTATGAAAAAGCCACAGCCAGGTATGGT
Source organism: Nannospalax galili (assembly GCF_000622305.1). NCBI lineage: Eukaryota > Metazoa > Chordata > Mammalia > Rodentia > Spalacidae > Nannospalax > Nannospalax galili. The sequence continues at coordinate 2,213,030 of NW_008345053.1, forward strand.
GGGACAGTCTGCTTACATCAAGACTGAAGATTTGGGGCTGGAGAGATGGCTCCATGGTTAAGAGCACTGACTGCTCCTGCAGAGGACCCAGATTCAATTCCCAGCACCCAAATGGCAGCTAACAAACATCTGTAACTCCAGTTCCAGGGGAATCCAATGCCTTCTTCTGACCTCCACACACACTGCACGACACAGGTGCACATATACACATGAAAGCAATGTACTCATACACATAAAATAAAAATAATAAATATTTTTTAAAGACTGAAGATTTAATATTATAATTTGTTCTGAAATTTTTAGCTTTTGCTCTCACATTAAGAATTATGAACGGGTGTGGTGGCACACACCTTTGATCCCAGCACTCGGGAGGCAGAGGCAGGTGGAACTCTGTGAGTTCAAGGCCAGCCTGGTCTACATAGTGAGTTCCAGGACAGCTGGGGCTACAGAGAGACCCTGTCTCAAAAAGACCAAAAAAAAAAAAATTATGAACCATGGTCGCACATGTCTGTAGTCCCAACACTCAAGAGGTAGAGGCAGGAGGGTCACTGAGAGTTTGAGGCCAGTCTTTGCTAGAGAGCAAGACCTATCTCAAAAAATAACCAAAGAAACAACAACAACAAAATACTTATGATCCACTTGAGTTAATTTATACCTATGATGTAGGTAAGTGCTCAAATTAACCTATTTGCATGTGGAAGGCCAATTTTTCCAACATTTTTTGTTAAAAAGATAATTACTTCCTACAGAATTACTTTGGTATCCAGGTTCAAAAACCAATTGATTATAAATTTAACAGTTTATTTCTGGACTTTCAATTCTGTCCTACTGATTATCTCTCTGCTTCCATTTATTTCATTTGTCCCTCCCTCCCTCTCTCCCTCCATCTGTATCAGTCTGTCTCTATGCCAGTGTCTCATTCTTTTAACTCATCTCTGTAGTAGTTTTGAAATCAAGAAGTGGTAGTATGGTATGCTACCTTTTTGATTTAGTTAGCACACAAAAGAATTGGTTTCATTATGACATGTTCACATGTGACCACTGCTATACTCTTCTCCTGTCCCTCATTTTGTTATGTTCTATTCCAAACCTGTCCTGGTTACTGGGGGTCCTCAGTTTTCTTTCTAGGATCTTATCCATTTCTGCAATAAAGCCTGCTACAGCTTTGCTAGAAGCTACACTCAGTAGACTCATTCTGGGAAAAATGATGTCTTCATACTGTCTTCTAATCCATGAATATGATCATTTGCTAGACTTTCCTAGGGGGACCTCAAGGGAGCTGAGGGCCTTGTAACATGCTGGGCAAGTAGGCTGCCACCAGGGAGCAACATCTCCAGCATCCAAGACACTTTTAAACAATATGCATGATCTCAGAAGAACATTTAAAAACAATTCTATTTTATCAATGATTCTCAATGGAATCTTTAATTCCATGCAGAAGGCTGAAAATCACAGACAGGTGCCAAGTGTGGTTAAAATAACTTTTTCCTTTGAATCACATGACAGTAAGTTGTCAACTGTTTGTCAACAGTAAGTTGTCAAATAGGGGTGATACTTCCAATTACTATATTTTCCCTCACAAGCTAATTAAGCTGTCAAAGTCTGAGAATGCTACACTTCTTCCATCCACACTCATACCTCACCCGGTGTCCTGATCTCATGTTTTGCAGTGAAAGGAGCTGGCTCAGGCTCCCACACTGCCTTTTCTCAGATTCTTTCTGCACGAAGCAACCAAATCTCAACTTCCTTCACTCTGGTCACATCATGATTTGTGAGGATGACAGGCACTTGTGTGATTGTACATTCCTCGGCCTCGGTGCCTGATATTTCCACAGGACTGGGTCCAGGTCAATCAGCTTCGGCAGGAATGAAGTTGCTTCCCTCATGTGGCACATCACATAGAGTAGACCCTCACCCTGCTGCTGCTGAAGACAGTCCCTCTGATCCCTCCCCTTAGGCTCTCCACCATGAAACTTCTCTTTTGCCCTTTTCATTGAGTAACTATTTTGTGGACAGCTACTTCATAAATTCTAATTCCTTACCAAGTTTCCAATGTGCTCACCTAATTAAATATAAATAGTTGGATAATTTTCTATTTGAAACTTTATAATCTGCTGTGACAGTTACTGTGATGCCCTAGGTCCCAAAATTTTGGGGGGGAGGGGCGGAAGAATTCCTTCATAATATCACTTTTGTGTGGCCTCAGTCAATCCTTGACAGGCATGTATACTCAGGCCTGGCTTTTTATGTGGGTGCTGAGGATTCAAACTTAGATCCTCATGCTTGTAGATCAAGCACTCTTACTCACTGTGCCATCTTTCTAGGCTCTCTACATCTGTATTTCTGAATCTACTGATACATGGTAAAAAAAAAAACCCAACAACTATGCATTCACACAAGTACATTTAATTATAGTAAAACATCAGTTATGCTTTCTGTACCTATAGATTCATTTTTAAAAGATATGCTTATTTTTAATCTGATTGCATGAAGCAATCTCTCCACTACTGTGGAGTCCCTTACGCTTCCTCCCAGAAATGGCTCTCACAGCTCCCGTCAGTCATCTCTGCACACTGATGCTCTCCTCTAGGCTCTGACACCACAGTGTCCTGCTCCCTGATCCTGAGACCCACCCCCTGCCCTGCCTGCATACTTACAGCCTCTACAGTTTCTACTGTAGTACCTCTTCTGCCAGTCCCTAGTTCCAGGCCTGCTGGCCTAAATGAGGAAGAGAAACTTTTCATTTTTTTTAGCTTTCATATTAATAACCGAGCATCTAAGAGCCATGTGGATTGCTATTTATTTTTAAGGCAAACCCTTTGTGATCTGTTTCCACAGCATTTCAAGAAAATTGAAGTTTACAGTCCTTGTTTTTATATATACATTTGCTTTTATTGCAAATGTATATATAATTAGTAAAAAAACAAAAACAAAAAAACTAGTTTGTGTGTGTGAATGTGTGCATACATGGAGGACAGAGGACATCATTGGCTATTCCTCCCTAAGTATTACCCATCGAGATTTTTGTTTTTGTTTTTTGAGACCGAGACTCTCACTGACCTGGAACTCACCAAGTAGACTAGGCTGGCTGGCCAATGCCATGGAGTTCCACCTGTCTCCGCCACCCCAGTCCCCAGTGTTTGGATTACAAGTGTGTGCAACCATCTCCAACTTTTTTATGTGAAGTCTGGGGATCGAACTCAGGTCTTCTACAAGCAGTTTTCCAACTGAACCATACCCCAGTCCAGAATACTGTAGCTTTAAGACTTCTGAATGTATTTACAGGAACAGCATCTGTTAATAAAGGCTCCTTGCTAAATCAATAGCCCAGATAACGCCTTGAAAATCTTGTTATTAGTGATTCATGTCCATTAGAACAAGCCCTGCTCTGAAGATGTCACTGTGTGAGGCCCAGAAGGCCTACAGACAAAAAAGTCTTCCACTGCTGTGTGCTGACTAGTCCTTTGTGCAAATAATATAGTCCTCCCAGAGAGGCAAAAGTTCAGAACAGGCTCTGTACAGACAGCTAAAGGCACATGGGTCCAGCTGATAGAATGGTGTATTCTGCAGTCTCTCCCAAGATGGAAAAAGCTCAGTGCAATTGCACTTGTACTGAGGCACACAGAGACGACTAAGCATTTCACTGTTTCCAGTTCTGTTCCTTTCTCAAAAAACTGAATGGTGTAAATACAATGGCACTTTTCCAAACATACATGATTAGACTTCAATTCAATACTATTAAATACTATGAAGTCACCACAAATACTTGTCAAAGAGTGTTTATATTAACAAGAAAATATCCATTATTGACTACTAAGAAAAAGAGAAAATATAAAAAATTACATATTTAACTGCCTCAATTTTATAACTATTATTAACATATATTTATGAAATTACAAGCATACAGATTTAGATAAAACTACGTTTATATTTATATTAAAATGTTCCACTAGGGGTTGGAGAAGCGGCTCAGAGATTAAGAGCACTGACTGCTCTCACAGAGAATCCGGGTTTGATTCCCAGCACCCACATAGTGACTAACAATCATCAGTAACTCCAGTTCCAGGGGATCCGAAGCCCTCTTCTAACCTCTGTAGGCACCACATGACATGGGTGCACTTACATACACGCAGGCAATATACTTGTACACATAAAATAAAAATAATATTTAAAAAATGCTCCACTAAACAAAGCAGGGAAAAACATAAAAGGAAATTTAGATAAAGTGTTGACACACATGAACCTGGGTTAGGTGCACTGGTATGCACTGAATATATTTTATTTAAAATTTTATCTAAATACTTTTATTTTACGTGTATGGATGTTTTGCCTGCATTATGTGTGTGCTGCAATGCCTGCTGAGATCAGAAGAGGGCACTGATCTCCTAGAACTGGAGTTGTGAATGGCTGTTAGTTGCCATGTGGGAACAGTACTCTGGGTCCTCTGCAAGAACAGTTGGTGCTTTTAACCAAGGAGCCATTGCCCTAGGCCCTCTAAGTATGTTTTATACACCTGTGCATATGTACTTGAAATCTTAATTAAAAAGTATGCAACATTAGAAAATAAACTCTGAAAGATTATATGCCAAAATGTTCATAATGGATTCTGACCTAAGCTACCATTTATTAACTGATATTGTTAACACTTGCTTTTTTCCTCCAAAAGGATCTCATGTACCCAGCCTAGTCTCAAACTTACTATGTAGCTAAGGCTGGCCATGGGCCCTGATTTTCCTTTACCTCCCAAGTACTGGGACTGCAGGGGTGTGCTACCATGTACCTTTATGTTTATTTATTTATTTATTTTTTTTTTGGTCTTTTTGAGACAGGGTCTCCCTGTAGTCCCAGCTGGCCTGGATTTGCTACGAAGACCAGAGATCTACCTGCCTCTGCCTCCTGAGTGCTGGGATTAAAGGCGTGCGTCACCTTTCTAAAAATTTTTACAGCAAACATACATATAATTCGAAAGGAAAAAGTCAGGAAAGAGCTGTTTGTGTATTTTATCCTATTGATCATTTGTTCTATAAGTGTTTGCTGAGCACCTGCACCAAGCAGGCTGCAGAATCAAATGCAATGACCATAGGGGCAAGCTCAGGTTTCATGGGCCAAAACAAGACGACACTGAATAAAAAATCAGGGAAGTGAAAACATCGGTAATTCCCATCAGGCATGACTCAGAATTAAGGGCATAAGGTACAAATCTGATGGTCCTCTGACTGTGAGAAAACAAGGTCTGCAGTAAGCACCTCACCACATCTTAGTGGCTACAGAGCTACCCACTGAACTCTCTTCAAAATGCCATCCAGCTGCTGTAGAAAGTGGAAGGGCCACAGACACTCATCTGTCCCTGCGCTGGGGCCTCAGGAGAGGCACAGGGCCAGGGGTTCTGTGCTTAGCTACATGGCTGAAGACCCAGAGGGAAGGCATATGGCTTCTTTCCTTAAAAAAACAGCAGGAACAACAAAAGAAACCAACCATTTTCAAGGTGTTAAAGAATCTCACCTGCAGAGGCACCAGAGGACAAATCCAAGTCCACAGTAAGGGTCCAGGCAGATGGCCACTTCTCTAGAGGGGTAAAGCTCACACTGCAGCTTAATAGAACGGCAAAAGGCACTGGTGGCTGCGTGGGACATCTGCAAGACATCAAGGCAGTAAAAAATGATTGACTGGACACCCAGCACCCAATGACATCTGTGGGACAATATGGCTGTGTTAAATGCATGATACTTAGTATTAGATGCACAAAAGATGTTCTTAAGACCACAGACAACTACATCAAGTTTGGGTCATACTGTTTGGGAAGAATGGTAGTTGATGTTCCCATAAGTCTTTTTTTCCTTTTCTTTGCATTTGGGGTGGGGGTGGGGGTAGGGTCTCACATTTTGTAGCCCAGGATGGTCTGGAACTCACTATGTTGCAGAAATTTGCTTCTAACTTGTGACAACCTTTCTGCCTAACCTTCTGAGTTATAAAGATTACAGGAACGAGCCATTGTATTTCCCAGTCTTCCACTTTTCATCAAATAAACCACACCTAAAACCTTTTGGCTCTTGAGCACAGGAATACTACTACTCTGGATCTGAGAAGCAGACTATAAACACAAGGGTTGTGTCCTTCATGATAGCCTGCAAGTAGGTAAAGAAGGTGAAGAGGTTCATGTCCACCTTTATAGTGGAGATTGGGCCTTATTCTTGTGAGGGTCAGGGCCCCCCCACAGCATCTTCCTACAATACACGGGTGCCTATAGTTTATGAGAGGTGAATCCCAGGTTTGTGTTTAAGAAATGACAGCTCAGAGAAGTGAAAGAACTTGCTGAAAGTCATGTGATGAGATCCTGAGGTAGGGCACTGGACTTCTCAGGCCCTTCCTCTGTGACTATTCCATCATAAGATGATAGTCAAAATCCTGTCCCTGCCCAGCATGGAGGCCCCAGTGAAGCTCTCTCCTTACAGTCCTCTCCTCCTTTCCCATCTCCAAACAGAACCCCCAGTAAGCAATGTGAAAGACTTTGAAACACTGTAGGTTATATCTAACAAAATCAATGTTCTTTTGAGACCTTGATAGTCAAGCCAACTTCTGAAGAAAAGAGTGCTCCAAGACACACAGAAACTGTACCAGACAGCACGGCTTTAACGTGTCAGAAGCCAACTGTGAAGCAGTGTGCTCTTGAGAGCTTACTGCAGAGACAAACAGTACAGGACACGGCAACAGGCAAAAACATGCAGCCCAATACCTGGTTTCCCATTCATCCAACACAAGTAAGAGACATGAAAGAAGCTGGGGTGGAATTCCTTTCACTGTGAAGCGCTGGGTCACTGACAGTTCTGCTCAGGGAAAGGCTGCATTGTGAATACTCTACTGAATTTGTCCCAAGTGTAGTTTGTTTCTCCATTGCTGTGACAAAACACTCTGACCACTACCAACTTGGGGAGGAAAGAGTTTATTTGTCCTACATCTCCCAGGTCACAGTTCATCAGGGAGCCCAAGGTAGGAACTCTGGGCAGGAACCTGGAGGCAGGAGCTGGAGCACAGGCCATGGAGGATCACTACTTAATGACTTGCTCCCCTGGACCCTGCTCAGCCTGCTTTCTTATGCAACACAGACCCATCCACCCAGGGGTGGCACCACCCACAGAGTGCTGGGCCCTCCCACATCACTCAACAATCAAGAAGGTGTCCCATAGACATGGCCACAGACCAATCCAATGAAGGCAATTTCCCAATTGAGGCTCCCTCAACCCAGATGTGTCAAGTTGACACTAAAGCTATCCAGCACACAAAGTAATGGAGAATTATTATAGAGTGAATATATACACGCATATATATTAATATATGCGTGTATATATATGTGTATGTATTTTAAAACTGTTTTATTCGTGCATGTGTGTCTATGTGTTACCCCTGGAAGCAGAAGAGGATGCTGGACCCTCTGCAGCTGCAGTTTTAGGCAGATGTGAACTATCTGATACAAACTGATGAGTGCTCGGACTGACCTCAGGTCCTCTGGAAGAGCAGCAAGTGCTCATAACTTCTGAGCCATCTTTCCAATCCCCTCTCTCCTCTCTCTCCCCTCTCTCCTCTCTCTCTCTCTTTCTCTCTCTCTCTCCAAGCTCTTAGAGCCAAACTATTTGCTTAAAGGGGAAACAAAGCTGATTTATAAAATGTTCCTGGATCGCTCTGCTCTAGGACCAGCTCCATTCTCCCTGCTCACATCAACTCTGTTTAGTGAGTCATACCCTCTCCACGGTGTTCCCATCCCCGCCTTGGGCCTAGGCTCCCTCCTGCTTGTCCCACCTGAGACCTCTGGACTAGCCTGACAAATATACCTCTTACCACTCATCAAAAAATTTTTTTTTGTTTTTTTGCAACAGATTAAAACTACTACAGAGATCCACAACTGGTTAAATGCAGCCAATGTCTGTGAGATGCCCAGCCCTAAGCAAGCAGCACATCTACAATGCAATTTCTACACCTAAGGCTCAGGGAACATTGTGGAACAGGGGTTAGAGAGAATATGAATACATTGCTCAACTCTCTCCAGCAAAGCTTCTTCATGAAACAGATGGTGATCAACCCAAAAAGCCACAACTGATCAAAACATAGAGAATAAGATACTGCAGAGTGTGTATCCCTGGATAGGACTCCTATATTTAAACCTCTGCCACCCAAGAATAAGAGGGAAGATTATAAGAGCCAGGGATGGTGGATGACCATAAAGATACAATATTTTCTAGGTGGCAGGGAACTTGCTCATATAAACTTACAGCAATGGTGACAGCATTTACAAGACCCATGAAAATTCAAACCAGGCAAAAACTGAGCACAGAAGTGGGGAAATGGGTAAGAAGCCCCAGTCTAGCTGATGAACTATTAGCAGCTGATCACTGCTGGGTGAGGGAGAGTTGGTCTTCTTTAAAGGAGTGATGCTAACAGGCTGACCAGGATCCAGTGGATGAACTCACATGGAGAGACATCTGGGTACACAAACTTGACTTGATAGGCCTTAATATATATAGCAGAATGAATTAAATCAAGAGGTGGTGGGGGGATGGGAGGTGCAGATAGGGCAGAGGGCCTAAATATGATTAAGATGCATTGTATGAAATACACAAAAATTCAATTAAAAATAGAAAAAAAAATTCTCTAAGCTTCCATCTCCCTGAACCAAGAGTTAGTAAAATCCTACTCCAAGTACTCAGGATGAGGAACCAGAGCAATCTTTATTGCTTTGAAGCTCTGTGCCGGACACTATGCATGACTAGAAAAGGCTCTTCAGCTCGCTGGGTAATGCTGCCATGCTGAGTGCTCACTCTGTCAGACATCGTTAGGGTTAGGGATTCTTTTTTTAAAGGGATCTGGTTACAGTGGTGCACTGTCTGCAATCCCAGCACTTAGGAGGCTGAGGTGGGAGGACTACTGCAAATTTGAGGCCAGCCTGGGCTACAGAGTGAGATCTAGGCCAGCCTAGTATACATAGAGACCCTATATCAAAAAAACAAAGAAAGAATGGCTATAGGCCCCCATAGGAACTCAGCATGCCAAGTGGAAGCTCAGACACTGCTGGTAACTGAAAGGTCGGCCAGCACTCTGTCAAACATTACTTCTAATGAGAGAAGGGTGCTCACGTCTCCTACTAGAGCTATAGTGTCTGCTGGATCTCAAGAGTGGCTTCACCAGAGAGACAAACAGGTCAGGAAAGAAACAACTAAGAAATGAATGCTCCATATCTAAGCTTAGCCCAGTTCTGGGCCCTGCCAATGTCATCAACCAAAGAGCCTGAGCCTGATCATCTCAAAGTGAGAGCTCCCAATTTTTATGAGATAACCTCAGATTTGGATAATATTATTTTTCCCCAAACCCAAGCAACAAACTAACAAAATGCTCTAAGACAGACCCTGAGAATGGCTGTCTGAATGCGTATGAGTAGGAAGTGGACTGCCTCAAGCGCATTTTCTCATTTTGGGGATGCACTGTGACTTAATCTAAGCAGACCTGCTTTTGGTGCCATTTTGCTTTGGCTGATGTTAATGGACAGGTGACTCATAGTGCACAACAGGGCTTCCAGAACAGTACTTGGTGGTAAGGGGCACCACCAAGCGTTCCAAAGTATTCTTTGGAAAATCTGTGGGGGGCCTATCAAAAGTTAATTATAGATGTCATGTGGGTCCTTGGTATGGCTACTCTATCAACCTTCAACACATGTGTATCAAAGACCTAATAAGGACCCTTCAAAGTTTAAAACCACAAACTTAAGAAGAGCTACATCGCCACACTCTCCTATGTTTTATATATAACCAGTCCATAGCACCAACTACAGAGGAAATATCATCTCTCCTAACTTTCACAGTATATAACGAACTGAATGCTCAATGACATTTTGTCCAAAAGCTGAAACTAAACAGAAATTTCTTTATGAGAAAAATGGCCACTCTGTCATCCATGAGGCCATAGAGGCAGGAGAGACTTGCTACACGTAGGATAGACAATATGCCAGACACCTCCACCTATATTCTGTACCTCTCACTCCTTAAAGCACAAAGGGTTTTCATAACTGACATTACAATATATTCTGCTTTAGATATTCATAAAAAATCATCAAAAATTTATGAGTTTGAAAGTCTAGTTCATTCATCTTGTTGAGTTTTTCTATGGTACATAATTAAGTGGAATCACCAAGAAGTAATACACATAGATCACATTATCTGTTTCATGTAGATGTATCTTTATGAATCAAGATTTAACTTCCTTACACCATGAGAATGATCATAAGTGTGCATTTCTCTTTTGACTCTGACAGGAAGCAGTTCAACACTCAGCATGAGGCTCAAAGCTTACTAAGGCTGGTAGTGATCCCAACAAACTTCCCCTGTCCGTGTCAAAGGCAAAGACAAAGACATTGGGAAAAAGGCTTCCTGAGGGTTTGTAGAAGTTAATGGTGGTGCATTCTTGCACAGGACTCTGACATCATCTGAGCTGTTAGCATCCTGATTCTAGGTAACTAACTAACCCTAGGTAACTAACTAACTAACCCTAGGTAACTAACCCTAGGTAACTAACTAACCCTGATTCTAGTCCTATCCTTTGACAGAAAAGTAGAGTGTGAGATTTAGAACAGAGTAGGGATTTGATAACCAGCAAGCAAGCAAGATTATGTGCAGTATTCCATTATGTGGTAAAGCTGTGGCAATATTTTTTAAAAAATCATTAGATTTTTTTTTTCAGTGCTTAAGATTGCATTCAGGGCACTGAGCATACTAGGCAAGCTCTATTCCAGTAAGTCATACCTCCAACTTCCACCAAAACATTTGAAAGAATTAGTCATCAAGTTCTGAGAGGCATCTACATTATAGCTTTTTTTTTTAAAGTCTATTTTTATTGTATTTTGTGTATTTCATACAGAACATCTCAATGAATCCTAACCATCTTTATATGCCTGTCCCCACTGACACTCTCCCACAGCCCCCCACTGGAGCCCAAATACTCTGTCATCTCTGTTAAGGCCCACTGTTGCTGTGTCTCCAGATGCTCCCCAGTCCAAGTCCATTCGCTGAGGTCTAGGAGACTGTCTAGAGTAGCTTTTGTGATAATCACACCGCATGTCTCTCTGTGTGTCACTGGAGTGTAATCATACATAACAATTCTCACCTTTACGCCAGCTAGCATTCCAGTCGTGGACACACTGAAGTCAAGGTAGGCTAGTGTGTCTGGGTTGGAAGGTTTGTAGATCTGGGCAGGCCGTTTCTTTGGCAAATCATCTGGAGAAGAAAATAGAGCTTTCAGTCTACCTGCTCTAACTCAGGCCACACAGGCAAATGCATGCAGGCAGCCAGTCTAAGTGCTGACCTGTGTCCAGTATGAGGGGCCACGTCCTGACATCTACAGCTGCTGCTGCCTCCCTGGACCGCAGCAGCTTGCAAATTAGCTGTGTAGTCATGAGGCAGGCGGAGCGACTCACCTGAGGACCAGAGACAAGAGGAAAGGAATAAATGCACACCAGAAACAGAAACATCTGGGGAGTGCACTCATTACATCTGTGCATGGTGCTTCTCACAGGTTAAAAACACAGCTTGCTGGGAGGATTAGATTCCCAAGAACACTGTTTTCTCTGAACTTGAGGGTGTGAGGGTGATCTGGCTGCAAATATCACCCTATAGACTGCCAGAGTTGATTTAGCTGATCTAGCTGGCTAGACAGGTGTCCCCTTCCTCCCTCACTGCTCCACAGGCATCTCTGCCAAAGCTTCACTTCTGGTTGAAGAGGATGACCATTCTCTAGTCAAGGGTCTATCAGCCACTGCACTCTCCTGCTAGAACTTCCAAATGAGCTCTCAAGAGCCAGCCAGGGTATAGCAGCAGCAGGAGCTGGTCATGCACACACAGACACACAGGCAGAGCACGGGCTCTGAGGCTGGGTTCCTGCACCCCTGAGTGTGAGGTCAAGTAGTGGCCAGTGTTACTTTCACACCCAGGGGGAGCATCAGAAGCTCCTCTCTTAGCATGAGCTCTTTTTTACCAAAAGCCATGTAGATGAGCCCTCAGTGTTTGCTAATCTGAGTGCCCACCACAGCAATGTTCTCACACAGCTACAAAGAGAGCTCACGAGGACAGGACTATTCTCCAACTAATTCTGCTTCTTAGGACTTTGCCTCTAATAAGCAAAACACACATGCTAATCTCTTTAACTTCCTCAGGTATTAAAAAAAAAAAAAAAAAAAAAGCAAAGCACATATCTAGACTCTCAAAAAAGAAACCTCCAGATCCAGAAGGGCTTGATAAGGAAGCCCTCCATGGAGCCATCCCAGGGCACTTTATGCTCAGCGTGTGGCACAAGCTGCTTCCTGCCCTGGCTTTCATGCTCAGCTCATATCCTGCTCCCAGTGCTAAATGATAAACTCCCTGGAGACAGAGATCATTTCTAATCCTGTTGCTTTCACTGCAGACTCACATGCATGGCACAGCCAGTGGCTTCCCTCAGGAGATGTGAGGTGATCTGCAGCTCAACACTGAGCACAGATGGGTGAAAAGGCCCACAGCTCCCCACCCAGGTCATGGTTACCTCCACAATCATCTTGACTGTAGGCAATGTTGTTGCAATGTTCTGTGGGTGTGGTGGTCGCACCGTGATTGGCACACAGCCTGCATACAGGCAACCATAAAATGCTGCGATGAGGTCTATTCCTACACAGGGAGGAAAGTGGAAAAATCTTGCTTGAAGCTGACCACATTGTTTAATAATCACCACTGCTCTCAGCACAAGTTTTAGTCCGGGAAGTTAGACAGTTAAGGGAGAAAGACATCTTCTTCTCCATGGGATTTGGTAAGTCTCAAGCATTAATTTCTTTGCTCTGTTCTTTTACAAGAGGCCATGACAACCTTAAAGTTTGATTTGTATATCATTTCTCTTGAGAACTACTCAACATTTAGGTTTAGGAGATACAGACGTAGCTTTATCAACATCAACCAAGTGAATGACCTACTCCAGTAATCTAATCAAATGAACCTGTAAAGAATCTAAATGAACACAGAGAACATACTTGGCAGCAACCCAGCAACTCTCGGCAAGTGCCACGGGGGGGCAACGAGTGCCTCTTCCCGCTGCTGGCCTTGCTACCTCTGGAGAGTCAGGTCTGGTGCCACTGCTTTACCTGGAGGGTAGACCAATGCCACGTGGTCTCCATCCTGAAGGTGGCCCCTTTCCATCAGCATCACTGCTATCTTCTCTGCACGCTTGTGAAGTTGTACACATGTCAGAGAGTTCGCTATCGTTCCCTGAAAATCACAAGAACAGGCAGTTATGGGAGATCTTCCCCAGAGCAGCTTTACTGGGATACAGTTCATGTATCACATAATCATTTACAATAACATCCACAGGTCAGTGGTATTTTTGGTATATTCAGAGAAATGAACCATAATTACCACAGTCAACTAAATGTGTCCATCAGCAACTTCTACTACTCCAACCCCACTATGTCCATTAGAAGTTAATCTCCTTTTCCTCCAGTCAGGTAAGTAGTACACCAAAGAGGTATCCAGATATACTTGTGTTAACAGGAAGTATTTAATCAGAATCTAACTATTATCTAAAGAGATAGCAGAATTTTAAAATGTTTTTATTGATTTAAGAATGCCATAGGATGAATTTTGATCATATTCAGACCCTCCACCCCTCTCTACCCTCACCTTATTACCCCCACTTCATGTCCTCTATTATCTGTATTTATTTTACTTTTATTTTGTGTGTATGAGTGTATTGCCTGCATGTGTGAAAGTACACCCATGTCACATAATGCCCATAGAGGTCAGAAGAAGGTGTCAGATGGTTGTTAGCCACCATGTGGGTACTGGGAATTGAACCCAGGTCCTCTGCAAGAGCAGTCAGTGCTTCTAACTACTGAACCATCTCTCTAGCCCCTTGTCTTTACTTTTTTAAAGGTCTGTCAGGTCGAATCTGTGTTCCCCAAGTGCTCTTGGATGTGGGTCTATCCCTTTGAGTCTGTTCAACCTACCAGGCATTGCACCAGTAAGGAAAACTGACTCTCCCCTGCTCAGTATCTATCAGTTGCAAACAGATCCTCAGCTGGGGCTGGGGCCTCCTGCCTACCTCCCCCATCCATGCTGGGCCCTGTCTGGCTTGGTCTTAATGCATGCAGACAGCAGAATATTTTAAAACTGAGCAACTTTGTGACTTAAGTAGATTTTCTACAGACAGTAAGAATTATCATAAAGCTAAAAGACTCCTACATGAAAAAATAAAGATGGATTGAGATTTTTAATAAGAAAAGCCACTCAACCAAGCATGGTAGCTCATATCTGTAATCTCAACACTAAGGAGGCTGAGCCCCGAGGATTGCCAAGAATTCAAGGGTAGCCTTAGCTATCAGATGAGACTTTATCTTAAAAAACTGAATGAGAAAAGCTACTTCTAATCTCAAGGAAGTTGAGGCTGGGGAGATAGCCCAGCAGTTAAAGCAATTGCCATGTGAGTGATGGAACTGACGTCTGGATTCCCCAGAACCCATGTGGTGGGCACAGTGGCCTGTGTGTAAATTCTAGCTTCAGAGGGAGTGGCTAGACGGACTAGCCATACACGCAAGTTTTGGGTTTGACTGAGGCTCACTCAAAGAACAGGGTAGAAAAGCAATCAAGGCTGATTCCCCATATCAAACCTGGATCTTCACATGCAACAGCACACACATGCCTGCACACCTGCACACACCTACATACCACACATATATACAGAGGAAAATAATTTTTAAAAATCAAGAAAGTCAAAGGCAAAAATCAAACCAAACAAAAAAAAATGACAGCAATAAAACCCAAAAACTTAAAAAAATGCATTTTATTTTAAAAGTATAATATTTTATTAATTTTTTGAGAATTTCATACATGGATATAATGTATTTTAACTATATTCACCCTCCACTCCCCGCCCAACCCTTCCCAAATCCACTCCCAACTTCTCCCTCTCAATTCTTTAAAACAGTTTTTATTAATTTGTAATTTTTAGGGTTGGAGAGATGGCTCAGTGGTTAAGAATGCCGGCTGTTATTACAGAAGACCCGGGTTCGAATCCCAGTACCCACATGGCAGGTAATAAGTGTTCATAACACCAGTTCCAGGGGATCCTATGGCCTCTTCTGTCCTCTGTGGGCATTGCACGGCACGAGTGCACTTACCTACATGCAGACAATACACACATACACATAAAATAAAATGAAAAATAATAAATAAAAAATATTTTTAAAACTTAAAAAAATTTTCTAATTTTTTTTATGTGTATGACTGCTTTGCGTGCTTATGTATAAGTGCACCACATGCAGAGCTAGAGTTAGGGATGGTTTTGATTGCCACGTGGGTGCTGGAAACTGAATCTGAGTCCTCTGCAAGAGCAGCAAGTGATCTTAACCACTGACCCACCTCTCCAGTCCCCACCTCCCCCAACCCCTTTTTAAAAAACAATTCGTGCAGTCCACTTTTTGCTGCCCATACAGTCATAGGTTTGGAGCCATCCATGGGAATATGCTCAGCCTACCAGGAGTCACATCCTTAAAGAAAACTGAAACTCCCTCTCCCAGAAGCCATCAACTGGCTACGGCATCTCAGCTCTGAGTTCAGGTGCATTTTCACGTAGACTTTCAAAATATGTAAAAACAGACAGAAAATACGCATGGACTCAAATACCTTAAAAGAGAGTTACTAGGGAAGACTGGTAGCAGGCTATTTACACTGTGAAGAAAAGCACAAATAAATCATAAATTATAGCTGGGCATCCTGGTGCAAGCCGGTAATCAGAGTTAGAAGCCAGCCTGGTCTACGTTAATGAATTTGAGGGCATCCTATACTACACAGCAATAACCTCTTTTGTCTCAAAACAGACAAAAGGACTTTTAAAAGATAAACTCTCTTCCACGAATTATAAACATTCAACTAACAACAAAAACTCTTGAGGACCCAATTTCTAGTTCATTCACATTAATAACGGATGTGAAGAGATCACTGTCTACAGCTTCTTTATAAATAGGCCTTTCTTTAAACAACAGGTAATTCTGGCCCAGCAGTGTGTGAAGTGAGGAAGACTACAGCAGCTGAAAACGAGGCTAAGCACATTTAAGTGGGGAGCTTGAAAGAAGAGTGCGGGAGCTGGTGGAACCCACAGGGAAGCACAGTGAGGGACTGAAATCCCTGACCGAATGCTATGTATGAACATGAGGTCCAAGAGGAGCTGGAGCGAGGAGCAACACCATGGAAAACAGTTCTAAGGGCAAGGTGGCCAGAGCTGCCAGGGCTGTGAGGATGCAGGGTCAAAAACATACAAAACACCAAATTCCCAGCCCAAATGACCTGGTAGAAACATACATGTGGATGGGGAGGAAGGGACCTGATGGGAAAATATTTTATAATGCATTAAGATACACATATTCGCGGGGGGGGGGGGGCTGGAGAGATGGCTCAGCAGTTAAGAACACTGACTGCTCTTGCAGAGGATCCAGGTTCAATTCCCAGCACCCACATGGCAGCTAACAACCTTCTACAGCTCCAGTTCCAGGGGATCTTCTGCCCTCTTCTGATCTCCACAGGTACTGCATGACACAGATGCACCTACCTACATGCACACATTACACTCATACACATAAAATTAAAAAATAAAATATTTTAAAGAAAGATACACATATGGTTGTTTTGTATTTAGCAAAAGCATTTACCAAACAATTCCTTATCACAGTGGCTCTGTGAGGCTGAGGTACTGTCTTTTAGGACCTGTAGAAGGAAAGGCAGTGTAAAGCTCCCCAGGTAGTTGCTAAATTGGCCTTCAGCCCTTCCCACTGATGCTGTGACTAGTGTTTTAGAGGAGATGCTTAGCTTACAAGTTTCTGAATTGAGTCTTCTCTTTCCACACACTTTCCTTTGTTTATTTGCATCTGAGGAAGATTCAAACAGTAAGAAAACAGAAATATATATAAACAAGAGCAAGAATGAAGGCAGGACGCAGCTAAATGCTGAGATACAGTGCTATGAGACAGCATGACTCTAGAGATATAGCTCAAAGCTGGAAATGGGTGCCTTCATAAGTGTTTATTCACAGAGACACATCTGTTGCCATGAATCAAAGCACACTTGGCTGGAGAGATGGCTCAGTGGTTAAGAGCACTGGCTGCTCTTGCAGAAGACCTAGGTTCAGTTCCCAGTACCCACATGGCAGCTAAAAACCAGCCTAACTCCAGTTCCAGGGGATCCAACACCATCTTCTGACCTCTGTGGGCATTGTATGGCATGGGTGCACTCACCTACATGCAGGCAATACACTCATACACACACAAAACACACACTCCTGGACTTAAGGTTCATGAGCTCTTCAAAGTGTCTTTGAGACAAGAACGCATAGCACAGTTCATGGTAAGGTTGGGACTACCTTAATGCCCACACTTGGGTGGGAGCCCCATCAAACCTACTTTGAAACTGGTGTGGTTTTTAAATGAATAAATAAATAAATAAATAAATAAATAAATAAATAAATATTTATTTATTTATTTATTTGTATAAGTGTTTTGTCTCCATGTATATAAGTGTACCACATGTGTGCAATGCCTGTAGAAGCCAGAAGAGGGTATTGGATCCCCTAGGACTGGAGCTATGGATAGCTGTTAGCTACCATGTGGGTGCTGGGAACTTAACCTGGGTCCTCTGTAAAGGTAGCTAGTGCTCTTAACCACCGAGCCATCTCTCTAGTTTATTTTTTATTTTATGTGTATGAGTGGTTTGCCTGCATGTCTGTAAGTGCAGCACATGTGTGCAATGCCCACAGAGGCCAGAAGAGGGCAGAAGATCCCCTGGAACTGGAGTTATGGACTGTTGTTATCTGCCTTGTGGGTGCTGGGAACTGAGCCTGGGTCCTCTGCAAGAACATACAGTGTTCTTAACTGCTGAGCCATCTTTCCAGTGCTGTGTGATGGTCTTTTTACAAGGATAGTTAGCACACCACCTGTGGTCACACATGGGGGATAAGCCTCATAGCATAGTGGCAGAATATCTCAGAAGGGAGTTGGCACAACAGGCATACCCATTTGTCCCCATGAAGGGACTCCTGTTACAGAGGACCGCCCCATCCCCCACCACCCCGCTGTTATAGTATGCCTGTCTTAGCCTAAGGTTTGTACAATTTCTTTAACTGGTTTTCCTCCTGTCCTCAGGAGAGCTAAAGTGGATCCCTACTGTGACTTGGATAGAATCTGAGTTTTTCTCAAAGCATTGTGGGTTAAAAGTTATACTCAACTATGCAGTATTAAAAAGTTGGAAACAGGCAGGGCATGGTGGTGCACGCCTTTAATCCCAGGACTTGGGAGGCAGAGGCAGGTGGATCTTTGTGAGTTTGAGGCCAGATTGATCTACATAGTGAGTTCCAGGACAGCTTGGCTAACAAGGAGACCCTGTCTCAAAAAGACAAAAAAAAAGTTGGAAACTTAGTAAGGCTACAGTGCTTAGAGGTAGAGTTTGGGGAAGTCATTAGAATTATTACATGATGTCAATAGAATGGAGCTTCTGTGATTGAATCATGGTGACTTTCTAAGAGGAGGCAGACAGCACACAGACATCCACACTCACACTGTTCCTTCCTGTCACATGGTGCTCTGCACTGACTTGGGACTCTGCCAGCAAGGTCATTAGATGGGACCCCTCTACTATAAGTCAACAGAAGCCTCTTTTCTTTATAAAATAACCTCTCATGGATTTTCTTACAGCAACAAAAAGCAGGCCAATACAATCCCCTGTCAATAATTAGCTTTTCTTTTAGAAGACAAAGTCCATGATTTGCTCCCTTTCTTGGGTCCAGAGATTTGAAACATTTGGATGAGTCTGTACCAGAATCCAAGAACATCTTAGGAAAATACAGTTTTATTCTAGTTCCTCAATTCCTACCTACAGGCTCTTATGAAATGTAAATTTTAACTTGCATGCTGTCTTTTATCTTTGATAACCTTGTGAAATGGTTCACAATACTGTTTGCCATTTCATGGGGTTAATAAAGAAATGAATTGCTAACCTTCCTGTCACACTCCGTGAAAATGGGGTGGGCATGAGCAGAGGCACCCTTGTGGGAACTAGGTTCTGAAGTTAGCATGCGCAGTGACTTGAAACTCATCAAAATTACATTCAATTCCCTTCAGAAGGTGCTGTGATGGAAAGAGGTATGCTCCTATGTAAATCTGACATAAGGATTTTCTTTTAGATTTATTTTATGTGTATGAGTGTTTTGCCTGTACACAGACACCAAGCACATGGTGCTTAAGGAGGCCAGACTCTTCTGGCTTAGGAATTCTTGTGAATTCTTCTTAACTAGTTCTCTTAACCATGGAGCCATGTCTCTAGCCCCTGATAAAAGGTTTTGCTCCATAGCTGGGGCTACATGAGGAGGTGACCACAAGATGGCTGACCTTGAAAGGACATGTTAAATGAATACTGGCTTCCTCTGAACAAGAATCCCTCACTGGGGCACTGATGATGTGTGTGGAGATTTATGTTTCCTATTTCCCTTCCCTCTACAATCTGAAGAGTACCTCACAGTAGGCTGGCAGCTTGAACACCAACAACAATCTAAATCATTACTGTTTTTCTTGCTTTTCTTCCCAGCTTGCAAGGTTGAACATAACATGACTCCATCATATCATAGGTCTGCAGATGTTACTCAGGTTCATTATTCCTTGCTCTTTAGAAGTCGTGTGTGTGTGTGTGTGTGTGTGTGTGTGTGTGTGTGTGTACATGTAGAAGTTCAAGGACAAGCAGGTGCTGTCCTCCTTTTTTTGAGACAAGGTCTCTCATTGGCCTGGAACTCATCTACTAGGCTAAGCTCACCAGAGAGCACCAAGGATTTGTTTGCCTTTGCCTCTTTAGGGCTGAGATTACAAACACAGGTCATTGCATCTGCTTTCTGTTGTTGGTTGTTTTTTGTTTGATTTTTTAAAAAACAAAACAAAACAAAACAAACCCATGGGTTCTGGGACTTGAACTCATCCTCCTGATTGCAAGGTAAGCACTTTCTGCTTTACTGACTGAGGTATGCCCACAGTCCCTACTCACTTTGAAGGTTTTAATCTAATCTTTTACCAAAATGGAAACACTATCAGTTTTCAGCTACATGCTCTCTCAAGCATTACTGTATTAAGAGCATGGAAAGTTCCAGGTGAGTCTTCCCCTGAAGCACAGCCACTTAGCCTCAGGTAACAGTCATCACTTCCCAGCATCCTCATGAACATTTATGGGAAAAAATTAGATTTCCACTCTGAAAACCAGTG
Organism: Nannospalax galili; assembly: GCF_000622305.1. Taxonomy (NCBI): domain Eukaryota; kingdom Metazoa; phylum Chordata; class Mammalia; order Rodentia; family Spalacidae; genus Nannospalax; species Nannospalax galili. The sequence continues at coordinate 2,233,317 of NW_008345053.1, forward strand.
AGTAAGAAGGAGGTTTCTAGGTAATGTTCCCTTTTCACCAAATTAAGGCTGTCTTCTAGGATAAGTCTTGGGCAAGTTTTCATGACAGAATGGCAATACAGAGAACATTCACAAATCAAACTCCATTCTAAACACAATAAACCAGTGACAATGGCTGTGGACTTGACACCATTTTAAACTTTAATATTAATAACTAAAAAAATTGAGGAATCAAGAAAAAGCAAAAAAATATTTTGAAATTCTAAAGAAGTGATTTCAAGTAAAGCAAACCAAACAAACTCAAATGCATTAACTGTAGTTTTTGTTATAAAAGTCAAACAAATTCTCTGAAAAATATAAAAGGACATTTTAAGACAGTAAGTTTCCCACTGTCAGCAATGAATTCTATATGCACCCTTCCAACAATCAATCCTGCACACCTCACACCTACTTACTAAAATGGTCACAGAGTGTAGGACATGGATGAATGCTGGATGCAACAAATATGAAGTATCACATTCTTCAGAGGCCATGGTTCAGTCATCTTAACTGATCCTATGATCAAGGAAAACTGGTGGAAAATGGTCAAATTTATAACTGTTAGAAATACTTTGCCCAGAGGCCCCAACCTTAGCTGAGGAACTATTGGCAGCTGATCAGCTGGGTGAGGAAGAGTTTGGTCTTCTTTCAGGGAATCACGCTAAACAGGCTGACCAGGTTCCAGTGGATGAGCTCACACCCAGGGACATGCAGGGACACAAACTTGACTTGACAGGCCTTAACATATATGAAAAAATGCATGAAATTCAGTGTGTGTGTGTGGGACTATGAGGGGTGCTGTTAGGGGAGGAGGGGCCTAAATATGTTGAATATGTATTATATGAAATGCACAAAAATGTAATAAACAATATATATTAAAAAAAGAAGCAGAAGAAAGTGAATGTATTTGAATAACACTGTGCACTGTTCTTTCTGAAGCAGCTGCAGCTCACTGGGTTGTGTAAGTAGTGGGTCTCTGTCTACAAATACATTTTCTGTTCAATAATAAAAACAGTTAACAGCCAGAATGAGAGAGAGAGAGAGAGAGAGAGAGAGAGAGAGAGAGAGAGAGAGAGAAAGAGTGAGAGAGAGAGAGAGAGAGAGAGAGAGAGAGAGAGAGAGAGAGAGAGAAAAGAAAAACTTTTCCCAACATGGCAACACTGGTTGTGTGTGGCTACCAAGCACTAGAAAGGCAACTGGGGACACATGCTACATGACAGTCCTCAGACATGTCAAATAATTCATCATGAAAATTAATTCACCTGTTTCTTTGTGCTCTAACATTGCCATTAGAAAACATGTATTCTGTTGGACTGCATTATACCAGATATTACTTTAGGTAGAAATTATACTGTAGAGACCATGGGATACTGCTTCTGTTATGGTCCAGGAAGAACACTTGTCCATGTGCAAGAGGTACAGAGAAGAGATCCTTGAATCTGACCCTTTCCAAAAACACTATGACTCTTCTAAGACACTATGACATCTAAGAATAGAACTGTGCATAGGTCAGGAGAGAATCAGGAAGTAGGCCACGTCTAAAAGGAGAAGGCATTCTTGAGCCATGCTTTTTGCATGCTAATCCAAAGCAAATTTATTCATGACTTTGGCCTCTACAACTTTCACTGATTTTTCTGCGGTTTTTGCTGAAATCACTTTAAAGTACATGAGCCATTTCCCAGTAAACATTTCCCCCCAAAGATCCAATGATTAGCAATACAGCAAATGACTATAATCACAGGTACACAGACTGGATGTTAAGCCTGCTATGCAGGGAGCCATCTGAGGAATCTTCTCCAAAGCTAGACACAGGGAGAATATTCCTATTTTCATTGTACTGTCCATGAACATTCTGCCATCAAGTTTGAATCTGTGTCTATAGGGATCCACTTCCTCTTGAGCTACCTACTAGTGCTCCAGAGCAGAGTCTGAACACATATATATCAGAGCAAAGCACTAGGCAATGTTGAGGGGACAGAGTAAAACAATTCAGATCTGACTCACTCTGTCTGCTGACAGCTAGTGGAGGGTATTAGCATCACAGTAGTGTTAGGGAAATTAAATGAAGGAGGAAGTATTTTAATCAAAAGATCTGAGACAGTACCATGTCCAGAGAATAGGTTTCAGCTAGTGAACACCATACATTTCAGTCATCACTTTGGAGGCAATATTTGACGTCTCTAGAAAGGCACAGAATATGAACAAAGAGAAGTCACAAGGAGCTTACAAAAAGAACACTACACGGAGAACCAGGAGTCCCAGAGGAAGAGATGTAAGGGGAATTAGACATACTATAGACATGACGGAAGATGAAAATCGACAGCTGTGCGAAGTAAAGGAAGTCTTGTCTGCATCCATAGGCTGAAGATGGAGTCAATGCAAAGATGGAAAATGAAAGGTTGGGGCCAGAGGGTAAAGGTGCCTGCTGCCAATCCTGAACACCCGAGTTCCATTCCTTTCACTATGTGGATAGTGGAAGACGAGAACTGATGTCCACAGGTTGTCATCTGACCTCCACAAGCACACTGCTGCACACACACACACACACACACACGCACACACACACACACACACACACACACACACACACACACTCAGGATAAATAAAAATGTAATGAAATTAAAACAAAATAGAAGGCAGGCATTTCAGATGCATGGATATGTGGTAACTGAGTCATCAAATTTCAGGCTCTATAGCCAAGTGGCCAGGGGCAAGGAGAAGCCTCATGGGCTGTGAGCACAGAGTGCCAAGGGGAATAATTCTCCAAGACAAGCAGAAAACATGGGGAAATAGGGAGATGCTTTTTCCAGACTCTAAGGTTTCTCCCTTGGTAAGTTCCTGTGCAGATGCAGTACATGCTGGGCCATCAGAACATATTCCACACAGGATCATTTCAAACTGATTAAGGATGTTTATGGCAGAGGAAGGTGAAGGAATTGAAGTACATATATTGATATTTATGCAGAGGAAGTAAGGGATGTTTAAGTACATGTTCAATCACATGCAAAGAACACTCTGATAACTAGAAAACCAAGCCTTTGCACACTCAGACTTTGATAATTAGTAACCTCAACAGCTACACCTTTACTCTCCAAGAGCTCCTGCACTATGACCCATTTTCCAAGCTTTATTTATTTTGAATTTTTCTTTTTTTATTGAGCCTTTAAATTTTCATACAACATTTCCCACTCAAATCTAGACCATCTCCCCCATCCATACCTCCCCCTATCTCCCCTCCGAACCCTATGCACTCTGCCATACAGGCTAAGCTTCATTTTTGTAGCATAAAGGCTAACAAATACATTAGACTTTAGCATTTAACTTTTACTGCTAGTATCTGCTTAGGTATTTAGGGCCTGATCTCTATTTTTATGGAGCAAGAGTTTGATTTCCTAATACAAAATTTAAATAGAAATTTTATTACATAAAAATGATTTAAAAAATATGAGAAACATCTACTAAAATATATATTTAAAGTTTGTTGTTTATTCAAAATTGGAATTTTACTCTGGCAACCTGTAAGTTACTAGCATGTATTTGCTTAATATAATTGTAATTAATTTTTGTTATTTGTCTTGAAACACTTTGAAAACAAATACATGTGCATAATTTTTTGTAAAAAAAAATCACCTGGAAAAAATAACAAAAATAATGATTTTAATTGCCAAGAGTCTGTAATTAACACATATTTCTTATGTGTAAACAAGTAGGTTTAACACCAAGACAAAAACCTTTCTTAGGGATTGCAGCTGTTCTCTACTGTAGAGATCACTAATCTCTCAGTAAACAATCACGAAAACAGCTACATATACCAATTAAGGTGTACAGATTCATAATATTGTCACATGTAATCCAGAATGAAAAGTTTTGAGACAGGGTCTCCTTGTAGCACCAACTGGCCTAGAACTTGCGGTGTGGAACAGGCTGGCTTCGAACTCACAGAGATCCACCTGCCTCTGCCTCCCAAGTGCTGGGATTAAAGGTGTGCGCCACCATGCCTGGCTCAGAATGAGAAAGTTTTATCCCAAATAGCAAAGCACAAACAAAAGAAATCCACATCAGACTGAAGGCCAGAGATTAAGTTAGGGATAGGGTTAGTGTTGACTTCCTATCTGATAGAATTTAGAACTACCAAGAAGACGGGCTCCTATCTCTGTGCCCCCCGCCCCCAATGATGGCCTTTAACCTGGAACTGGGAGATGAAACACATCCTTTCCCTCTAAGTTGCTTTTGTTACAACGTTTTATCACAGCAATAGGAAAAGAAACTCAGACATTAGGAGTATTACCAAACAAGAGCACCTCCTGGGAACCAATGGAGACCAGCAAGGTAAGCAACTGGAAATCGCTTTCCAAGTCTTACCCGACAGTTGAGCAGTGTATATAGCACGTGGTCTGGGGTGGTCTGTGCCCTCCACTGTAAGACCTCTGAGAGGAACAGGAACTAGAAGGACAAAAGGATGTTAGGGTCAGGCCAACGGAGTCTCCATTGGGCAACCTCAGTATTTAAGTAAAAATAGTTTCAGAGCATGCAAATGTCCTAAGATGGCATGCTTACCTCTACAGAGGCATAAAGGTACATTCATTTTTCCCCAATATATATTTTATTGAATTTCTATGCATTTCATACATGTATCTTAATCATATTTAAAACCCCTCCCTTGTCTGCACCACCCAATAGGCACCCCCACCAGATTTCATGCATTCTGTCATATATGTTAAGATCTACTGAGTCACGTTTGTGTCTCCAGATGTCCCTCAATGTGAATTCATCCACTGACACCTGGTCAGCCTATCTAGTGTCACTCACTTAAGGAAGTCCAACTCTCCCTTCACCCAGCAGTGATCAGCTGCCAATAGTTCCTTGGCTGAGGTTGGTGTCTCCTGCCCATTTCCCCAGTTCTGTGCTGGGTTTGTCTGGTTTGAGTTTGAATGGGTCTTGCGCATGCTGTGTAAGGACACATTCATTTTAAAGAAAAACTCTGACAAATTTATTATCAATGGGTTGAGCATGTGTTTTCAACTTTCCCCTCTGTAGCTATTTAGAATTCATTGCACTGGACAGAGACTAGCAGTTCCAAGGACTGCTGAAGTACCCTCAATGAGGCAAGTTCTCTATAACTCAGCCACAGGGACAAGAGAGCTATTTCCCTATAGGCAGAGACAACCAATACAGCAAACCTTTCTTCCTAGGGTGGCCAGAAGATGCAATGCTGATTTCTGTGGGTGTGCAATGAAAGAATCAGATCTAGTCTACTTTAAAGCATGGCTTCAATTAAGTGAGTGGTTTTAGAATGGTAATTCCCCAGTTGCTTTGCAAATTATATAGATTAGACGCATCATATTGATTTAGTCTGTAATAAAAAGGACAGTCCTATTTCATGTCAGGATATAGGAAATATTCATGTAGCATTCTAACCCCTTTTATGAATAGACCACATGAGGAGAATGTGAAGATCAAGTTCTTTCAATGAACGAATTGCTATGTTACTGCACTGGTAGTATTTACATGATTTTGTAACACTCTTTAATAGCCATATAGAATGGGCCCAACTTTTGGCTGTGGAAAAAGGACTTCTTAGGTGAGCCCTGAGCATGAAGGGTTATAATGGAGACTTAGATGTACATAGGCAAGTTGTATGTTGTGCTATGTGTGCAGAAAGGGGCTGGGTGTTTGCTCCTGAAGCTGTACTAAGAAGGTCTGGCTGTTTAGAACCAAAGGATGAAAAAGCTGCACACCAAGGTTGTGAGGCAGTGGGCTTCATATCAGGACCTGTAGGGTAGTTAGAAACAAGTGAGGAGACACTAAGAAGGGATAATGGTTCCCAAACCTTTGCGCTAGCCCTGGCCCATGTGAGATGACATCACTTTCTATTTCTGTGCTACAATGAAATTTCCTAAAGCATCATATCCCCTTGATAAATATTTCCCTATACTATTATATGAATGTATACTGTAGGCCAAAGAGGGAAGGGGGAAGGAGGGTACTATCAAAGATAGTACAGCAGTAGATGTAGAACTGACAGAGTGGGACATTCAGGGGGCAGTCACTATGATTCTGCACCTAGCTAACATAGCATCTAATTCAGCTTTACAGTGAAGGGGAACAATGTGAGCTCTGACCTCGGTTCTCACCTTCCGGGCCTGGTCATTGTCCTCTATCTGTCCCAGGTCTCTGCCACTTGCCTGGGCAATCCTCTTCCCAGACACCAGATTTCCCACCATCACAGAGGCGGGGCCGATTTCTGGAAGGAAAGAGAAGTATGACCAGTGAAATTCCTGAAAACGTGACTCACCATCCTGGTAAAGGGCTAACCAGGGGAAAATGATTTGAAGGCCCCACCTTCTAACCACAATTACAAGAGATTTCGAAGAAATCACTAAAATAATCATGATGGCTGCTTCAACAAGCCTGGATAAGGGTTATGAAGAAATAATGTTTTCATCACATACAGAATCCTTTTAGTGCCCATGAGCCAATGCTTCTATTTTTCCAGTGTTAACCCAACAGGTACTGATGTGTACATATATATTAGAGTGATTATAAAAATGGTACAGAAGACAAAAACAGGATTTTTAAAATGATGCAAATTGGGGGGGTACTTTAACTGAGGAGAGAAGAGAGAGGGCTGTACATGGGCAGAAAGGAAAGAGAGATAAATAATACGTAAGTAGTGTGAAAAGTCAAAGGGAAATGCAGTATTGAATAAGTCTACTGAAAAACATACATGTAAATGTGACTGCATGTGTACAGCTGAGGGCTACATAACAAAATCACAGTGCCAGGCACAGAAAACCTCCCTTCAAGATGTTGGTTAGGGTGGTCCAAGAGACTCCCAAAGTAACACAAGCTATTGCTATAGCCCTTGATTACCTCTCAGAACTTGAAGGTAAGACCCTACTGCTGAAGACAGGACATACTTCAGACACAGGACTTGGAGCAATGGAGCTGGAACTGACCAGGAAGCCTTCTACCTGAAGACTAGCTTTCATAGTATGAGAAGATACTATGCAAGCTTCCAAGGAAGATAACCAATCAATTATCCTATAGTCTATGAACCACAACGACTGGCCCAGCAAACTATCTCTATAGGTTACAGTAGTGGTACTTTTACCTTGGGGGTAATCAATAGCTGTCTAATTGAACATAAGGCCAGCTCAGCAGGAAGGAAATCATACATGGCACTTCAAACACAGCAAAGAACACTTGGCTGGAGAGGTCACGGATCCTAGAGAAAAGCCTACTTCTGTCACTTCTGTAGACTAATGTAATTTCTTACTGCATTCTAAATACATTTCCTTATATTTACAGACATGTGTACCTCTTACTTCCCATCAAAGAAGCTTCCTTTTTTTGCAACAGATGGAAAATATGATAAAGTTCCACAACTGGTCAAACACAGAAAATAAGTGACTGGGAGGTACCCAGCCCTAAGTGACACACTGACAATGCAACTTCTAACTAAGGCTCAGGGAACATCTTTGAAGAGGGGCTGGAAAAAATATAAGAGCCAGATGGACAAGACACCTGCTGCTAGTTAATGCATTCTAGACATGATAGGGAAGCTGCACCAGTGAACTCTCCACAGTGTGGTAGTCTCACAAAATTTGCATAATGACAAAACCAGTTGACATGCCAAGGTGGATGGGGGCAATTTCACTAGGTATCTACCTCAAGATGAAGAGCTATAGGCACTCACTGGATGCTGAAGGAGGGAGAATCAGTTTTCTACAGGAATGAGCTTCCTGAGAAGCTGTTACCAAATGAATAGCACTAAACACAGGTACACATGAGCACCACAAACTGACTCACTGCATTAAATATATTGAAAATATATGTATATGTAACAATAATAATCAAAGAAGAGGACAATAAATTGAGAGAGAGTGGAAGGAGACATAGGAGGAGTTGGTGGGAGACTGGGATGGACGGAAATAATGCGAACAGTCACGTATGAAAGTCTCAAAAAGTAAAAAAGTTACTAAAGATTTTGAAAAGATGATGCATTTCACTGATAAAGACTTCTGGATTGTATCTGTTTTTGTTTTATGGTATTATTACATAAAATAAGAGTTGACCAAAACCAAATAAATTATAATAATTTACCTCTTGGGGTAGATTCAAATAACACTACCCATGACAGATAAGATACAGAATCACTTATTTCTGTTTAGTTACCAGTAAGGTTTGAGATTCTCCATCATGTCACAATAGAATGAAAAATGAACCCAGAGACCACTGTAAAATCAAAGTTCTCCTCTCACTTCCCTGTTACAAACTCAATGATGTACATCCTTTCCCTAGTTTAAGTGAGCAGCTTAAAAGAGAAAAATCAGCTGTACTTTTGATATCTTTGCTTTTCCATTTATCAAAGAAGCAAGTTTCTTTTTAAAAAAGTCTTTGAAAAATTTTTATTACATTTATTTATTTATTTATTTATTTATTTATTTATGCACACAGGCCATGGCACGAGTGTGAAGGTCAGAGGACACCTTGTGGGGGTAGGTTCTCTCCTTCCACCTCGTGGGTCCTAGGGAATCAAAATCAGATCATAAGGCTTTGCAGCAAGCACTTACCCACTGAGCCATTTTGCCAGTACAAAAATCTCTTGAAGTGCAGAAACTAAATTTTTTTTTTTTACCGCTAGAAACTCTATAAAGCACTCACATTTTCTTTTCATTAAACACATGCATGAAAAGGGATATACATATATATTTAATAGGGAAAGGATAGATATTCTAGAGAATATCTGTGTGTGTGTGTGTGTGAGAGAGAGAGAGAGAGAGAGAGAGAGAGAGAGAGAGAGACAGAGAGACAGAGGGGATAGATGATACATAGAGGGGGCAGTGTACAGAGGAGAAGGGGAGAAGGAGAAAAAGAATGGTTATTGAAAGAATTACAGTATAAGGACTGAGGAGATGGTTCCATGGGTAAACTGTTGTGCAAGAGTGAGCAGTGGAGCTTAGACCCCCAGAACCTACATACAAGCCAGGTGGGCATAGTGGCCTACCTGTAATCCCAGAGATAGGATCCTTGGAACAAGCTGGCAAGTCAGACCAGCTGAATCAGCAAGCTCTGGGTTAAGCAAGAGACCCTACCTCAATATATAAGGTGGAAAGTAATTGAGGAAGACACCCCACATCTGTTAAGGTTCAGATAGCCCCGCCCCCTCACCAACAGGGTCTCAGGGACCTTGCAAGCCCCTGAGAAAGGGTAACTGAGTTGATAAGCACCCTGGTCTTTGAAGTCAAGAGAAGCAGACTTTTCTCCACTGTTTGGCCAACATAGCAGGCTTCCCCTTTGATCTCTAAAGGGGGCAGGTTTTAACAGTCCTGCTCTCCCGCTGCCCCCCCCAACTTAAAAAAAAAAACAAACCTTCCCACCTTCTGAGGGAAGCAGAAGCCTCCTGGTATAAAAAGACCCCAGCTCATGACCCGGGGCAGACATTTTTCCTACCTGGAAGGGAATCTGTCCCATGTGTTCCTTTCCTAATAAACTCTATTCTGATGGAGTTTTATCTGTGTCCTGGTGCTTCCTCCTGATCAACTGGATTCATCCATGGCTACTTTTACCTATCAACATAACCTAAGGCCTCCACTTACATGCACACAGAGGTGCACCCACATATGTGTGAACATGCATATGCATACATACACATAAGGGAAAAAAGAATTATAGTAGAAAATAACAAAGGTGACACAATCAATTTGTACTTAATTCTTGGCTTTATGGAATATAAGTTGAAGGTAGACGGGTAAGTCAAATTGCTATTAAACTTCTGGTGGTCAAGTTACGTTTATCAGTCAAGAGATGCATGCTATTACTACACATAAAGACCTGGAAGTTTGCAGCTCAACAAGTAGATCATGGGATGTATCAAAATAAAAAGATTCAGTTCAAGGGATGCAGTGGCAAAGAACAAGGCTCAGAACTGGCCAGCTACCATGACAACAACCACAACGGTCCTCCTTCTAGAATGACTCAGAGCATAAGGCATGCTAGTACTTACCATCCTTTAGCAGACTTCCAAATGAGCGCAGGGCCACTCATTATAGACATACAGTGGCCCATACAGAATTTAATTTGCCAGAAAAGACTCAATTTGTCAAAGCTGTGGGTAAGATGGTGGGGTACTTTAAAGCAGGGTTGAAATTGAGAGATGAATCTGTAGCAGGCTTTGAGGTTCCTGACTGCTAGTACCTTTGTGTGAGGCTAGATTCTGTATAATCTCAAGGACATATCACAAATACTCAGTCAAAGCATTTCAGAATTTTCCCATGTGGTAAGTGTGGACAGACTAAATTTCTTTTCTTAGTTTTCACTAAAGTGCTATGAAAGAAAAATAGTCTTTTCACATTTAACAAAACAACCAAATCTGGTATGTTCTGCTTGCTAGAATAATTGGAGCATTGGCTATGGTAAAAGCCAGTTAGTTGGTTACTTCTGCAAGATCATCACTCCTTCCTGAAGTTGCACCATCACTTATCATCCATTTGAGACTCAAGTACACACATTTTGGAGTGTATCTCAACTTGCATTTTCAGAGTGTGAGACAGCAATTCACCAAAAGAGCATTTTATACATGTCCGTATGACTTCTACAGGGACAGCTTTCATGGACTCCTAATAGGAAGAGATGTTATAAAGGAAGCAATGGAAGTCTCCAAGCACCATGTGTGCGTGAGTGCAAGTCCTAACCTCGACCTGGAGAGAACACAAGAAGAAATAAACTGTAGTGAGGAAAGAGCTCACAAGGTAACAGAGGCACCTAAAGTAAGGCACTGTGTAGACCCTGTACATCCTCAAAATATTCATCATGTCCCCATTTTGAACTCTCACAACTGGAAACACCTTTAAACCAGCTCAGGCCAGTTTCCAAGCTAGCTTTTAGAGGACTCACTTTGCCCAGCCCTCAGTTAAGATACATCATTAACATAAATATCAAAGATAAAAAGCAAATGGCTGATACAAAAGTAGGACATATAAACTGGACTGGGAGGCAAGGCCCTCCTCAGGTGCTAGACACTTTGTGGGACTCCTCACAGTGTTCTTTATTCTGATGGACTACCTCAAGCTACAGCTATGGACCTGTGTCTATTCTGATGTTTTATAATATTGTTGATAGCTTCTGTGATGGGTTAAAGATCCTTAAAGACTTTTGTGCTTAGTTTCATAACTGCACACGCACACTATTATTAACAAAATAAATAAGAACTTGCCCAGTAGAAAAGGAATCTTGTTGCTTGTGACTCTGTCTTTTAAGAGCTCAATTTGCACCAGCTAGCAAAATCTTTACATGTAAGTAGCCATGGTCAATGTCTGCTGTAGTTGCCAGTATCAGTATCTGTTCAGAGTCATTTTAAATCCTTCTTCCAAAGGGGTCTTTGAAATCATCAGTGTAACTTCCTTACCACATAAATGGAAACTGAGGCCTCAGAGCAATATCCTCTAGGGGCCCATTACAGGTCATCAGGAGATCTAGAGAAGTCAGTCACAGGGCCTTAGCTTAGATGTCATTTATTATTTGAGAGAAACAGAGAGAAGAAGGAAGAGGAGGCTGGGAGGGAGGGAGTCAGGGAAGAAAAGAAGAAAAAGGCAAAGAGGTAAGGTGTTCCTTAGCATCTGTAAGGCCCTGGGTTCAATTCACAGAATGAAAAAAAGAAAAGTCTTTTGGAGACACATAATTATGTTACTTTACCTCTCAATATAACAGAAAGAGCTGATGCATCAGCTATTTACATAATATACAGTATATACTGTGTACTACATATTGATATTTATATCTTCCTTCTTAGACTTAAGCCATCCTATACAGCTTTATTGAGGAAGGTGTAGCATCAAAGCATTAAATCATTGAAACCACAATTTCCCACCATCCCTAATGAAAGTGGCTTTTGTTCAGGTGTCCTGATTTTTGCTCTGGCTTTAGACTAAGATCTTTTTCTTCAGGCTGTTTTTTCCTAATTATTAAGTTTCTTAACCTTGGGCTGGTAAGGCCAGTCACTATGAAACCATGTCATCTACTTGAAAATGACTCTCCCTATAATAATTATCTACCCTGAAGCTTTACATGATGCTCAACTGGTAGGCTTTGCCCTGCGGACCACTGACAGAGGGTCACTATGGTCAGAGCTCCCACTAACTCATTAGCCAAATAATGGACAGGAAGGTGCTGGCACCTTCAGTTTTGTACTGAGGACATGCTCGTGAGTTCTGCAGTGACATGAAGTTTAATACTACAGGAACCAACATGCCTGCAAAGAGCAAGAACTGTATTCTTCCAATGTTATCTACGTTCTAAGATAATAGGGTCAAGAGAGGCTATTTCCCTGTCTTCTGAATGTTCTCCAAAGGGCAGCACCTCTTATCTCCTTGAGGCTTGCCTGTTTAAGGACTACTGATACCAATATAAAGACGTGGACACTCAGGGCTAAAGAGATGGCTCAGTGGTTAAGAGCACTGGCTGCTCTTGCAGAAGACCCAGGTTCCATTCCTAGCACCCACATGGTGGCTAACAACCATTTGTAACTCCAGTTTCAGGGGAATCAAAGGCCCTCTTCTGACCTCCACAGGCATTGCACAACAGGGGTATACTTACATACATGCAAGCAATACATGCGTACACATAAAATAAAAATAAATAAAATATTTAAAGATGTGGACACAAGTCAGCTGCAGCTCTACATTTTACTACAGGAATCATATATACCAAGGATAGAGAAAGCAAAAGGAAGATGTATAGGGAAAAGAAATAGAGGAAATACTTAGGGAAATGAACATAAGGAAAAAAATGAGACTGGTGATCGTACACCTGCAATCCCAGCACTTGGGAGGCTGAGACAGAAGAACTCTAAGTTTGAGGCCAGCCTGGCATATACACAAAGATTCTGTCTCAATAAACACCAGCAGCAACAACAATAAAAAACAACAGTAGGTGAACAACAAAAAAGACTAAGCCAGTATGCCTGGGAAGCCAACACCATAAGGATTCCCTATGCTCTTGGATAATGAAGTATAATTACACCATGGGAGATCACACTACTTAGCTGCATAAATCCCATACTATGTACCACACAAAATATCCCTGAGATGTAGAGAGAGTAAGAGCAGGAGTCTGCAGCCTGAAGACCTGGGTTCAAGTCCTCAGCCTGCTATCTGCTTGGGCAACCACTTTTCTCCTGTGAGTACTACATTCCTGATCTTTGAACTTGATGCAATCAACAATCACCTGGCCACTGCACTGAAAGGCCCATGTCCTGGAGAAGTGCAGGCAGTCTGCAGGCCTCAGGTCACCACTAAAGAGCCCCTAGGGTGAGATTTTCTGAAGTGGCATATACGTTTATTAGAAAGGGCACTACATCCAGCCACCAGCCAAGTTAATAAAGGCTGGTAACCTTTAGGCTGACCTGCTAAAACCTCTAGCCAACATTATCATTATTTAACAAGTAGCAGTAAAAGGTCCCAAGCTAGACTAAAATAGGGAATAGGAGGTGGGTAGGTAACATATATTAGGAACAGAGCATTTTGCCTGGGTTTAGTCTGTCTCTGGTGCAATTTAGCTGTATAACTTTAGATAAAACTCCTCAATCTCTCTGTGGCTCATTTTCCTCACCTATAAAATGAAGAGCATCCTCTTCATGCAGTCCCATAAGGATGGACAGATTAACACACATGTGATGAGGGTATGCTATGTACCATGTGATGTTCATCCAGATTTGGTCTGTACACACCAGCCCCTCTGCTACCACACTGGCAGTTCCTACCTTGTGATCTAGTACATTCTGACAATAATTCCCATGTCATGACAACTGTGTGCAACCTAGTAGTGTATGACTTACTCAGTCACTATGAGAATCAAGTCAAATAAAGGGCGATGTGTTCCTAACCTGCCAGGCACCAGACAGAATTTTATAAAACAGTGTCAGTCAGAAATAAATACAGAATGCTTCATGTTTCAAGATGTCTGCTTATAGCCTGCTGCCTTCCTTGTAAATCAGCCATATAAAACCTGCAAGGGTGTATTATCCTCATTCTATACACAAGGGCTCTAAGGGGTCTTTGCCTTGTCTAGGGCTGTGCATAATCAAGTTCAACCGGAGTGTTAACACCCTGCGAGGATGGACACCTCTTTCCACCCACATGTTCCCCACAGTCCCACCTGTGAGTGAACCTAAGTGTCTCAGCAGAGTTGCTGCATCCCAACCGCCCATGTGTGAGAAGGTACTCCCTGGAGTGTGCGGCCCTATGGAGAGGAAGTGAGTATGGAAAAGCACCAGGATTCCTCACACATAGCTCTTCCTGAGCATGGTGTGGAAAGAATACAGCTCAGAGAGCCCACTCAAAGACAAGCACAGACCGGGCAGGGCTGCTGGGTATACCTGGCTGCTTCTGCCGAGGTTTAGGCAAGTTTGTGACACAGGTGTGTGGGCACATCAGGACGTTGCAGGGGTGAAGGGAGCCCTCCAAGAACAGCTGCTTCGTTTCTGACAAATGGATGCCTCCAAGTGGCGTTTTGGGAAGGGTATTTGCTGGTACCAAGGCCAGGCAATAAACTCCAACTTGATGTATACTGTCAATCGCCTAAAAAATAAGAAAGAGGCAATCATATCACAACAGAAGCTATAAACAGAAACCGTAAATAGTGTATTTATTTAGGTTTTTTGTTATGTATATATTCAGGGACACACGTATATACGTGTGTGTGGAGGCCACACACAGATACTGTTCACTTTAATATTTTTGGAGATAGCGTCCCTCACTGGCCTGGAACTTTCCAACTAGGCTAGGATAGCAAGCTAGGGAGCCCAAAGATCTGCCTGCCTCTGCCTTCCCAGCATTGGGATTACAAGCATATGTCATCATGCCTGGCTTTTTCATATAGGTTCTAGGGCTTGAAGTCAGATCATCACGCTTGCATAGCAAGCATTTTACTAATTGAGCTACCTCTCCAGTACCCTTTTTGTTTTTTGAGATAAGGTCTCATACTGTAGTCCAGGTTAACTAACTTGTGGCAATCCTCCTGCCTCAGCCTCCCAAATGTTGGGATCACACTCATGAGCCAATACACGCAGGCTCAGCAACTAATTACATGCCCTAAATGGTGTCTATAATATACAGAAGTACACCTGGTGTGGAGAGTGCCTGGGTATATGAATAACAAAGCAAGACATGGCTTTCTAATTACAGTAAAAAAAGATGCATAGTTTTACACAGGACTTGTGGAAGACCATAAATAATTTAAAAGGGAGTTTGGAGAAAAGAATTTATCTTGTCATCTTCTCAGAGTGAACGCTAAGAAGCAGTTCTGCAGCCTCTGATTCCTGCCCTTGGTCTGTTCAGCATGCTTCCTGGACACTGGACAGAATTTCTGATGGAGTGGAGTACAGGAAAGCAAACAGGCAAAGAGATGTATGCCATAAGGATTAGGCCACAATCCTATAATGAATGAAGGAAGCTGGAGCCATAAAAAGAAAGCTTTGAGGCAAAGCCGTGCTACCTGGAGCACTCTGCTCATCCACTGAAAGCTGTCCTCTTCTGTGGAGTCTGGCCTCTGCTCTGCCACGATCACTATCCTTTCATCATGAAGGACAGTCACTGAGAACACAGCTATCCTGCAGGGACAGAGGGGAACATACGGTAATCACAGGGCAGACATGCTTTTAAGGACTCCAGTGGCAGTGAGGACTTTATAACCATTAATTACAGAGTTCCTATGACTCCATCATAGAGGCAAACTTGTCCCAGACTCCCACATGTGCTAACCCTAAGGGGTAAGGAGAAGCTTAATGGTGCTTGGAGGCAACTGCCCATTTACTACTTGGAGGCTGCTTGCCATCTCTTAGGTCTGGGGGATGAGGTTACAGGTGTCCACCATATAGTCAAGGACAGCTACAAATGCATCCCAAAGGAAAACAGTAAGCTTACTTAAAATATGATGAGATTTCGTATGTGTTTGTGTGTTGGTTTGTTTTATAACTCAACCATGCATTACCCAAGCGTGAACCGTGTCATGTCGCAGTGTCCAAAGGTTGGGTATGCTTGGCTCCAGACAGAGCGAGTTTGCATATGACTAGAAAATGGTCAGTGTTTAGAGACCCTCACCACTCATTCTGGAGTTTGCATCTGTGAAGTTTTCCTCTACACAGTGATATAAAGTTTGTTTGCAAGCAACGAGTCTTTGTTCAAATCTGTCTGCTGTGTATGGTCAGCACACAATTATGGCCACTCCAGACCTCCATGACAGCCCTTTCACAAACAGGTTCTAGTTTTGGCATTTTTAAAATCAAAGATTTTAAAAAAATCTTTGAGAATTTCACACATGAGCATGGTGCACCTTGATCACAACCATCCTCTGCTCTCTCTCCAACTCCCCCTCTGCTCCCCCAACACAGTTCTTCCCAACTTCATGTCCTTCTTTTTCAATAACTGAGTCCAATTAGTCATGCTGCCCATAAACTAAGGGTGGGGCAGTGGGAGCGTCTCTCCCCTCCAAGCTGGCAGTTTTAACTACGTGCATCTTGTGCAGGTCTTGTGCAGGTCCTCACAGCTGTTGTGAGTTCAGGTTCTACTTATTAAGACTTCAAAGGCAGCAATGAGATAGGCATGTGGTACTTCCTCCAGTCCTATTAGTTTGCTAAGCTGCAATCTAAGCCAAGAGACGCTTCTGATTTCCTCTACAGTATGAACAAACTCAAGAGCTGCAGGAACAGAGCTAATTAATATTTGCTGACTGCCTGCTATATGTCAGACAAGGTAGCGATAAGGAAGAAAACCATGGGGCCTTCAGGAAATACACGGATGGGCATTCGCTTTTCTGCACAAATTAGGATGGTTGCTATTTCTGTGCAGTTGTTCATTATGGGATTTTTCAAATGGATATTCTTATTTACCTTGGATGTTAAGTTAGAGTATCTCGAGGAGGTCAGGAAATTTCTATTAATTCTTAAGCATTCATAACTAAATGAAATTTCAGTGGTCACTGAGTCCAGATGCTTCAATGTGATAGAAGAAGAAACTGAGTCAAAACAAAGTGAAGGAATATGCAGCCTTTCAGCTCTATCTAACTATAAAAAGTATGGTCTACCAAACACATGCATTTACTTTGTATATGGCTACCACTAACCTTCCTCTGTAGACAAACTTCATGGGCTCCACAGCCAAAGCTGTGGCCACGATGTCATCTGCATTGTGTCTGCGCCCACTGACCACCATCAGGCCATCCATCTTACCCACCACAAAGACGAGGCCCCCAGGACCAACAAACCCCAGCAATCCTGTCCTTATGAATGGGTATTCACTGATTGGCGCCCCGGAGCTCGTCATGGGGAACACCTAGGGGAACAAGGCTGCAATTAGACCATCTCTTACAGGATTAGCAAATTCTGTTCTTACTTCTCTAGAGTGACTGCAGCTACTTACCTACTGCCAATAACCTGCCAGCGTGAGGTCAGGGTGACTGTTCACAGTCTACAAACAGTGTAATGGCTATTCTTCATTGTCAACTGGGCTCCATTAGAGTCACCTAGGAGACACACTTCTGGGCATACCAGAGAGCTTTAACTGAGGGAAAACGCAGCCTGAATGTGGCTGGTACTATAACATGGGCTATGGACTTGAGCCAAAATACACCTTTCCCTCCCTAAGTCACTTTTTTCAAGTATATTTGCCATGGCAAAGGCAAAAGTAACTAATGCACAGAGACATCCACCTCCCCTTCACGACCACAGCAGCTCTGCAGAGTGCTGTCTCTGCATGTCTGTGGCTGGGAGGGGCCTCAGGTGGCTCCTCTCACAGGCTATGAGCCTTCAGCCAGGCAGCAGCCAGAAACCACTGCACTGTGCTCTAAACACCAGGTGAAAGTGATAAATGGAGACTCAAAGTACATTTCTAAACAACACACATAGTTGTAGCTGATCCCGATCCATTAAAATGTTACGTTTCCTTATTGGAATATGCTGGAAAGGAGAATGTAAAGAAAGCAAATCTAGTCTGAAATGTAAGCCTTGTTTCCTTCAACACTGCAAATAGGTCACATAGAAAGAGAAAGGAAGGTTTTACTTAGTCTATACTCGACTCCAGTTTCCAGGGTATTTTAGGGAGCTGAATTCATGTGCAACAAAGTCACAGTCCAAGATCTAAACATTAGGGGTGCATCCTATTTATAACTTAACCAAATACTGTGTTACTCCTAAGGTCAAGCACTACATAGGAAAGAGACAAACGTTCTAAGAATACTGTGATGCAGCACAGAACACTTGAACCTGTGAATTTAACTCTTAGTGTCTCTGTTCACTATGTAATGTGTGCTCGCCACTCACACAACCATATACCTACACATGCCAGATGATCACACTGTTGTACATGTTTTTACACACAACCCACGTGTATACCTAACACACAAATATACAACACATATCCACAAACCACAAGCACACTTATATCCATAGTATATGTATATACACCACATATACTACACATACTTACTTGTGGCACTGAAATTATTTAAGTGCGTATTTTTTCAGGTTCTCCTGAGTTCACACCTGCTCAGGTCTAGCCTATGCTACAATACCATGCAGGGATGATCAGCTAGCTTTCTGAGTGCTTCTACCCACATCCTATGCACATGCTCTCTTATCATGTATGTGGTTTTTCATCATCTACCTGTCAGCTAATACTTGTATTAAATAGGCAAAGGTGAGAACAATGACAAATATACAAAAAGCCCATTTTAAAGAAACTGCTTATTCTTTTTTGATAGTGGTTAAAAGGTCAGAATAATGCTGATAACCAAATTTACCAAAATTAAAAATGGTAGGCAAAATGTAACCAGTTTAATTAATATGAAAGTTCTTTTGTGACATTACCGTATTAGTAGGCTTTTTGTGTTTCTGTACACCTGACAAGGCTGTCTGAGGCCAGTCAGGGAAAGAGCTTAAGGAAGGAGGCTGTACATCGGCCTACCTCAAAGGTGTTCTTTGTCATGCCGGAGAGACCGTAATACGACGTTCCTGTGGCAGCTGCACAGACACAAAGCTCCCCAATTTCATCCGTCCTGCATAACTGAGGAATTCCATCTGGCTTCACTGAACACATGATGGCTAAAGGCAAAACAGGAAAGCACAAGGCGAGCGTTGAGATGGAGGAAAGGGTGGGGAAATTAATGAATCCATGAATACCAATGAGGACACAAACAGAAAATAGTATCTTGAACAATTACTCCAAGAACAATGCCCAGACACTCATTTTCTCTAAAGAGAGCCATGTTTTTCATATTATAGTAAAATGTCAGATTTCATTATTGTGACATCAATCATTTTGATTATTTTCATTTTAATGTGCAACTGCATTTAAAGAGAATGCCGCCACCTGCTACTTATCTATCAGGATGATAATCAGGTAAGTGTCAAAAGGACGTCAAAAGGACGGATGCAAGTTCTAAATCACAACTTCAACTCTGCATATGAAGAAGCACAGGTACCTGCTTTTTAAGTCTTTCAAAGCTTCTCTACGTTGAAAGCAGAATTTAAAGGCTTTCAAAGCCCTACAGAAACTTTAACCTTTGATTTAAAAGTCCCTGTTTATGGGGAGTCCTTCAGAGAAATATCACTTAACATAAAGGCTTCAGTGTGTGTGTGTGTGTGTGTGTGTGTGTGTGTGTGTGTGTGTGTGTGTGTGTGTGTGTGTGTGTGTAGGACAGAAAGAATGCCCAATGTCTTCCTTGACTGCTCTCTACCTTATTTTTGTAGACAGGGTCTCTCACTAAACCTGGAGCTCATCAATTCAGCTAGGCTAGCTGGCTAGAGAACTGCAAGGGTCCACTTGCCTCTGCCTCCAACACCCTCTACGTTGAATTACATGGCCACTCCAGCTTTCTACAGGGTGCTGGGCATCCAGACTCAGTTCTCATGCTTGCATGGCAAGCACTCTGCCAAATGAGTACTCCCCCAGCACTTTAGCATGTAGTTTAATGATGCTAAATTCTCATTAGTCTGTGACACACACACTTGATGTTTATACAACTTTAGCATCCTACCTACCACCACTACAAACCATAAGCCTGATTAGCCAAGGGCCTCTGAGAGATGCCCTGTATACAGCTAGTGACAATGTAGAGTTTGGAAAGCCCATGACTGCTAGAAGCTGGCGTTACAGCAGCTAACAAAGAGAACCAGCAGAAACATGAGAAGTTAAACTCACAGTAAGAAAAATTCACACTCAAACTACACTAAAAACCCTGGGTCTAGGGCTAGAGAGACAGCTCAGTGGTTAAGAGTACTGGCTGCTCTTCCAGAAGACCTGGGTTTGATTCCCAGCACTCACATGGCAGCTAGCAACTGTCCCTAACTCCAGTTCCAGGGAATCTGATGCCCTCTTCTGACCCCCACAGACTTTGCATGACATGGGTACACTTACATACATGCAGGCAAAACATTCATACACATGAAAAAAAAAAAACCTGGATCTAGTAGCACATGCCTATAATTCCAACTCTTTGAGAGACTGAGGCAGGGGAATGCCAAGTTCAATGCTGCTTGGGCTACACAGTGAGTTTAAGGCCAACCTGGGGGAGTTAGTAAGACCTTAGCTCAAAATAAAATGTAAAAGAAGGGCTGTGGAGGTGGTTCAATGACAGAATGCTTGCCTAACATGTATGAAGCAGTAGGTTCAATTCCCAGTACTAGAAACAAACAAAAAACCCAGAAGACAAAACTAGGCCAAAAAGTCCACTTATCAGCCTGTAAAATTCAGTAAGTCTGATGAAACTCTGGGGAAGGCAGTGGGACCAGTACCCATCAGTGCCAGGAGCACAACTTCTTACAGGGTTTCTGGAAGATGACTATGATCAAAATGATGGATGGGGGTATATTGCCCTTGAAACAGACACAAGACCTTTGTAAGATCAAGCCAGCCAAATCTCAGCATGGATGGGTGAGGGGCCCATGAAGCCCCATTCCTAGGAGAGACGTTTTAGCCACTGATGACAGCTGGGGAAGAAGAGCTAGGTTTCTTCAGGGATGCTGGCCCCGAGAGGCTGCGCATGATGGTCCAACACCCATGTGCATACAGGCAGCACTAGGAAGACTCAGTGGGTTAAAAAACAATGGGAAAGCATATGCAGTTGGGAGTGAAAAAGTGGTGTCTGGAGGAGAGGGAAGGAACTGGAGGGGAGGGGAGGGAAGAGGGGTGGATTAGATCAAGAGACATTATGTGAACATATGAAACTCTCAGTAATAAGAAAGAAGCAGACACCTCAGTTCTGGGAGTTTTTCATTATACTCGCATACTTTCGTAGACTGAAGTTCAAAAGTGGGCCTTCACAGAAGAAAAAAGCAGGCTGCAACTCTGTTGTGGAAGATGTAGATTATGCATTCAAACTGTATACACTGGGAAGGAACAAGCTCTTTATGTGCTTCCAAAGTAACCTAAGACACAAACCATGGTGTGCACAGAAGCCTATCATTACATTTAAAAAGTCCCGAACCAAAGAAACACAGCACATGAACACACATCCACATGGGGTGTGAGTGTTTGTTACTGGAGTATGGGAACATTTCTGAAAAGAAGTCCATGATGCTGTGGGTGTCCTGAGTAGACAGAAAGGTTTCCTGATATATCACCTGATTTTTTTGATGCCTCCAGCATGGGAATCCATTTACTAAAAACTCTTGCTTTGTTTTAAAGAAAGAAAGAAATAGAACTGGGTGGTCTGGCTAATCCTGGGAAATGGGCACTGTGCCAGACACATTTGGAGTTTGGAGGTGTAAGTTTGCTGAGACTCTGAAAGAGCACCCATGAGAGCAGGTGGAACATAAACACCTTTCATGGTATTGTAGGATTTAGAAGGCTATAGAGGATTAGGAGCACAAAGGCCTGGCTTTATTTCTGTTGTGCTATAAATGAGGCAAGTGTAGAAACAATCCAACCTGCAGAGAAAGCCCAGCCCCTGCACACTTCTCCACAGCAAGGGACACTGAGAGACTCTACCTCTCAGTGATTCCTTGAGGGCAGCATGGCCTTCTGTCCACCAGGTTTTATCCAAGCACTCAGATTCCAGCTAGCCTCCTAAGAGAAGCCAGTTGGCTATATATGGTTACAGGGTATAACTACATGCATGATAACCAGTCCTGCTCCTGTACAGACTTGCCCCTCTGTGTGTAAAGGAGCATGAAGGGGGTCTGAAGAAGGAGGCTTAGATTCTGCACAGAGAATCTAAGTGAGAAGGAACTCTGGCTCCATTATGGAAAACAGAAATTGGGGGTCTAAATGCTGATGTGTACAGCCCTGTAAAGCAGGAATTAGGTTAAGAGCATTCTGCAAATAAGAACACGAGTTGGAGTCCTGCTTGTGGCTCCCAGAGGTGCCAAAGCACACTACATGAGGGCTGGAAAGGCAGGCAGGGGTACAGCAAGGTTGGATCTCTTCATTCAAGCGGCTGTCTCTACACAGCTTTCATACTACATACATGCATGGTAGCATCACACAAAATAAAGCCTCTCATTCCTCTAGTCATACGTAATGCTCAAGGGTGAGCTTGAGTATTCAGCTTTGGCTGAGGCATCAGTTAGGATGATGGGGGAAGAGTGGGCCTGTGGGTTTGAAAAAGGGAAGCTGCTCTGGGCTAGTGTTGGGTACAGTGCTGGCCCATGATGCCTTCCTGTGAAGAGGGTCCCAGAGCAGAGACATCCTTCACTAGCTTCTCCAATATTTTGAGTTTCCTTTTCTATTGCTTTAGATGTCTAAAACTTGACAAAGACATCAAAGATTACAAGTTCAGTGCTGAGCACCAGAGCTCACACAGAGGGACAAGGAATGGACAGGAAGAGGAACCATTATTAACTGATGGATCAGGAGGCCTTGCTGGGCCTGCCAATTTCATCCTAAGGCTGCACTTACCTCCAGGCATGACGAGGCCGACATCCTGTACGGTGAGCACTGACAGCTTCTCCTCTGAGTCCACACGGATGACACCGTAGGTCAGCCCATGCATAGACAACACACCTCGGCCTGGTGGCTGGTTGCTATCATCTGTGGGCCTGAAAGGGCAATTTAGCTGAGTACATGGAAGCAGAAAAACCATTCTACACGCCCTCCTTCCACCAGATGTTCACAAATACATACAGTGGAGCAGCCACCTGTGGAGTAGGGGGAGCCCCTGAAGAGGGAACTAGCTGCCACGTGAGCCAGCACTCAGGAGCACTTGTTTGCTGTCTGTGCACTGTTAGTTCTACCATGAGTCAACCTTAGAGTTCATAGGCTAATTAAAAACACTTCAGAATGTAAAGGTGGCATCAGCTGTCCTACCCTCATGGCTCTCTCAGGGCGGTGGTCATAAATAGAGAGAGCAACTGATTCTGGACACCCTTTCTGCTCTCCATGAAGTCTGGCTTTCTAGTCTTGCAAATGGTAAACAAGAGAGAGCAGTACCTCTAAGAACATAAATAAGCCCAGGGAACCAAAATGCGGGGGATCCTGGCTGGTTAGCCTCCGTTCAGATGTATGCTGTCCAAGCTCAATTTCATACACAAAATCTAAAATTCTATGCTATACTATGCAGGTTTTAAAGAACAGATGATGACATGCTGTAAGATGCTTTGTGGGTTCAGCTTAGGCACAGATCTGTAGGGATGACCGCATCTGCTGTCTCTCCATTGGTGTCAGCAGGCTCCAGGGTTGAGCCCTCACTGACTTTCTGGCCCCTCATACATCACTCTCTCATGTCCCAGCTCATATTCTCTCTCTCTCTCTCTCTCTCTCTCTCTCTCTCTCTCTCTCTCCTCTCTCCTCTCTCAGAGTCTTCAGAGGTTAGCTCAATTATGAGTCTTCTCATTGCCTAATAAAAATACACGTGATCAGTACTCCTGTCTCCAGAGCATAAAGCATCTGACTATGAGCAAGTCTTCCTCCATCAAAGTATAACATTCCTAAGAGCAGGCAGGTGGACTATTCACTTGTGCATCTCACTCCTAGAACAGTGTCCAGCAATAAATACCAGTTAACTGAATAAATAAATTACAAAATGTTTAGGATTATGGATTTTATCTCTAAAGATTCAGTGTTCAGCTAAGCTAGAGATCATACTTTTGTTTTTATTATCTTCTGCATTTTTATCATTTTTACTGCATTATATTTATTGTGTGCATGTTGGGTATGTATGTGCCATAGCCTGTGAATGTGGAAGTTTTCTTCCATTGTGTGGGTACAGGGATTGAACTCAGGTCATCAAGTTTGGTTGACTGTATTTTTACAATTTTCCACATGCAAATTTTAACATGGTTTTAAAATCCCAAAGTTGCCCTATAAATGTGAGTTTGTAGTTTAATATAAAAATAATGTGAAGGTTAATAGTTAAAGATATAAATGGGGCAGCATAAATGTTAAAATTTGCAAAAGGAGCTTTCACTTGAATCAAGTAGTTGAGATATTAAAAAATATAGGTGTCAGAATATAAAATTATTTTGCCCATAATAATAAGGGTAGTGCTAAATTTAAAAAAGAAAACTCATATGAAACTACCAGGACTCAATAAGCTAAAAACACTCCAGTATGTACTATTTTCCTGCCCTTTTCTCTTTTCCAGATCACTCAACAAATCAAAACTCTGAATAAAAGTGTTCTCATACATCCCACTTCTATTCCTCCTCCAAAACCACTCCACAAAGCTGTGATGTGCAGGCCAGAAGTTAAAAGCTGCGGGGTGAAGCTGGGGATGTAGCTCAGCTGGGAGAGTGCTTGCCTGGCATATACAATCTCCAGTACTACATAAACTGGTATGGTGGTACAGGCCTGTAATCCCAGCACTTGAGGTGAGGCATGGGGATAAGGAGTTCAAAGGCATCCTTGGCTAGCCTAGGATATATGAGACCCTATCTCAACAATAATAAAACAACAAAACAAAAAAACCTTAGGGTTGGCTGTGGGCTAAACCGTTTGCCGTCAAAGACAACCCTCCTGGTAACTGCGAAGACCTTATTTGGAAACAGGCCCTTCACAAATTGATAAACCAAATTAGTAGATTATACTAGCTTAGGGTGGATCTAAATCCAATGACAAATGTCCTCATATGAGAAAAGCAAACACTGACAAACTGTCTTGTGAAAAAAAGAGGCAGATTTATACAACACACATGTAAGTTAAAAGATGTCAGGGCTGGTGGCTGCCTCCAGCAAATACCCGTTGGGGCACCATCTGGGAGAGATGTGTTCCTTGGGACCTCTAGAAGGAATGAATCCTGCCTATACCTTGACTTTGGGCTTAGGACTCCAGAACAAGAGAAACAGTTTCTGATGCTTGAAAGCAGCCAGTTTTGCTTCTTTGTTATGACAGCCATAAGAAACTAACACTCTGTCTTAGTAACAAAAGTCAGAGAGCCACATGGAAGTAAATTCCTCCTTCATTAGCAGTGACCATCCCAAGCATGGGAAGACTGGCCCCAAGCAAATGTGGTGAAAGCAGGCTCTGTAAACTCAAAGCCAAGAGGACAGCATGCTCTCAAGGTCTAATAGTATGTGGTTTGCTACTTTAGTTACAACATCTTTTTCCCTATGTTTAGTACCAGTTAAAAAGAATCACAAATGTAACTAAATCTCTTAAGTTCATAAACTGTTATAGAGCTTGTTTGTAAAATGAAAGGAGAGATAATATATTCACATGAAATATAAGTAAATAACACTAACCTTGAATTAACTTCATCTACTACCACCTATTTCTATTTAATAGATTTCCTTGCTGGTCAGAGAAAAAGACCCTGGGTTTTCTTCCTTTCAGACTTACAAAATACAGGCCAAAAGGCAGGAAGAAAGGCACAGATATCCCTGACACTTTCTGCAGCCCCACCACTCCACAGATGACAGCATTCTTGGGTCTGTCCTCAACTTCTCCACAATACCCAGTGTAGCCAATGGCCTCTTCTTCCCAATGACAAAGCCAATATGTTTATGTAGTTCAGTGCCATAAACGTTTTGACCCTTTTACACATGTACACTTACTCACATCTCACAACAAACCTTTACAGGTACTACTGTCTTATTTTCAGATTAGAACCCAAGGCACAGACATAGTGCATTAGTTAATCATCTTGTTGATGTGACAAAGTACTTTAAAAAATCAACTTCAGAAAGTTTATTTTATTATGGCCTTAGGGTATAGTCCATCATGGTGGGGAAGGCACGGGAACAGGAGTGTGAGGCAGTTGGTCATATTGCATCCGTAGCTGGGAAACAGAGAGAGATGAATGCTGGAGCTCAGCTTGATTTCTCCTTTGTATCCAGTCCAAGACACTCCAGCCCATGGGATGGTGCTACCCACAGCAAGTCTTCCCACTTTAACTAACCCAAGTTCCCTCATAGACATCCCAAGAGGTTTCTGTCCCAGGTGGGTCTAGATCTTGTCAAGCTGATAATCATTATTAACCATCACATATGCCAATTGTTCAAATAAGTGTGGAGCTTGATGGACTTCAGATCCAGAGCAGAGCCCATGCCCAGACTTGAACACTATGGGCCTCTTATCTGGATGTTTAGATATAAACTTTGGTTAGATATAAACTATGTACATATGCAAATATATTTTCAAAGGAAAGCCAAATCACAATATGCATATTCTACAGCATGTTCCCACAGAAAACAGCTGCAGATTTCCACCTGAGTGGCTGTGTGTGCATGGACACACCTATATACGGGTGTATGTGTGCAGATGAATCATCAAATTCACCTATCTTGTTACACAGTATTCAGTAATATGAATATATAATAATTATTTATTTTAGTTCAATTTTTATATGGTAGGAAATATTTCTACAAAATACAAATGTAGAAAGATAGCAGAATAAGAAAGTATCTACACTTAAAATTTTAGGAAAAAACTGAAAGCCTTGTAAAATGAACATACTGCTTTTTATTCCCTCTAACAGAATGGGAGTACACAGCGTTTTCTCATTGATTAGACAGACCTGCATGCAGCACTGAGTTATGTTATATGTGTTCACACATTCTTTACAGGAACCTTGTGCAGAGATGAGGAGAGGCTATTTCAAGCCCAAGACCACACCTCAGGAAAAGGTATAGGTACCAAACTCAGCAGGGTTCAAGAATCTGCTCCTAACCATGGTGCTGAGCTATCCCTGAGCAGTGCACATTTCTGAATGTGCTTGATAACACCCACAGTCAAATTTTATAATTTTTCCAGGTTGTTTGTTTCAGCCTTTGTTCCTTGATTACTGCATGAGGTTAGTTCCTATTGCTGTGATAAAATACCCTGACAAAGCAAATTAAGGAAGAGCTTGACTTATAGTTCCAGAGGGGATACAGCCCAACATGATGGAGAAGGCATGTCAGAAGGAGCATAAAACTGGTCTGTCACACTGCATCAGCAGTCCAGGAGCATGGAGTGAACACAAAGTGGGAACATGCTATAAAACCTCAAAGCCCACCCCCAAGTAACATACTTCCTCCAGCAAGGTTCAACCTCCTAAAGGTACCATAACCTTCCCCAAAAGTGCCAACAACCAAGGACCTACTATTCAAATACATGAACCTATGACATTTCACATTCAAACCATAAGAGTTATGAATTCCGTAGATCTTTCTCCATCACAACTGTTTTAGGAAATAAAAACTCCAAGTACATAAAGGAGATAGTGAAATGAAAAAAAAGTGATGATAAGCAGAAACCAGGGAGATTAAAAACATTAACTGCAATAACCAATATGAGAAAATTAAATAATGGATGATAAAGACAGAGACCCATTTGTCAATCTCCAGACTCAGTTCAGCAGGGGAGGAATATGCTCATGGTGCTACAGCAGTGTGTGCCTCACAGAGCTACAAGAGGAATAAGCTCAGCAATTTCTAGAAATGTTAGGGGCAGTTTTTCCACCTAGAGATATGGAAGAGGAAAAATATATAGCTGTGCATTGTATACAATGTTGCAATGATGTATAAGAAGGAAATTAAAAGAAACAGAAAGGAACATATTCAACCTTAGCGATGTGGCCTCATAAGGAAAGTGCTCTGGGACAAGTGGCTTCAACCTGTGTGTGCACCACTCAAAAATATGCCTGGCGCTCGCCCCCTTTCATGGCATTTCCAACCTTTTAAAGCATTTGATAAGCTGTTAGCTGACCTTGCCGAATAATACCTAAGGAAACAGCTACTATACATTGCAGTGAGCCACCTAGAATCTGCACTGCTGACAGTAAGCAGAGCCTGGCCAGTCCCCAAAAGCATTAACACAAAGTAGATGGAGGCAAATAACAAGCAGTGATGATGATCTCTGTTCCCAGGGCTTAATAGAGTAAAGGTGACTACATTTGCAAAGCTTTGCCGCCATCTCCCATTCACTGACTCTGTCTGCAAGTGGGGAAACTTCTCATCCTATATAGGTAATCTCCAATGGAGCAATTCTCAGCTGAGAAACAATGGGACATTTGGGGAAGAAACAAACGTGGGCAACACTTTTCTCCTTACCTACCATAGTCAATGCACTATTTCTATATAGTAGATCATTACAGAACACGCACAAAATATTATTATAGCATTAGTAACAGCAGCTAATATTTGTGGAATTCCAACTATGTACCAGACATATTTTAAACACTCGACAGGGATGTACCCATGTCTATGCTATGGGTGATGTTTGATTCCCCAGGATCCAGAAGCAGAATCTGAGCCCTGACAGTTAAATACATCCCAGTTACAAAGTCAGTGTGTGAACAGTCAGGAGATGCACCAAGACCAACAGCCTCTAGAGCAGACTACCTCACTGACCCAGGGACAGAGAACAAGGTGTGGCTCCTGGTATTCAGAAGCATCTTCCCATAGACAACATATTCCACCTAGTAATTTCCAAAGTAGCTCAAGCATCTGGATGTGGTAGCGATATCTGTCACCCCTAATCCCAGTACTGAGAAGATAAAAGCAGGAGGACCAGGAGTTCAAGGCCAGGCTTCACTAGACAGGAAGTTGGAAGCCAGCTTGGGCTACATAAGTCTCACCAAACAAAGAGTCCAAACTAGATTAGACAATGCTGCTTCTGTGAGAGAATGCTTGGCCTTTCATTAAATCAATCACTGAGATGCTGAAGTGCAATCGACTTGAATGAGGGCTCTCCCCTCTGACCTGCTGACCAGAGCTGGGAAGCAGGCACTTTTTCTAGGACAGCTGCTTTGCCCTTGAGTCACCATCCATGACGGGAAGCTTTTCTTCCAGATGAAGTAGCCCTAAGGTGCCTGGGTCACCAAACAGTGCACAGAAGCAGAATACAGAGTCAAGTCCACTGCTTTTCAATCTTCTCTAGGTATATCTTTTTAAACTTAAGTAGAATGGCTCATCATATGTTAACAGTACCAGTCATCAAATCCCTTTGAAGGTCAGTGAGCAGCCAACACTGGGTACTTACTTTAACAGAAATAGTATTTCTAGAGAATAATCTTTCAATACAAGAAAAAAATGTAAACAGTTCCTGATTCAATGTTTACTGTGATACAGACGTTATAAAACTCAACAGATAACTAAAGTCATGATTTTTAACGGGGACAGATGCAAGGTAAAGTTAGCACACTCTAATACACTGCACTATTGGTTTAATGCAGTTTTCTCTTTGTTCATAAGAACCAGATATGCTGTAATGGTTTGAATGAAGAATGCTTTTCAGTATCTTGTGTTTGAACACTGGTTCCCCAGATGGTGGCACTGTTTAGGGAGGTTGTAAAGCCTTAAAGTGGTCAGACCTAGCTGCAGAAGTGGTTTATTTCCAACTGTTAGCAGTAATTTATGGAGAAATTCAGACCAGGTCAGGCAGAGAATAGGGCCCGATCCTCAATGCTTTTTCCTTTGTATATGTGCCATCTCTACCAAAATAAGCTTCTGAGCACAGTTTAATCCAATCAAATAAAACCAGACAATATACTCTTCAATCCGTGCGGTCAGGACAAGCTACACAGGGTAAGGCAACAGTTCGTTGGTCAGTGCTACTTAACTAAATCTGGCACTCATCAAGGCGATTCTCAGCTCTATTTTGTGATTAGACAAGTTTCTAAATTTTATCTAAATTTTTAGTTGAAAATCAAAACCAATATTTTCCCATGTTCTAAAAATGAGATCACAGCTCCCCAAATCTGAATATTTTTGGTAGTCATGAATGCTCCTGGAAACTCCATGTTAATTCATGGGTTTGTGTCCACTTTGTTTTATTCTGGGTAGGGTTATGTCCCAGGCAGAAACTGGCTGGTTAAGTACTGGGGTCCTGCCCTTTGGGTGTCTTCTCTTACTTTTCCCCCAGCTTTCTATATTCTGGATTGACCTCTTTCAAAAAAACAGAAAGTGACTGTTGGACAGACACCTTCATTTTTCTCCAGCATTGCTTCAATTTCTGTTTTACATGATCATTGCTTTTCATCACTAGCATCAAGGCCCTTGTCCTTAAAAATGTTAGAAATAATATTTTAGTTGAATAAAGTGTCACAATGTAGCTTTAAAAATAATCAAATATGGCTGGGTGAGGTAGTACATGCCTCTAATTCCAGTATTTGGGAGGTAGAGGGAGGAGAATTTGTTCAAGGCAATCCTTGTCTACAAAGTGAGTTCCAGGTCATCTTGTACAACATGAAACACTGTCACAAACTAACCCAATCAAGTCTATTCTCTGTATCCTATAGATAACACAGACTTGGATGTCAGATAGGGGCCAGGGACCATCATCTGCTAGGTTACATTCTTATTTGTCTTTGTTTTGAAATCCCATTGAGGAGTTCAGGCATCACAACTCATTGTCACCCTAGTATTTTTCTATTCCACAACTAGTCTTGAGAAAAATAAAACATACAAAATATTATGGGATGGTGACTATAGTAAAGAAGAAATAACTTTTGAGTCTCTCAGTCTGTTTTCTCTTATTGTGACAGGATTACACAGGGTAACTTATGAAGAATAGAGGTTTGTTTAGTTTCTAATTCTAGAAGTTTAGAAGACATCCAAGAGCAGGGTGTGGCACTGGAAAAGTCCCAGTGCTATATAACATGGTTGGAGGGACTCGTGGTGAGAGAGAGCAAGATGCTAACCTGTGTCTCTTTCTTCATGTAATAAAGCTACTATTATCATCATGGGACAATGACTTTAATCACCCCAAAGACCTCACTGCCAGCAACACACACAAACTGTAACAATCAGTAAAACTACAATTTTTATAGGAAGCCAGAGCAGAACTGTGTCCTGCCATCACCTGACTAACCTGCAGGAAGAGGAGCATGCATGTCAACAGAATTACATACATACCTACACACAGGAAGGTGAGCACATCTCCTGTTCTTGGTTTTTCTTGTTCTCCAACTTCTGTTCTTAAAATAAGCTTCAATATCCTACTTCAACACTGCTCATGCCTTTCTCTGATGAATACTGACTGGGTTAGTGGTAGCACTGATCGCTCCTGATAATCACATGATGAAGGGCATATTACCCTATAGGCTAGCCACCAGCCTGCCCTCCCCTCTCCAGGATCCTCTGCAGGCTCTTGAAAGTGCCTCTCTCTGCTCATCTACCAAGCAGGATACTGGAGGTTTCATTATTCGAAGTGACCTCAATATGTTCTTTTGTGTAAGAGACATTCTGCATTAAGGCATTTCTCTTAACAAGAGAAAACATGTTCAGGCTGTTGTGTGACACTGTCCCTGGGGAGATATGAACAAACCTTTACTCAGCCCAGATGGGGAACCAAGCCAACAGTAGTAAGGATACCACCAAAGCCCAACTTGGTGAACCAGTGAGTTCTGTTGTGGTTCCTTACAGGAGTGTGCTTGAGGGGTTACTTACAGGAGCAAAAATGACTCAAAGACAGTTGCATCACCAAAAGTCCACCCCAATAAGAGTAATGGCTAACAAAAGCTGGAAACCTAGAGTGCACTGCACAGACTACAGGTGGCTCAGGTGGTCTGACCCTTTTCCAGGCAGCTCAGCTGGTCACTGCTTTTTCTAGGAAGCTTGGTTTGTCTGAGAGCCTTCTAAGCAGCCCGGCTACTCCCTGTCTGTCTCTTCCAGGCAGCTTCTGTAGCAGGTCTCTGCCTCTTCCAGATGGTTTGGCTGGTCTGAGCCTCTTTTAGGCAGCTCCACTGGTCAGAGAATGTCTCTCAGCAGTTGCTGCTCAGGTAATCTTGGGGAGGGAGAGGCTAAGGGCATCTGGTCAGTTTCAGGGACTTTCAGAAGCTTTTAAGTTGTTCACTTCCTGAGTTTAAGGAGCTTCTCTGCAGGATGGAATGTTCCATCTCCCTTTAGAAATCCTGTGTCTCAACTAGCTTTCCTCTAAGATAGAAGGCTTTTTCTCTAAGGAAACTGCTATACAACAAGATACTCAACAGTTAGTGGGCTACGGTTACCACCCCACCAGGTCTGAAGTTCTGGAAGTACCCCACTCCTTACATCTGGAAGGCTGACTCATGAGCATATCCCCACAGGTATCCACTGCCCAGACCTGGAGGCCACACAAGCAGCTTTCCTCTAACTCTCTCCACTTGATTTGCAATTTTTACAGAAAAGAATCACAAAGAGATAGATGCACCAAAGGGCCAGAAGTCTACCAACAGTGCACAAATACATCTGAAATTTTTTTTACTGCTTACCATAGATAATAATCGAGCATCATTTTTTTTTTTAATTAAGTGGACTAAAAGCCAGGCAAGCAATCAGTCGCACCATGCTGTTTACTGGAAATTCAATCTCTCCTTCATTACCAGGGCAGAATGAACTGTCCCTGGAAGATTATTAAACACAGGATACAATTTGCTTAGATGACAACATAGAAGAAATGTCAGTCCTCAAACCCCCTTTAAGCCAGGGTAATTAGTCCTCTGAAGGCTTTTCTCTGCAATAGAACTGCATAATCCAACAGCTAAATATTTTTCTTTAAAAATGGCAAGCCTTATACAAAACATGTGCGACAGTTAATTTGGAACATCAACTTGATTAGATTAAGAAACACATGGGGCATTAGTGAGGTGCACCTTTGAGTGTATCCATGAGGGTATTTCCAGAGAGGTTTAACTGAAGGGAGAAGACCCTTCCTAAATATGGGCAGCAACATTTCATGGGCTGAATAAAAAGAAGAAAAGGAGAGAACTAAATATCAGCATTCCCCACTTTCTGCTTCCTGGTCTGCTGGCCTCATCCCCTCACCACCAGGGAGCTGCCTACCACCATGCTTTCCCCAACATGATAGACCTTGTCTTTTAAACTATGAACCAACATCAGCCTCTCCTCTAAGTTGCTTCTTGTCAGGCACTTGGTTATAGCAATAAAACACTAATACAACATGAGGATTCTAATGCCCTCCACTTTGTACTTTATAATGATATTTAAGAAAGCATCCATTTTGTCTCTGCACCAAAATCCTTAAGGAAGCATTTCCACAGCCCCACTTAAAATGGTTTCATAGGATGTATCAAAGTTATTTTTCTTTAACCTAATAACCTAGCTTCAGAGCCCTTGCACATGAAAAATTCATGTCAAGTATGCAGAGCACGTTTTAGAGAAGGTAGTACAGAGTCAACACAAAATACTGCAAGAGCTACCCTTACCAGTTCAATTTCTGAAAATGAGACTTTGTACCATCCTTTCTGTGGGCTACAATAATTCATGTGAAACACAGTAATTCATGTGAAACACCAGCCAGAGGAAGTTTTCCTTTATTTACATATTACAGAAATAACCCAGAGAGACTGTTGATAGAATTCAAGTGTATGTGCTGCTTTTATTGAATGCATTTAAAAGCAACTTAAATGGAAAAACAATGAGAAAAACATACAATCTAAACTAATGACCAGTGTGCTCTTTGTCTCCTAAAGATATCTGGTGCTCATCAATGTTCACTGAAGTATTGCCCACAACAGCTAAGTTACAGAACCAACCTTGTGTCTAACAACAGAGGAAGAGATAAGGAAAATGCGGTTCATATACAGAACAGGGCTGATTTTCAGTTATAAAGAAGAATGAACTTATGTTTGTGGGGAAAACTAGAGACAATCACATTAAGCAAATTAAGCCAGTTTCAAAAAGACAAATGCTGTATGTTTTCTCTCATTTGTGGTTCCGACATTTTTATTTAGTCACATAAAGCATGATGTATATAATGAATGGAAAGAGAACGAAAAATATCTAGGGGAGCAAAGGAGACTAAGGGAAGTAGGAAGGGCTGAAGAAGGGAGAACTGGAGGGCTGGAGGACTGGGGTGGGGGCAGAATATGCTCAACATAATTGATACACACCTTCAAGAAAATTTGAATAAGATATTCAATGCTGAAAGGAGCCATCACTGAAATTCACTTCCTGCAATCAATGAGTCTCATGGAGTCTAATGGCAATAGTTAAGTATAATCTGTTCATATGTCAGTTTAAATATGTATAATATACATAACAATTAAATGAGGAAGTGACAACTACTCAGTTAAGAAGAAATGTGATCAAGACACAAGGAAAGCTCCAGATAGCAAGTCTGGACGCAAAGACAGTCCTAGATTGTTGCCTAGATTGTTGTTGATGCTGCCTTTCCCAGTTGAACCTTGGAGTACTCAAATCATACCTTATCCTTTTCTGTCCCTCAATTTGTTCCTGACTCCAAGGACTGATACTAATCATAAAGCTGACACATTTGTGAACATCAACACCCACATCAGGGAGGTCACTGGGGAGCACTATTACCTGCAGTGAGGCATGTCCAGAGACCTCTCCCCCTGAGACTGTGCCTGCAGGCCACAAACCAGGGCAGGTATGTGCACAAAGCCAGGGGAGATGCTGCAACATCCTGCTTTGTTATTTCTGTCTGCGTGCTGGTCAATCCTTACCTTTCCACAGCTTTACAAGTAACAATGTAAAATTCTCACCCTGGTGGGGGAAGCTATGGCTGCAGATTTTTTTGTACTTGTTTCCTACTCCACAAAAATGTGGTGGCTCTCTTTCCTGCCCCAGATCATGACTGAGGACACCTCAAGCTGCTGCCTAAGATGTCCACCTGCTCACTCACACTCATCAAAGCTTCCTGGGGACAGGTCTCATGTAGGCTGCTGACAGCTGATGAGAAGGCATACTGCCTTTCTGCTGGAGCTTATTTTCAGCAGATCATATTATGAGACCACATGTGAACCTGCTGGCAATACCTACATCATTTGGTGAACTAGAAGCAAATGAACAAACAAAAAGCCCAAACTACACACAGCTTCCCCTGTGTGAACTGTAGACGGTGTTCATGCCATATGCATAAACCCCTAGAAAAGGTTTGGTTCACAGCAGCCTCTCCTTATGAATGACGTAGATTTATCACAGGTATGTGCATGGGAAGGAGCTCTAAACTTATGTATTTTTGAGTGCCCACTTTACTTATTTATATAAAAAGAGTAGTCACAGGCTACTTACCAGGTGGAGATTGACAGGAATAACAAACACATGTCCAGTAAGTTCCACAGTCACTGAGAAGTCAGTAACATGGGGACAGCAGGGCTAAAAAGCACCAAGCTCTGCATATATTGACGGAGTAGCCAGTTTCATCCATGCAGAGGGAAGAAGTGAAAGACTTGAAGCATGCCAGACCCGTAAGGGCCAGGAAGAAAACCTGCTAGATATGCAGGACAGACCACACAGGATCACATGTTCTTCTGTGGCCTCTCATCTAAATGAGGGACCTGGGACAGGGTTCTGGCCAGACCAGGGGTAGGGAAGGAAGGAGAGCAGTTGGGAGAGACTGGGAATCCAGGTGAGAAATGACAACCCTGGAAGCAGTAGGAAAGGACAAGCGGCTGGATTCCGACATATCCTGGCAGACTTGAGCAGGGGCAGATATGAGAAAAGGAAAGGACAGTGACTGTTATGCAAATTTGGAGAGAGGAAAGATGAATTATCAAGCATTTTCAAGAATACAAATGCATTTACATGTTGTTTCTTTTTTTCAGTTTCTTGAGACATGGTCTCCTTGTGGCCCCAGCTGTCCTGAAACTTGCTATGTAGACAAGGCTGGCCTCAATCTCACAGTGATCTGCCTGCCTCTGCCTCTTGAGTGCCAGGATTAATAGCGTGCACTCCACACCTAGCCCACGTTGCTTTCATTAAAAACATTAAATAAGAATAATGGTGGCTGATACTTCAATCAGAAATCATATCCTGTTTGCCTCCCATGTGTTACCCACATGAGGGCAAGCCTGCACTGTCAGACAGTGGTGGTGTCTGGTCCTCAAGAACTCCTGAATCTGATTCCAACCTTCCATGCATGGCAAGAAGCTATCAAACCTGGAAGGGGCAGAGGAAGGCTCAGAAGTCTAAGATCTCACACGTCACAAGGGCTGTGCCTCATGACCAGATCTCACCAGAGGAGTGGCAATGATACTTGCTAATTAGGAAGCACAGGTATTCTTCTCTGCATTTACAGGAGAGGATGTCATTTCAAAGAGAACCAGTCCACAGTGACATTTCCAGAAAGTCAACAGGTCTTATGATCTGTCCTTCTAGTGAGTATGGCATTGTTGAAAATCAAAGTGTAAACACTCTGGGCTAGGGAGATGGTTCAGCAAGCAAAACCACTTGCCATGGAAGTCTGATGACCTGAGTCTGATCCCAGGAACTCATGTAAAAAGCCAGATACAGTGGCACACATCTGTAATCCAATCACGCCTACAGAGAGTGGGGAGACAGGAGCATCAGCTGGAAGCTCATGGGCCATCTAGCCTGGAGTATGTAGTAGAGAGACCCTGCCCCAACAAGATGGCAAGTGAAACTGAAAGTTGTCCTCTGACCTCTACATACATGATATGTGTACTCTCTCTCATTCACCCAATAAAAAGGAAAATGCAAATACTTACAGCAATGTATAAAATCGTGGCAAACTCCAGGGAATTCACATCATATCAAATCTGGGGTGAATACTTGCTAAGAAGTCTTAAGAGGCAGCTTGAATTTGTCTGCCTGTTTTTTACTGATAGGAGATTCTGGGGCTATATGGTAATTTGAAGTCACACACATTCACACAGATGAGGATGCTTCCTATATGCATTAATGCTGGCTTTCCGTGCAGGCACTGGATGGGCTTCTTCTACCTTGCCAGTCACCAGGGGCCCTGCATACTGCTCACTCTCTGACCTTGGGTCTCAAAGGCCCTACAAAAGGGAGCAGCAAAGGAGGACCAGGGCTCAGAACAGGCTTTATGACAACTTCCCACATAACCAAATTCATCGTTCACCCATGATGTTGGCCTTTATCTCAGCAGAAACTGGAAGTAAGGCAGACAAAGGAGACTAAGTTGGGTCATAGGTGATAAAGGTAAGAGGTGGTTTTCTTTTTCTGATATTGAAGAAATGCTATCTAAATCAGAAATTAAATCATATGGCATCAGACAAAAAAAAATTACAGGTAACCCAAAATCTCTCAGGAGAAGACATGCATCAATTCTTGGGAACCATCACTACAGCTTTTCTCCTAGAGACAAGAAAAGCTGCATGCCACCAGGAGGCTCAAAGTCACACCTCTAGATGACTTGCGGGGAGTGGCTCACTTAACTGGAGAATGGATGTGTATTAACAGCGTGAGATGGGGAACACTGAAATCCTCTCTGAAGTGAGTTAGTGCTGATGCCAGGTTTATGGTAGGTTCTCGGTCACTGGCATCACCCGGACAAACGAGTTTCTAAGAAACAGTGCACCTCAAACAGTCTGGCCAAAGAGGCGAATGTGTGCTATGCCATGAACGTCCAGGTCTCAGAGATTCCCACACATGCTGGCAGATCTGTTTTGAGTTACAACAGCAATGACTAATTAGGGAAAGAACACTTCTTGGAGTAATACCACTTGGCTAGTTTCTGAGGAATTTCTAAGAGGGTAGTCTGTGAGACTGTTACTGAATATTACATTGGACTTTATCATGGCTTCTATGTAGAAGTGTTTCCAGTTAACCACTTTTAGGTTGTATACAAGCTGTATATAAATTTATCCAAATGACTGCTTCTACTATTTATGAAAGTTTACATACAGTGTTTATGCATGTGCCTCTTTGACTCAATTCCTGGGAAAACTTTTATCCTTCATCTGTGTTATAGACATACTTCAGACTGCTCTATCTGCCATGCCATCTTTTATCCACTTTGTTTAAACTTTGGAGTACTTTGTATGTGCATGTATGTAGGCCAGGGACCAACATCAGAATCTCCCTCTTGTTTTCTACCTCATTTTTTGACACAGGGTCTCTCATGGAACCTAAAGCTTGCAGATTCAGCTAGACTGACTGGTTAACAAGATCCAGGGTCCTCCCAGCTCTGGGGTTACAGATGTGTGCCACCATGCCCAGCATTTACATGGGTGCTGGGGATCTGAACTTGGGTCTTTAAGCTTATGCAACAACCACTTTACCCACTGAGCCAACTCACCAGTCCCTGGAGTGATAATTTTTAGTGGAAGCTACTTAAGTTAGTTGAGTTGAATTATAAGCTTGCATATAAAATAAGAAACCTTTCGGTGATGATTAGTTACAGGATTATTTTTTGGTCATTATTTTTGCTTGTATGGAAACTTTTCTATTCTATTAGAAATCAGAGGCTGGAGAGATGGCTCAGTGGTTAAGAGCACTTGCTACTTTTTTTATGTATATAAAATGTATTGTCTGTATGTGTATAAGTGCACATGTGTCATCCAATGCCCGTGGAGGTCAGAAGGTAGCTTTGGATCCCCTGGAACTGGAGTTACAGACAGTTGTTAGCTGCCAAGTGGGTGCTGGGAATCAAACCTGGGTCCTCTGCAAGAGCAGTCAGTGCTCTTAACCACTGAGTCATACATATCTCTAGCCCAGCATTTGCTACTTTTCTAGAGGACCTGGGTTTGGTTCCTACCACCCACATGGCAGCTAACAACCATCTGTAACTCCAGTTCCAGGATATCTGACTCTTCTGGCCTCTGTGGGCCCTGCATGCATGTGATGTACTTAAAGGTATTCAAAATACTCATATACATAAAATAAAAATACTTAAAAAAAGAAATCATACTTTAACAATTACAATGAGATTGTACTAAGTTAATCCAAATCTTTACATTTGTCCCATGAGCCTAGCTAAGTTGCCAAAGGAAACATCACATATAGTTCAGCAAGAAGACACCTGACAGTACATCTGAGAGGGGCACTCTGGCAGCTTAGGGCTTGGAGCCGGACTGCTGGGCTGGTTATAGCTCATCACTCATGATGCAAAACCAGGCTCAAGTACAACTCTGCTCAGTGGCCATCACACATGTCTAACTAGTTTTGACAGTATTTTTAGAATCTAGATAAAGAATTTTGGTCTTGTAAAGACTATCTGTAGGGGCTGACTCTTTGAAAATGTAATTTTCCAAAAAATATTATCCAAAGAAAAATAAAATGTAGGTAGACCTGGTTTTTAAATTATTTTTATGTGTGTGTGTGTGTGTGTGTGTGTGTGTGTGTGTCTGAGTTTATGTGTACCACATGCATGCAGGAGCCCATGGAGATCAAAATAGGAAGTCAGGCCTCCTGGAACTGAGTTATAGGTAGTTGTGAGCCACTGTGTGGATTCTGGGAACTGAACCTGGGTCTTCTGCAAGAGCAGTGAGGGCTCTTAACCACTGAGCCATCCATCCAGCCCTATGCCATTTAAAACATAGACACACGTCATAGTCACACAACAATGTAAGTTCTAGTCTACTACACTGAGGTGCAGACTCAGTACTGTGGGACTCAGCAGACTCCTCGGCACTGGGCATCACTGATTCCTCTTGTGAGTTCAGAGGCTCTGAGGCTCTGGGTTTGAAGTCAGCTTGAGTTACATAGTGAAATCTCATATCAAAATTTAAAAAAGATAAAATTTACAAATACTTTGTTTCAATTTTGTTTACAGGTATTTATAATTTTGAAATCCACAAAGGAAGATAGAGAGGCATTTGTTTGACCTGTGAATGCTTCATGTAGATTAAAACAACAAAAAAACCCTATGATTTCAGGATTGAGACTATAACATGCTAGCATAATGCTTGCTTAGCATGTGAGGCCCCATGTTTAATCCTCAGAACCTCCAAAAAGCAAATAAACAAAAAATATGTCTACATATGCATTACAAGTTGTCTATCCCCGTTCTAAAATGCTTGGGATGAAAAATGGTATGAATTTTGGTTGTTGCCTGGATTTTGAAATATCTACATATGCATGAACTATTTTGTAGAAGTCAAAACACAAAATTCATTTATATTACATATATTACTCATATAGCCTGAAAGCAATTTTTACAAAGTTATCTAAAAATTTTTGTGCATGAAATATACCAGATATACTTTAGGTTCTCAGAAAAACAAGTACCACCATTTTAGTCACCCATCTGGATAATCTGTGGCTGTTGGGGCATCAATGTCATTCCTGTCTCTGAATTTACGTGTTACCAATAGGTAACAAATCAATTATCACATGTATTTAACAGTACAAAATAGAGCACACCACTATTACAGGGAAAAAGCAATGTATTAAGGTAACCAACCCCCCCGCAATGGTACCCCTGAACCCCTGCACCAGTTATTAGCAGTGAACAGAGGCAGCCATCAGTCCCCACCTGTGATGCTGCATTTTGATAGTAAAGTGACCACACACTGTACACTAAGTGAGAAGAAACAGCCAAAGCAGCAGGAAGCAGAAGAGTCTCCTCGAGATATGAAGAGGCATCTGCCAGATAGAGGCACACTTAACATGCTTCCTTGAGAGCCACTGGTCTCATGAACTAGGTCTTTTCCTGGAGATCTCACTTCGACTGTAAACTGAAAGATGTCTTGTGTAGTCATAAACATGCTGTTCCAGTCCTTCAGTAAATCCATCCCACATTCTCACCATGTCACTGCTGGCACTTTCCCTGTAAACGTCATCTCCACTGTCATTATTGGGATAACCTTGACTGAGAACCATTATACCTCTTCTATCATTAGTCAATGAATGAGCAACTGGACCCTCATTACTAATGCCAAAAACTTCAATATACATTTTCTCTAGCTGACTGGACTCTAAAGAGATATTTGCATGTGTAGCACACGCGTGCGCACACACACACACGTATAAGGAGCTCACTTGACATTTGGAATCCATCAACACAACCACCTTGTTCACTATTATCATAGAACAGTGCCAGGTCAGACATTTATAACTTTCTTTTGTCTTTGGATTCCAGGCACTAAGGGCAGCACAGATAACAGTCTACCCCTCTGAAGATGTTCTATACCCATCCCTCTGTTCACCATTGCTAACACATTGCTCAAGAAAGTTCAAACTGATTATTCGTCTAAGGATATCCTGTTCCCCACGACTGAATGAATGAAGTCAGATTTTGGAGAAAGCACGTGGCAAGAACCTTTTTCCAATGAGTATTTCTTCTGGAGGATGAGCAGAACAGACATCTAGGATAACAAAATCCTAGAGCTGTGATCCAGCCCAGCATCCCTGCAGTGAGCAGGTGCTGTCAGGATGGATTGCATGTGAAACCAATTAGGAAAGACATCCCTGGTGATCCATGCCTTTTTGTTAGCCTACAGTTGATGGTATGATCCCCTCCTCTAAAACAGAACAAGAATGCCAGGTTTTTGCCTATCACAGCAAGTTCACTTTGGGATGACTTAGCATGTCCCCACACAATTACTCCTTGTGAGTATCCTTCATCCTTTAGGGACTGTTTTCCCACCTATAGCCAGTTTCATTCTGGGGGTAAGAACACCCTAACAATTACCTTTCATCAGCACTGTATATTTGTTCTGGTGTTACATTTTCATCAGCAATGACCTTGGTGAGCTTATCAATGAATATTTATACTGCTTTGGGATCAGAAGATGCTTTATCACCACAAATGTTTAAGAACAGGTTATCCATCCTTGCCTTCTTCAGCTCATACAGGGGTCATTCTACCAGTCTCTTCTGGAAGATGCTCTGGACTTGTAACAGCACTCAGTTTCTCCAACAGCTTGGCTTTCTGTGCTCTAGTCCTTTTGCCTCTACTATTCTCGATGGGAAAACTGTGGGTCATTCATTCCTTCCCTCCCTCCCTCCCTC
>NW_008345053.1:2275589-2298254 GCF_000622305.1 Nannospalax galili
CTTTCCCTCAGTATCTTTATACCACACATCACAAATAAGCAAAAACATGCAATGGCTAATGTTCATGGGCCTTGTCTACCATGGGACATCCCGGGGAACTTGTCATTTGCATGTCTGGCCTGCACACATGCCATGTTGTTACCTCTGTGAATGTACTTGAGTGGCATTCAGGGTGCTGGGAGGGTCTTTGTGTCCCTGCTGAGATGCTGAGCGAACTGTGTGTGACAGCAACTTGTCAAATGAAGTCAATTTTCCACTTGTGGCATCACATCAGTGCCTGAAAACTTCCTAAGGTATTTTAAAAGGGTATTTTGAATTTTTGATTTTCAGATTAGGGATGCTCAAGATGAATAGAAAAATTTCTTCTATATGTTTTTAATTTACTGACTACAACCACAAAGTCTGTAAGAAAGTGATAGTATGCTTAGAATTAAAAGATGTTATCTTTGTTGGGTGTGGTGGTACATGTCTTTAATGTCACCACTCAGGAGAGCAGAGGCAGGCAGATCTCTGTGAGCTCAAGGCCAGCCTGGTCTATGTAGCAAGTTCTGGGCCAGCCAGAGCTACATAGGGAGACTGTGCCTTACTAGTCATCTTTGTCTTGTGTACTTTTAATGGCCCTTCCTTAATCTGTGTAAGAGCAAAATAGAAGGAAACACACTATCCCTATTTCACCTATGTGGCCAGGAGTGCCAGAAGCCAAGTGAGTGAGTGAGTAAAGACATGCAGGATCAGGGTAGCAGGTGTACATACTGAGGATCACACACAGAACTAAGTTACTATGTGACACAGAGGTAAGCTTAAATTCACAGACCAGGTGAAGTCATTTTAACTGTGCCTGATCTCACTGATGCCAGTTAGACTCATATAAATAGGGAACACGCACTCCTAAGAGTCACAGGGGGTAAACACTGAAGAACAAGGCAAAGAATGTGACAGGGTGAGGGTCTGATTCCTCTGGGCGAAAGAGTCTTTTTAAAAACAAAAACTCACATTATCATCATGAAAAGGCCATTTTATCCAAGACTGAAATTAAGAACAATAGGACAGATTACAGAACATAGATTTGGAAAATTGAGGGAAAATATAATTTCCAGTTATTCCTACAACTTTTGATTATATGACTTTTGTTGATTCACTGATGCAGTCAACCTATTATACAACCATTTTTTCCCATGCATCATGTCATAGGAAGGAATCACTCCCATTTCAGTCCTAGCATGAGACAGCGCTGTGCACCTCAGAGCTCTAGGTTCAGATAGCCCATTCACTGCTAACGGCAGGAGTCACCAGCAGGTTTCTTCAACAACTTCTCAAGTCTGTTTCTGCTGACACTTCATAAACACATGGGCATGGCTGTGTACCAAAGGGATCCTATGTATAAAACCAGGCAGGTATTATTTTTCAATTTGTAGCTAAAGAAAACACACTCTGCCGTTGCTGCTGATGAAACCAGAAGGCCAGTTGCACTGCTATCTAAAATGTTCTCAGTTATATGATGGAGTGCTACTGTGGTGTGGTTTTTGCTTACTATGTTGCTTGGGAGCAGGTATTTACTGGCTTGACTGTCACATCACCAGAACTAGAACTCTGTTTGGCAAATAACAAATAGTGAAGTAAAAAAAAAAAATGATGAATGAATAAGAAGAAAGCCCAGAATTAGGGGCAAGCTGGAAAGCAGAGGCAAAAAAGGAATCAAACAGCAGACTGTGCAGTAGTTCTCCAGTGGCAGCTATACCCATCAAAGGAGGAGGCTCTGCCAGTGGTTCCCAAGTCAGAGAAGTACAGACGAAGCTCACTGATGGACAAGATGTGAGAATGAATGAAGAGGTGCTGGGAGAGACGGGAATAGCGTTCTTACTATTCTGAAGTTTTCTATCAGGTCTGTATTATTTTCTTATTTAACTGCTCTTGAAAATAGGACCTCTCTTGTTTCCGTTGTGTAACTAGTTATGAAAATTTTTCAGGGCATAGATGAAGGGCCAGTGACCAACTCCACTCTTCTACTGGTTTCCCAGATCTCTCAGGAGAACTGTGAAAGGATTTTGTAAAGATGAGCAAAACTCAGTCTGCCAAGCACTTCAGGATGGAATTGGGCCTGGTCCTAGGAGAGGTGAACAGACGGAGCCAGCAGAGACGTGTGCCATTCTGCTCTCTGCATGGTGGAGGGGAAGGAAAGGCACCATGAGGCAGAGGCAGTCCTTGGACACTGGGAAGGAAGATGGAATCATCTTTGGGGAAGAGCATAACAGGGTCCTCTATAAGAGGCTATTTTCC
The DNA here is from genome assembly GCF_000622305.1 of Nannospalax galili. Classification (NCBI taxonomy): domain Eukaryota; kingdom Metazoa; phylum Chordata; class Mammalia; order Rodentia; family Spalacidae; genus Nannospalax; species Nannospalax galili. The sequence continues at coordinate 2,277,867 of NW_008345053.1, forward strand.
TTTACTTACTTAGTCACTGAAGAAAATTCTCCAAAACTTAAAAAAAAAATAAAATGAAATCATTTATAGACTAGATCACTTGGATTTTCAGTGGGAGCAATTCAGTCCCAAATTTATAGGCAGGGATTGATTTTTTTTTTTTAAAGAACTGTATGTCATTTCCTATCAGTTGAGTCAACCAAGTAAGAAATTCATGTTGTGAAACCCATACAAGGTAGCTGGGCTTATCACTTTATGATCACTCTACTTTTGCTCACTGAACATGGGATTTGGCCTGATAGTCTGCTTTTCGGAAGAATATGTGGTGCTGGGCCTTGTGGGAAATGATAATACACTAAAGACATACCTGTTACAGCATCTGCTTAGTCTTATTTTTCTTTTAGTATGCATGTGTTTGTGTGTGTGCACAGGTGTGGAAGTACATGTGGTAGAGTTCAGAGATTGATGTGGAGTGTCTTCCTCAATCATTCTGTATTTTTGAGACAGAGTCTCTCACTGAACCTGAAGTTCACCAATTTGCCTATGCTGGCTGCCCAATGAGTTCCAGAGGTCCTCTGTCTCTGTCTCCCAGTGCTGGGATTATGGGTATGTACTACTGTGTCCAGCCCCTCAAACATGGGTGCTGGTGACTGAACTCAGGTCCTCAAGCTTATATAACAAGCACTTTACCAACTGAGCCATCTCTCCAGCTCCATTATAATTTTCCATCACTTTTACATGGTTTCTTCTTTTCTACTGATATTAAAACCCACATATGTTATGATAGCAATTATTTCTAGCTCCTATAGTGCTTTGTGGTAGCTGTCTCAGGCACCCAGGAAACAGTCACTGGTACAAAACAACTATAGACTGGCATGCCTGGGGACAGTACTATAGAAACCATAGCTATGAGCATGAGTGATAAATTCCAAGAGGGCATACACTAGCTATTTCTAGAGCAGTAACATCAGGCATGGTATGCTTGTTGAGTACAAAAGGAATAAATGGAATTATTGAGGTTTATGAAATGTTCATAGTGAAAATAATTCAGGAATAGGCACTGATATTTTGACTCTCCAAATGATAAACCTTTTCCCTTTTGAACCATTATCTTAAATATTGCTGGGGAAAAAAAAAACAGGTTAGATGAGAATTTGTCAAAGAGGTCATTCAGCAAAATTCAGACAGGAATCCAGGTATGGTGATAACACCATAATCCTAGCATCTGTGAGGCTAGAGCAGGAGCAGTCCAAGTTCAAAGCCATCCTGAGCTACTGATTAAGAGTGTGTCTCAAGAAACCAAAACCAACAACAGCAACAACAACAAAATTAGCCAAGGTGACCTATCTTATTATTTACTTTCTTTTCTGCTCAGTTAGCACTACTTAAAACACATGGTAGGGAAAATGAAGACTGTCCTTTGAACCTGGACTATTTTGGGTGATGAACTTTTATAACATCCAAGACCTGTGATAAAAAATGTACTCTTCTGAACCATACTGCTTATGTTGGGCATCCATACATGACCTGTTAACAACGAAGAGATGTGGCAAGGATCCTGCCCGTGCCCACTGCCTCTCTGGTTCTGGGTTTTTCTACTAGATAGTTAAGAAACAACTGATGAGAACGTCAAGCTACAACACTGGCGACCATGGTACACTCAGATACAGAGGATGCCAAGGCTTAAACAGATGCACACTTAGTGTCTGCAAACAAAACCATGTTGTTCAAAGGCTAGGCTGGCTGGTGAACCAGATGCAATGACCATCTCCTGCAAACTCTCACCTCTGGTAAACATAACAGAGGTAATCACACTGTCTTGGAGTGAGCTAAATTCCTGTACAGAACAGAGTCTGGAAACTGTGAGGCTGCTTATTTCTGAAGGAACGTTATCATCTTTGACCAAATTCTTCAACGACCATTTTCAGTTGACTGATGATGCAATGGCTTCAATCTACTTGTGCTAACATGGTAGATATTCTGTCACGTTGAGCATGGTTCCTGGTTTTATGCTTTAGCCCCATAAACAACAGAGGTAATTTTCACAGGCCACAGAAGATACGTTCAGTAAATACACAAGGTTTCATTTGCTTATTCTGGGTGCCCAACTTTTAAACTTTCGTGTTTTTTGTTGTTTTTTATTGGGCTGGTCTCCTAGGCTGGCCTCAAATATGCTATGTAGTCAGTGTGACCTTCAACTTGCAAGCTCCTGCTACGCAGCCACTCCTGGTCTGTGCAGTGCCGGTGACTGAGCCCAGAGTTTTGTGCATGTTAGGCAAGCACTCTATAAACTGAGCTACATCCCCAGCCACTGAATTTTTTAATCATTTTAAAGAAATATATATATATATTGTGTGTGTGTATATATATATATATATATGATTTTAACAATTTTTAAGATTTTTTAGGGAAAAGATTAAAAACCCCACGCTTTTCCCTCTGCCCCAGAACTCTGGCATAATCTATACTACTTGCATCATCAGGAAGAGCAAATCTCTCAGGTCAGTTAACACATGTGGACCACACATTTGTGACTTTATAGGTGACCGTGGTGAGGTGCTATTTAACAGCACTGCAGGATCTTAAACCTGTATACACTAAAGAAAACTCAGCTATTACTGCATCCAATTCTCTCACTTTTTGGTAGAGTGAAGTGAGGCCCTGGGACATGTGCTTTACCTGGGGCTCAAACCTAGATTGCATCCTTAGCCTTTGCCAAACTTACTGATGCTCCAATCTTTTGGTTATTACTCTCAGGAGCACAAATCAGATACAGATTTAAAAACTGATCTTGGAATAGCATAATTATGATAAATCTGTCTGACTATACAACCCTAAGTGTGCTTTGTGCTCTAAGGCCAAACACAAATGTCAGAAGGTTATTCGGAGAGCTATTAAAGTATGATTCTAAAAAACAGAGAGCAGATTCCTGCTGATGACATCACATTTCATCATCCATTTAAAGGATATAATTTCATAATTTCTGATTTGACAAGATTAAAAGTGACTGATACTTCAAAAAATTTCAATTTCTCAGGCACACAAATCTAGTTAACAATACAACAAAACCTAAGAACACTTAAGGTTTTCTTATTTAAGCTAATTCTTTGTAATAAACTTCATTGTCAACTTGACTGGATGTGGAATCTCCAAGGAGATGCCTCTGGGGTGTCTGTGAGGGTGTTTCCAGAGAGGTATAACTGATGAGAGAAGACCCATTCGCTGAATGTGAGCAGCACCATCTAATGAGCTGAGTCCCAGAGGGAACAAAAACAGACAAAGCTAGCTGAGCATCAGATTCATCTCACTCAGCTTCCTGACCGCTGATGCGATGTGACCAGCTGTCTTATACTCTCACATTACGCCTTCTTTGCCATGGTGGGTGACCCTCAGTGTGTGAGCCAAAATAAATCCTTCCTACTGTAAATTGCTTTGTCAGATAATCTGTCACAGTAACAAGAAAAGGAATGAACATACTCTTCCAGCCAGTGTTTTTAGAAAGCCCTATTTTTAATTTAAAATTCTTTGACCATTTCATACATGTGTATAACACACTTTGGTCACTCTCACCCCATACCTTCCATCATCTCCTACTCCTCTTCCCAACAAGCCCCTCCTACTTTCCCAACCTCTTCTTCCCAACAAGCCCCTCCTACTTTCATGTTTTGTTTTGCTGTGCGGCGCACTGAGTCCCATTAGGGCTGGAAAGCTGCGTCATTTAGTGAAACAAAGCATAAGTCATGCTTTTGAACACTGAGTCTTCTCTGTCACCCACTTTCATGAAGGAGTACATGATATGGAATAAAACTCAGAGGCAGATCCGGAAAACAATGAAAATCAAGTTACATTTCAAAGACCTGCATGTTGCCAAAACTTCGTCATGTTAAGTGCTGATGATTGAGAGACTGGAGCGGAGACTGACAGGCAACTCCAAAGTAATGACGATGCTGCTCTGGTGAGCCTTCCTTGTATCTATTACTGTACTGGGCTTTACTCATCTTCTCACTTGGGTAGAATAAATTTTGCATATCGATAAGCACTTCCCCTCCCTTCACAGTGCTGTTCTGAAGCAGGCTAGAGCGATTTATGAACACTGAACAATGCTGCTTCTAGCAAAAGCACCTCAGGATAACCAATGCCCAGGCTGTGGGATATTTGGTCTTCACAGTTCTGAAAGCTCCTGAGGTACTACCATGTTGCTCAAAAGCTAAGAAAACCAGAGTTTCTTTAAGCGCATCATTCCATAGGGCAGAAAGTACAGATGGCACAGAAACTGCATACCCAGAGGAATGTGCTTGGCTGTAGTAATCCCTGTCATTCAACATTTACCCCATTCCAACCCACATTAAACCAGAGAGTAATACAAGCCAAAGGAAATCTCAGTAAACTGCAGCCAGAAGATCATGTCAGCCCCACAAACTCCTACACAGAGTTCTACCAACTTGGGAATGACAACAGAACTGAGAGAATGAGAAACGTCTTCCTAACTACCCAATTTAGACAATTCAAAAGAATCCATTCTTGCATGAGAGAGAAATAAGAAGGAAAAATTAGAGCCTGTTCTTAGGGCACATTAAGCATTAACTCTTTTAATTCCCCCTCTTTCAGGTGCTTAATCGGGACAGCTGTATTCTATAGAATGTCATTATAATGACATGACCCAGTACCTCCGAATGGCCACAGTGAGGGCCTCTGGTGAGCTGGCACAGGGACAGATGACCTCCTGTCGAAGGCCTTTACTCTGGAAGACATTGAGAAAGGCATCACAAGAAGAAATAGACCCTGGAGAGAAAGAGGGACAATGGTCAGACAAGTGTAGCCCTGTAACTGACAAAAGTATCCCATAATGTCAAATAGCTTTGAAGTTAGGATTAGGCATAAATGGAGTTAGGCAGCATGGAGAGATAATTCATTTAATACAATTTATTATGTATGTCACAATGAAAGATGTTCTCAATGCAACTTCTATACATTAAGACATTTCTGCTAACTGATAAATTTACTTTAATAACTTCTCTGAAACCTAGTCTGCCATTTTTGGTATGCAAGTTCCAGAAAACATCAATCTAAAAAAGAAACCTTTCTCCTGTTTGAACCTGCATGACTAGGAAACTTTTAAACACTTGGCTTTCACATACAGACTTGTTTTTGCAATATGTAGTTCTATAGTGGTATGTATTAAAAACAATTAAATTAGCTCTCAGTTTATCTAATTACTTTAGAAATGAAAGAATCATTTATAAAACTGAGTTATCTGTTTCTAAGCTCACTTTTATCCATCAGGCATCAAGAAAGCATACATTGCTTTGGTTTATACATATCACTGGGGCACAGTTTACAGATATGGCCAGAAAAAAAATCTTTCATTCAATTTACTTCTATTGTACATATGGCTCCTGACTTTACAGACTCTTATCATAAAAACTGGCTAGCTGGCTGCTTGTTTCACTTTATTAAAATATTTCTCAGGCATATAAAGAATGTTTTGTGAAAGTGTTAATTTACTTTTTCTGAGCATTTTTTTGGTTGCAGGATTTTATAACAAATCTTTATTTAAAATGGCAGATTAATTTACTGATCAATAAAATTACTGTATGCCATAAAATATTTCTTGAGCTCTCATTATATGCCAAAGAACTATACTTAGGGACTGATCCATTTAAGCCTAATAAATGAATACTAGTGTACAGTTGAGAAAGGATTCAAATGGGAAATTTCTCTTACAGAATCAGGATGTTTCTTTTGGCTCCAGGCCTGTGGTCTATAAACACTGTCCTTAATCTCTCTGCAATCTTGTCTTTATGAGTAACACTGCTTGGCTATTTTAAGATGGTTTCAATCAAGATACAGATTAGAAGAAACATCAAAGTACCAAGAATGACATGTGGAAAACAAGACGCTCTGAGGCTTGCCCATCTTTGAATCGACAATTGAGGCATCACTTACAGGGATTTGCTCCATCAGCCACTATTAACATGCGGAGGGACGACAGGTTGACATCTCTCTGATCTCTGTGGGCTACAAGTGCCCAGTGCATGTCTCTTGATTTCACACAAGCCACTTTTGCTATAAAGAAAAGCAGAAGTTATCATGTGTCACCATCAGACTATGTGTGTTGAAAAAGACAGGTAATTGTGCTTCATGGCGTATGGTGACTCATCTCCGCCACCAAAGCACCCTCAGGCCCAGGAAGACCAACCTTTGTACTGGCAGACCTTCTGGATCCAGGAAAGGGGGTTCACCTTCATCAGCGAGTATGGAATGCTGATGACATGCATCATATTCATGACACTCTGAAATCAACAAATGAACACAAGAGGTAAGCAAGGAGGTGGGGGCAGGAGGGGAGTGTGAGGGGATGGTTCTGTGGCAGGGAAAATGTCTAAACCAAGGCTCAGCAGGTAGAAGAAATAGTCATGAGTGTCTCATGGAGAAACTCAAGGTGACTAACACAGGAAGAGCTTTCAGAGGACAGGTGGATGGCTGATTCACGTGAAGCCCGATACCATCAGGGTGCACCCTAGTATAATCCTTTAAGACAAAGTAACTTCTCAGAGGTTAATTCATCCTCTCTGCTTCTCCTCAACTACTACTGATACAATCAAAGAATTTAATTCCAAACCCTTTTCTTGTTGAAACCTTACACTAAGAGGCACCAAAAGGGCATTTTTCAAAAGAAGGCACACAGAGCTGGAGAGATGGCTTGGTTGGTAGAGTGCCTGCCATGCAAGCATGAGGACCTAGGTTTGGATCCCCAACATCCATGTAAAACACTGGGCAGGTGCCACATGGCTGTAAGTCCAGCACTTGAAGTAGGGAAGCAGAGACAGGGAAACCTGAAGCTCATAGCATCAGCCTAGCCAAGTGGACAAACAGTTTCAGTGTGAGAACCTGTCTCAAAAAATAAAGATACCAGACATCTACCTTTGGCTTCCACATACACATGCTCAGATGTGTACATTCACCCACACACATCTACACTGACAAATACCATACCATATATACCATACCACAGACACAGAACAAAATAAACACAGCATGCTACATATGCCAAAGATAAAAAAGGATAGACAAATATCCAAGTATGAAAAAGTGCTTAGCCTGCCAATCAGGGAACTGGAAATCAAAAGTATACTGAGACAACCTATCACCTCAGCCAGAATGGCTATTATCAAAAAAGAAAGTAACAAAAGATGGTGAGGATGCAGAAAGGGGAAGTCTCAAATAGTATTGGCAGGAATGTACATTAACACAGCCATAGTGGAAAATGGTATGGACATCAGAAAAACAAACAACATAACTACTTTGACTATAAGGTATATTCACAGAGGAACTGAAATCAGCATGCTGAAGAGACACTTGCACTTAAAGTTCACTGTAGCACTATCTGTAACAAGATGTAGATTCAACCCAGGTGTTCATTGATGGATGAATGGATAAAGAAAATGTGATACACACACTGTTTAATATTATTCTGGCACCAGAATGGAACCCTGTCATTTGTTGTAACACAGATGGAACTGGGGGACATTATCTTGGTGAAATCAGTCAGTCATAGAAAGATAAGATACTGCATGGTATCATTTCTATTTGGAGACTAAAATGTTGATCTCCATAAAGTAGAAAATGTAGCAGTGTTAGTAGTAGCTGGAAAGGGGGTTAGGGATGGACGGAGAGAAGGTGGTAAATGTGTACAAGGTACAACTAGATGGGAGGAGTAACTTCTAATACTCCATACATAATCTTAGCCAGAAGAATATTCTACAGCACAGTAGCATAACTAAAGCTGACAAGAATGAACTAATTATTTCAAAACAGCCCCTAGAGAAAATTAAAATGTTTCTGACATAAAAATAATGCAGACAACAGTGATAGATATTCCACTCTACCCTGATCTTTATACATATGTACAGAAATGGCACACAGTACTACATAAAGGTGTAATTGCTCATTACAAACAAATATATAAAAACTCTTACTGAATATTCAATTTTATAGCCTTTCATATTCATTCGGGAAGCCTGAATCTTTTCAAAGTATAATATTTGTCTCCCCAAATTAACTTTGCTAATCATTAGACTGGAAGGCCTGCAACACTGGGGATGTGTCTGAATCATGCTTGAGTTTCCATCTAGCCAGTAGAGATAGAGACTTAAAACACAGTTCCTTCAAGTGGATGATTAAAACAGGCTATAAAAACAGTCAGGGAGTGGGGAGCTGGAGAGATGGCTCAGCTGTTATGATTACTTGCTGTTCTTGCAAAAGAACTGGATTTCGTTCCCAGCACCCACATAGTGTCTCACAACCATCTGTAACTCCAGTTCTGGGGGATCCAACATCCTTTTCTAGCCTCTGGTTGGCTAGGCACACATATGGTGCACTTATATACATGCAGGCAAAACATTCATATACATAAAATAAAAATAAATAAATCTTTAACAAAAACTGGTCAGTACATCCAAGCTGTGGTTAAGACTTAGAGCCTTATAGGCATCTTGGGTCTGCTGCAAAACCTCAAGAATACAGTCAAGCAACATCAAGTCAAATCCTTTCTAGCCTGTTGGTTTTTGTGCATGGAGGCAGAAAGACAGGGTACTGAGCACTGGGGGAGTCACTGCTTCAAAGGAGGAATCTCCAAATGAAAATGAAAGGACCAATACACCCCCACCAGGAATGAGGTCTGAGCAGAACCTGTGTTTTCCCAGCTTCTGGGGGCTTCCTCCCTCTTAGTGCTAGGAACAGGGAGTTTGGAGCACCCCTAGGCTGAGGTAAAGTGTGTGCTGTGATGTGGTCAATTGCCTAGCAGTAGGAGTCAACAAGAGAGACTCACCAATGGGTAACTACTGTGACAGGAGTCCAGAGCAACAGAAGTAAGGTGTTAGGTCAACAAGGGAGGTGAGTGAGCAGAATGGGCAACACTGACAGAGAACTGGAAAGCAAAGCCACAGGGCTAGCACCTAATCAGAACCATGGCACATCCTGCTACTGGTAATAACTAATAGGAACAATGTCTGCTCTTTACCATGTGGTGATGGAACTACACAAGTCAAGCATGTAAGCAGGCTACAGGCTTACTCACCATCAAGCAGCAGCATTCTCCAGTCAACCGTATCAGTCCACTTAACTCAATCAACAGAAGGCTCTTACCAGATGCTAAGGCAGGCCTGAAATCCCAGCTACTAGGGCGGCTAAGACAGGATGAGTCCAAGGTTAAGGCCAGCCTAGGGAACTTACTGAAACTGTCTCAAAAATTAACAAATTTTTTTTAACCTGGTGATGTAGCTCAGCGGTGGTGTTTGCTTTGCATGCATGAGGCCCTGTGTTCAAGTTCTAGAGCTGAAAAAAAGTTTCTTATGCACATGAACATGACACTCACTGGAGTCACAGCTACAGCAGGGAAAAAGACTTGAGCCCAGGTTCCTGGTTCTTTAATATGAGATGTGTTATTTTCCCTTCATACCAGCACATATCAGTGTGGCAGCATTTCAAACTGTTTTTCTGCATCTCAGCTTCTAAGAGTGCCCAGAGGTTAAAAATGAGCCTCAGTGGATTACAGAATCCAGACAGGGCTGGAGTCACAAACAGATCATGTGTAAGACACTTACATGTTCATGGCTCATACAAATTCTGGCTCACCAAGAACCAGCAACTCTAACATCTATATTTATATTCCCATCATTCATGTAAAAATCACTAGGTTTTCTACTTCAGAAAATAAACAGTGCTTAAGCATAAGCAATGACTAAAAATAAAAATGAGTAAAAAATCGCCCTGTATGAAACAGATGTAGAATTCTAAGCACATGCTTTTTTAAGTACCAAGAACACCTTAAAAACCTAATGTCGGGGCTGGAGAGATGGCTCAGCAGTTAAGAGCACTGACTGGTCTTGCAGAGGACCCGGGTTCAATTCCCAGCACCCACACAGCAGCTATGAATCATCCTTAACTCGAGTTCCAGGGGAATCCTAAGTCCTCTTCTGACCTCTGCAGCATCGCACGACAAGGGTGTACTCACATACATTCAGGTAATACGCTCATACACGTAAAATAAGAATAATAAATAAAATATTAAAAAAGACCCTAATGTTGCTTCTCTACTAAACTGCCCATTGTCAGCATGACCATCAGTTTTCAAATGGCACCAACAGTAACGCAAACATCTCTCCATAATGCGTACTGAATTTTCATCTCAAGCACAAGTCTATAAAATCCTTTCTCCCTTGTAAACAATGGACTAGCAGACCCCCTGACTCTTAAAGAAAAACAGTAAGAACATTCTAGCTAGAAGAGGAAAGTGATCCTGACACAGATAAGGCACTGGCAACATTAGCTGGAAATCCTCCAAGGCCAAAAGTAGGGATAAGGACCTTAAATAGGCTACTCTTATAGCCATAACCTTAACATACACATCCAAGGTTCAAGGAAGCAGCTGTTGAGATCAGTAGGCTTTACTGGCTGTTCTTGTAAGCTGGCCGAGCAGGTGACGTAAGACCCTAACACAGCAAGAGGTTTCATGTTTATAACACGGGAAGAAGGCGATTGCCAAAGCTGGGCACATTCTCTTAATTGACATTGTGAGGTAGGAGGGGGACTCACTTACTGTCAATATGCCGTGCCAGAGCCCCACATCCTTCTTGAAGTCTAGAACATTCACAATGGTTTCAGCTGTACAAGAGAAAGAATCAAGTTTTATTTGACATGGTAGAGCAGCACGGATGAAAATGCAAGGAAAACCCATCACCCCAGGGGGCCATTGTGGATCTTGGAAGAATATTTCACTCTGACTTCATAGAAATTCTACAACCATTAACCAGACCACTGGGAAGCGCTGGCCAGGCTGGAGAGTGTTTCCAGGAAGCAAGTAAACAGCAATAGCTACCCCTATTACCATTGAAAAACATCTCACCACATCAGATGTGCTAGGGTAGGCCTGTGATCCTAGCACTTGGGAGGCTGAGACAGGATGGTTACAACTTTGAGGCCAGGGTTACACAGTGAGACCTCCAAAACACTACCCAAACCCCAGAAATCCCAAATACCTCATTACCTTTCTGTTCCCTCTTCCCTGCCATTTTTCTTTCAGAGAGCTATCTTCACTTCTCTCCCATGTGTACCCCTAACAGGAAAGTAAGCCTTACATTGGAGGAGGCAGTTAGGCTTTGGCAAGGTACAGGCCTGTACTGTCCTGTCAGAAGTCTTCAAGGATGGCAGAGATGAGACAATAAAGGACATGAGAGATGTAGAGAAAGGGATGGAAGAATATCCAAGAAGTGTGGGGATGATGGCTCCAACAAACGGGAACGAGCAGGAAAGATGCTGTAGAAGCAGACAGTTGAGAACGACTACTTCCACGGATTGAGGGAATGAAGCTAGACCACTTGGCACTGATGATTTTAGACCTTCATTCACAGACACTTGTCAGTTAGCTTCCGTTGTCAACTTGACACACAGTCCTCAACTGAGGAATTCCCTCCATCAGATTGGCCTATGGGCATGTCTGTGGGGGCATTTTCTTGATTGCTGATTGATGGAGGAGGGCTCAGCCCACTGTAGGCAGTGCTGAAGCTGTTCCTATCAACCTGGGTGAACAGGAGTTTCAGTCCCATACACACAGGCTTCCTGGCCACTTCTCAGTGCTCCAGGTATTTACCAATGTCATGACTCATGACATCCTCAGTCCTTGCAATGTGCACAGAAGGCTTAGCATCCTATCTCCTGTTCTGTCAGGGACTACAATGTGGAGGTGAACCAAGTAGATGACCTTCTGAAACAAAGATGGTTAAAGAAAATATCCTAGATTCCCTTTTATTCAGGAATTCATAATTATAGAGAAATTTTATGTATGTATGGATTTATATTTGCTTCCAATACCAAAAGAATAGTAGCCCTTAATCAAAGCATGTAGGCCAGGGACACAGGTCACTATGTTTTGACAAAGAGGATGGGTGAGGATTAGGGGCCATGTGTCTCCAAGTATGAAAAGATCCATGGACCAAACAGTAGCAGAATGTGTCTGGGAGACAAATTGTTCTTTAAAAGGGCAAGGATGGGGAGATTATGTGAACAGTAGGAAAAAAATCTCACTTAGAAGTAGAGATTGGGACCACTGCTGGCTTTGTTCCTAGAAAGCTGTGTCAGTGTAGAGATGCCTGCTGTGACCATGCCTGTACAGGCAGCTGAGGTGACAAGCCAGAGGCTCTTGGAGGAACTGCTTCAGTCTTTTCTTCTCTGCAACCACTCAAAGCTGTTACCATGGTCATGCCTACTCACCCCACTTCTTTGCCTCATATAATCATATCTAACTCAGAAGAAACACACCGGCGAAAGAACTGTCCTCCATTGCATAAGCCCGGGGTGCTTAGAAAATTCATTCTCAGAACGTCTCAAAAATAGTGAGGAGTGGGCTAAAACAAAGAACTTAAAAAAAAAAGCTTCTAAAGATACATAGTCATATGTGGGCAGGGATGAACATTGGTGGTGCTAACAGTGAGATGAATTATGCATCTCCAAATCCACATGGTGAAACTCTACCCTTCTTATGAGACCAGGCCTTCAAGGAAGCAGTGGATATTAAATAAGGACATAGGGCGGAGCTCTAACTGGCATTCTTATAAGAAGACCAGAAAACTCTCGTGCAGGTACACACATAGAAAAGGCCACATGAGGACACAGCAAGAAGGTACCATCTAGAAGGCTGGCAGAAGGACTTTGCCAACACCTCCTCTGACCAGCATTATGATCTCAGATTTTCAGCTACAGCCCCATGCCTATGGTCTATGTCAGTCCAAGCTGATACACTAGCTCTACCATTGAATAAATTCACAATCAATGAATGGATGGAGTTGGGTACAAAGGAATGCTACTTTGATGAGTACCAACAGGAACTACACATGCTGGCCTGTCCTCAGGCATCCCTGGTCAGTGGGACATCTCCAGGACCCTAGATCCAAGGGAGTCTTGAGGGCATCCACACCTTCTGTATAGCCGCAGGCCTGTGTGAGAGCCTGGCAGTGTGTCAGGAGTGCAATTCTTGTCACGGTCACCCCAAGGACGCTTCCATCTTTACACGTCTTATACTGAAACGAGACAGAAAGCATAGAAAAAGCATTCCTCACTTGACAGCTTATCTAGTTATTTGAGACACTGTAAGTGTCTCAGTGTTGGATCTGGTGTGATGATTATAGATGCACCTGTGTTCCCAGTGCACACATCCAGACCCCGTGGAAGGATGGCATCTAGCTTACCTCAATATAAGCTGTATCGTTGTTCGCATCTTTGATGTGTGGAAACCAATCTCGAGGAGGTTTAGAGAGGTGTTTTGACTCTGTGACAAACCACAGCAGCTTTGGCCAACCTTAGAAATAAACCATAAATTCCTTTTAAGTAAAGAGAACCTAGAAAAGGGAGCTGTAGAATTTTTTTCTCTCAGTTCACATGGCATACTTTCAAATAATACTTCATCCTAGATGGAATCTGTGGGGTTCCCATACGTCATCAAATTAAAGACAACATCAGCAGAAGAGTACCCAAGACACTCCCTGCCACATCATGTCACCCCACAGGTTATGAGCTGCATATGTTGTCACAAACGTTGACACATGAGAAAAGCCATGTCCTGGAACTGACAGGGCATTATTCCACAAAAGAAGAGCCAGACTGAATGAAAGAGGTGAGGGGGAAGCGAGCTCTCAGGAGCTCTGTGGCATACCTTTGAATTGTGGAATCTCTCCTGTTGGGCTTTTTGGAAGTCCTTTGTGACAGGCATCACTAGTCAGGGCAACGGTAACTCCACAGCTTCCAAGCAAGAAACCTATCTGCTGGCTCCCTGCATCCTGAGAGGTGACCAAGGGGACAGTTCAGACTCCAAGACAAAGCTCTATTCTGGCAAATACACTGTCTCACCAGGTTTCTCTCTGAATATGGCATTCACTGATTTAGCTAGGTCAGCTGGCCAGCAAGCCTGAGATCTTCTTGCCTCTGCCTCCCCTGCACTGGGATTAAAGATATGTGCTACCGTTCCCACCATTTACTTGGAACTGAACTTGCATAGCCAGCACTTTAATGACTGAGCTAGCTCCCCAGTCCTCTTGTTTCTTTCTGAATAGTAACTACTATTCATTCAGGGTATGTGACTAGGAGTTTAGAGAACTGAGATCAAACCTCAAGTGTAACACTTGCAAACTGTATGACTTTGAGTTGGCTAGTTACATTGTGTGAACTCAGTGTCTTCCTCTGTAAAACGAGGTTTTATTAAAAAGTCATCCAGGCTTGCTTTCAAAGATGAAAAAGCAGAGTCTATGCCAACTGCTCATCGAAACACTCGTATTTTCTTCCCATTATATAACACTATGATCCTAATGTTTCATTATTGTGGAGAAGAGAATGGTCAATGAAAATATTTTATATCTATCACACAAACATCTAGCACCTGATTTTCACATGCTCAGAGACTAAAGTTGAAGATGTCATACATGGTGGGATGCGCCAGGCAGAACCATCTTCACCCAGAGGAGTGATGACTCAGCCCACCTTTTCCCACCTTGAGTACCACACGTCTCAATGGAGTAACCAACACATACTAAAATGGACTATGGATATAGGGCAATAACTGTCGAAACAGACAGTCCAGAAAGTCACCAACTTGCCAGCACTAAATGTCACCTTTCAGCAGACACCACAGATGGGGTTGTCCCTCATTACAGCAGCCATAGGAGCTGCCACTCTGTGTGAGCTTTATTGCCTCTATTCTCAGCTTGCCTCTCAGGAAGACAGAAGAACAGCCCAGTCACCTCAGCTCAACTTCTCTCCCACCAGCCTGGCTGCTGTGCAGTTGACTTAGAAAGTAAACTCAAAGCCTCAGGGTAACCAACACTTCTGGAACTAAACACAAGTGTAGAGAAGGAGTCCTGGCTGGACCCCCATGCTGCCCCGCATGAACACTCAACTTGAGCCCATGAACAGGCCCAGGAAACCAATGAGCAGAGTGCTTTCACCTGGGTAAGTTAATCAGCACTAACACCTCAATGCTGTTGCTTGGTATGTGTTTTGCTTAAAATCTAAAGTCCCCTTAAAGGAATTTTCATACAGTACCAGCCAACAAGCTAATTGCATAACTGACACAGCCCTGCAACGGAAGAGGTGGTTTAGACCTCAGTAGATGGAGGTCATTCCTGATTTCTGAGACATTTTTGTGGGGCTTTTTCCTGTTGCAACACTTTTTCAAGTGAAGTCACGATCAGGTACTGCACTGTGTATTTGATTATCACCTTAGCAAGCACTGCTGCAGAGATGAGGCAGTCAGGCAGATGAGGTAGGTTTTTAGCAGCAGGAAGCCAGCCCTTTCCTAAGCTTCTGAATGCCCTGCTGAGTCAGGCACACACCACAGCTGTCTCCCAGTGGGGAATGATTGGGGTCAGAGTTTCCCACAGCCATAAGCAGCATCCACACAGACATTGACTACAGAGTGTGACACTCTGACCTTGGGTCTAAAGCCAAGAATCCACTCTCCCCTGCACTTGATCTTAATGTGCATATGTGATTTAATCCCCCACAAGCAATAAACTTATGTACATAAATAGGCCCCTAAGAGCTGGGAATCTAGTTCAGTTGGCAGAGCACTTGCCTGGCAGTGTATGAAGCCCTGGATTCAATCTGTAGTGCTAGGGAGCATGGGGAAGGAGGAGAGGTGGGTGAAGGGAAAGAGAAGTGGTGAGGAGGAGGAAGAGATCCCTACAGTACAAGAGACTGGAAGCCACATGGTGGAAGGACTAAGAAGCTAAGGCTGCAGTCAGCACAAAGCACAGTCCCCAAATGTTCCTCCTATTCTACAAAGTCCCTCTCCAGAGTTCATCAGATTTCAGCTTCAGAGGACCTCCTTGCCAGGCCACTGACAGCCCCTCAAGGCAGCACTGAAAACACAGGCTAGAGCCAGCCTCACTTACAGCCAGCCTTCTACATCCAACACCCAATAAAGACAGTGAGATGAGGTGATGAACTCCAAGCAGGCTACATCAAACCAAAAGGCAAGCACAGAACTTCTTGGCCTCATAGGCTCTGCTCATGACCCAAAGACAGGATGCTTGGCTCCATGCTCCATGCAGCGGCAATGGTTGCTCACAGTCCACAAGATCTCTGGAGAGGTAGCTGCCTCCATCTGGCTGGATGGGAGGCCAAGGCAGGGAATCAGCCACCATATCTCAGGATGTGAAGCAAGATGAATCCTCCTAGGCACACTCTACATCTGTCAAATGTTTTTTTCCCTAAAAGCAAGCATGGCTCTAGCAGGCAGCTTCTTTCTCAGATAGGAACAGACACGTAGACACACTCAGAGGTGGGGCATGCTTGTGCTGGGACTACCTCCCCAGCAACACTGCACCAGCAAGGGCAGGAGATGCTAACACCCTCTATCATGAACTTTGTTTATAACTCTTTTTTCCCCTCTGTTGAAGAAACATAAACAGGAACTTGAGCTTAAATCTTTCACTCAACTTTGAAAATTCTCTAATGCAGAAAGGGCTGACTGATTATGTATCACTGTCTAGAAAGTCCTTCCTTATGTGTGGCCTCTTTGGCAGTAACTCTTCACATCATCACATCAGACAGATCAGTATGGCTATGTCCCTAGACCACTGTCCACCCCATTCTTGGACAAGTGTTGACCAGAAAACTCTGATACACCACAAGAGGATCCCCTTTCTTCCATGAAGCCATTTCAGACTCAAAGCCTTCAAATGACTAGTAAAGACATCTCATTCCTTATCTACTCAAACTGCTGACTTAATGGTCTGTTAGCTCTCAGGAGATGGTATAAGAGAAAAATGGGAAGGTGTAAAGAAGAAACCAATCTCAACTGTTTTACTCTGCATAGTCAACACAAAACACGTTGCACATGGTTAAGTTCAAAGACAATTATGGTATGGAGCAAGAGACTGCCAAAAGAAATTTTTCTTTTCACTAAGAGGGATCAATTAATGATCTTTCTGTAAACCAATTTTAACTGTATTTATAATAGAAAATTTCAAGCACAAAGATAGAAAAGAAAAAGAAATCTTCCATGTGCCCCATCCACCATCAATAATTATCAATATTTGGCCAAGCTCTTCAATTATCCATACCTGCACACAACTGCATGCCCAAACATAATATATCACACAAGGAGCCTAGCACTTGCATATACACAAAAGAGTACACACACATGCCCAGTACATACGTGTATGCACACACTTACATAGAACACTTGCACATGTCCTAGAACATATGAATGCGAATCTCAGATGTCTGCCATAATATAAACAAAGACACTTCCGGGACCTCCTTTCTGGAGCCCCTTCCTCACCTGGGACGCCATTGTCTCCTCACTGCCCTCAGCAGTTGCACTTCTCACTTCCACTCCTCCAATCTCAAAATGCCACCCTGACTGTTCTCATAAACTGGTAAAGCCACAGTGAGACTCTGACATCACTCCTTCCAGAGGTTTGATTTGAAAAGGTATTTAGAAACATTCATTTATTGCACTCCCCCCAACCCCTTAAACAGGGTCCACACTGTGGGCCCACACTGGTCTCAAATTTGAAGGCAATGCTTCTGTTTAGTGCTGGTATTACAGTGGAGAGCCATCATGCCCAGCTTTTGAAACCTGTATGAACACTCACAAATATGATTAGAATTAGGAGCAGGGCAGACATCCCCAGTGACAGACACAAGGGCTCAGGTAGCAACAGCTCCCTGTGGCTGTTTTGTAGCTACTCGAGTTGCAGCGGAAAATGAGTCACTAGACCAGATCCTGGCAGTCTTAGTTTCCTACAGCCTAGTGGGCCTGTTCTGTCCTGCTATCCCTGGATGACAGGCACACAGTTGGATGCTTCATCCTGGAAGCCTGACTGGGTCTCTTCAGTTGCTATCACTTTGTACCCAGACTATCACACCTGTGGCATAGCCTTTGGTCTTTGGGTACATCCATCCCAGCCTAACTCTGCAGGTTACCAAACCCTGACAGTCAGAAATAAGGACAGGCCCAGGAGATGGTTATAGTCATTTTCCAGATGTATAGTAACAACTCAAATCCCAATAACAAGGGTGTAGGCTGACCTCTTGTCCCCTCCTTGCTCTAACCAAACTACCATAAGGCCACTGATTTCCCTTGGTATAATTTCCCTCTCATTCCCAGGATTCAATAAGAAATGAAAAGCACATGGGAACTAAGTTAGTTAGGCATTAAGCACTCTTTAGGATTTAGAATAAGGAGCATTCAATAGGGCCTGTGAGGCAACTGTAGTGGCTACTGAGCAGGGAGATGGAAGGAGGATTTGTGTTTCAGTTTCTCACCTATACTTATACACTGATGGTCCCACTTAGAATAGTACCTGAACAAGAGCTTCAGTTCAAAAGAAGCTCAAGCTTCACAAAGACCAATGGCTGCCACGTTCTATAGGCACAGTCATTCAAAGACAACTTAGAACTCGTAACAGGTGCTTGAAAGCAAGCTCAGTTAGGGAAATGCAATCTGAAAGAATAGTAAGGCTACTCACATCTTTTGGACTGGCTTTTATCAAACAGGAGAACACTAACAGGTGATGGCAAGAATGTGGAGAAACGTGAACCCTTGCACACTGTTGGTGATGCTGAAAAGCACTAGTAATTCTGGGAAATGGGATAGAGATGTACCAAAAAACTAAAACTGGAGATGTTGAAGCCCTGCATTAGAGATCAGCAAGTCATCTTAGATTGCGGAGCAGTGTGTAAGTATTGGCATCTTATGGTGAGTTTCATGCTAAAGATAATAGCAAATTTAGTCATTTTAATTACAGAATAAGCTCTGATCAATCGCAAGTAAACCTGGGATTTTATACCATAGAGACTGAACCCAAACAAGAAACATCATCCACAATCAAAACAAGGTAAAGAGCTATCATGTTCCTGGCTTTCTAGTGCAGTGATACTGAGGAATGAGATGATACTTCAGAGACTGAGATAAGACAGCTCCACACTGTGCTAACAAATACAGTTATGCTCCAACCTTTGGGAAGTCAAACACCTAGCAGGGGAGTCATGCTGTGTGTGTGAATAACTGTTCCCCTAATGGAGAAAGCTGGTGAAAACCTGTTCTGTACCTCAGAAATGGTGAGAACATGTCACCACGCTCTGAGCCACATCCAGTAGAGATAAAAAGCCATTTATAAAACTGCCATCTGCACATTTGCACCCAGCACACTCAACTGCCATTGAGCCTGTTGTTTCCTTCAAATGGGCTTAATGAATGATGAATTCTCTTTACCTTTCTTGTAAGTGGCACTTCGATGGGAACAGGAACAACTTCAGCCAGCAGGCAACCGTAGAAGGCCACCATGAATGCAGCAGGGTCATTGTTGGGGAACACCAGCGCTACCTGGAGGCACGGGCCAGACACAGAGAGGAATTGCAACATAATACATGCAGCATGAATACATCTGTTTTTCTAAGACCCAAAAGCAGAATTTATCCTTCCAAAGACTGGAGGATGAAAATGAAAGAGCTGGCATGGTGGAATAGGCCTTCAATACCAGTATTTAGAAGTGGAGGCAGGAGGATGTATTAAATTTGTAAATGTGAGTGTATTAAATTTGCTCATGATAGCCATTTGGCAATACAGGATAGTTGGCAGACACAAAATTAAGTTCTAGAATACATGATGACTTCTCTCCTTTATGGCTAGAAAATCAGCTATATAAGAAAATCATAGAAGGAACAAGAAGATGTATTAGTTCACTATCGAGTCCAGCCTTGGCAGACAAAAGAAAAATGAGGAGGAACCCAATAGAGGGATGTTTTTGGAAACTCTCATCAAGAAACCCCAATGGACTCTGATGTAAACATTTGAAATTTCCCCTGTTCTGACTTTTTTTCTGGTTTCCTGTCTAGAACTTGTAATGCTAACTACTCTTGCCTTTACTTCTCCTTCACATCTCCCAGGTACTAGTCAAGGATTTTCTTTTCTCCCTACAGATAAGAGTTATACAATTTGGGAGTCTTTTAGATAGACCCACTGAAGGGGTACCCCAATTGCCTCACCCTGCATTTCTGTTCAGCATGGAAGAAACCAGAGCTGTCTGTGTCCCGACTCCCTATTGGCAATTTGGGTAACCCCTTCAGAGGATGGTGTGATAAGAATAGGAGGTAGGAATTGCCTAGGCAATTAGGGTAAAAAGACCCCAAAGTGAAGTAGCCAGTCTCTTGTCTAAAAGTCAAAATGTCTTTGGGCCACTTAGCATGTTCCAAAGGCCAAAAATGACAAAAATATTTGGGAGCTCTTATCTAATCCCTAAAAGGATTTTAGGGTTTCCTCTTCGGGGGGGGGGTGTTAGACTAGCAAAAAGCCCCAGTTTCGAAAGAAAGAAAGAAAGAAAGAAAGAAAGAAAGAAAGAAAGAAAGAAA
>NW_008345053.1:2298331-2327454 GCF_000622305.1 Nannospalax galili
GATATGGGAGGAGTTGGAGGGGAGGGAGTGGGCATGGATTTGATTAAAACACCTTATATACACGTATGAAATTCTCTATAAAGTTTTTGTAAAAGTTAAAAATGAAGATAAAAAGAGGACGCACTAGCCACGTGTGTTCTGCCTTCACTTGTTGGGCTGAGTGTTGGAAGTATATTTTTCATACTGTAATCTCATGAGGAACAGGAGTCAAAGGTAAGTCTGTAAGGTTCTCAAGTGACTTATGTTGCACGACTTCATCCCACAGTGTAGACCAGAAAGCCTGAGGAAGCTGGTTGAAACAGCAGAAACTGCATAGGAAGTAGGTCTGTCTCAATTTGATGGCTGTGCCTACTCATAAGGAATGAGTTACACATAGGCTCTTACTCTTCCTAGAACATCATATCTGGATTCACTAAGTATTCAAGGGCAGATACTCAGGATAAAGAGGACGAGCAACATTTCCAGAACACAATGTCAATCAGTCCTTTCCCAAGAGGTGATTCAAATCTGACTCCCATCCCAGAAATCAGTCAACACAGACACATACAAGTGGAGAACAACTTCACCCAGGATTTTAAATTCCCACTGGTTTGTCACTCAAGTTCAGGCTGACAGCTACATATTAAGAGCTTGATCATGTCATAACAAAACATAACGAAATGCTGTATTATAACATAAAGTAAATAAAAGCAGAAACTCAAAACTGTACACTACTGTATGCTCTCAATAAAAGCAATAGATGTAAAAAGGTCAAATACATACCGGAGCTTTTAGAATCAACATGAAATAATTTTTTCAGCTTGTTTTAAGGGATTTGTCCTCACTAAGTTTTCTTTTTTAAATATTTTATTTATTATTTTATGTTTATGCATGTACAGCCTGTATGTAGGTAAGTGCACTTGTGTCATGTAATGCCCATGGAGGACAGAAGAGGCAATCTCTGTTGGATCCCCTGGAACTGGACTTAAGGACAGTTGTTAACTGCGATGTGGGTGCTGGGATTTGAACCTGGGTCTTCTGCAAGAACAGTCAGTGTTCTTAACCACTGAGCATCTCTCCATCCCCACAAAGTTTTCTTTCACTAGGTTTTCTATTAATATATGAATTAGTCATAAATCCTGCCAGAGTGGTCAGTCCACAATGGCCCTAGTACTATACCAATATGCAGATGTTTAGCTTTTAAAAATTATATTTATTTACTAATTTATCACATGTGTATGTGTATGTGTGAGTACACACATGCTATAAAGCACATGTGGAAAAGTCAGAGGACAACTGTGGGAGTCAGTTCTCTCCTTCCACCATGTAGATTCCAGCAATCGATTCAGGTCCTCAGGCTTGGGAGCAAGTACCTTTACCTGTTAAGCCACCTTACCAGCTCAGATGCTTAGTACTTTTAAACACAAGCAGTTTTCTTTCACTTAATTCTCTCTGTATTCCTTCGATATTTCACTGTAGGTAATTATCCACAAAGCAGAACAGATATCAAGGAATCAGAGGCTGAAAGCGCATGGATGCCTTTCATGTCAAACCTTACACTGTGGTAACAAGAAGAGAGGCTGAATTCTGGGATATTAAAGAAGAAGGTACCTGTTATTTAAACCACACTTACCCTGTCTCCAGGCCGTACCATAGGTTCTTGCTTTGTACCCAATTTATGCAGAATATTGTAAGCAACTTTCATGCTTCTTGTCCACAGTTTGCCTGTTGATCAAAGTATAAGGACACAAGTAACTCTATGGTATACATGCATTTTCAGTTATGTAGAAATTTACACTTTAAACTAGGGAGCATTCTCTGAGTCTAATACACACATCTATTCTGCTCCCAATACATGTGATCTTCAGTAACTGATATGGAAGAGACAACTGACAAGAGGGACAGGGAAGCAAGACTAGAAGTGGAGGTCCACAGAAAGGAGGGAAGCAGTGGAGATCTTTTAAAAACAGCTTGGGAGGAGGGGAAGGGGAAGGGAGAAATAAGAACCTTAACTTTATTCTGTTTAGCCTCTCTTAAGTTTGGCATATGATGAGGGAAGGTTTGATGGGACAAGAAGCCAGAAGTCTCATGAGCACACACTTCACAGCCACAGGAATGGGAGGGATTGGGTCCTGAAAAGGTCTCTATCAGAATTTACCCAGAGATTTTATTTTTCAAACCTTCAACTTGAGATCCTGGAATCAGGATGGGAAATAAGCACTAACAACTCTAACAATCTACCAGAGATGCTCCCAAACAAGCCCTAACGCCAGACAAAATTCCCTGGTGTATAAAGTACTTCCAGCAAAGCCACAGAAAATTCTAATTAGCATCACAGAAGTAGTGGGGGAAAGATTTCTACTGAGGAACACAGGGGAGGGCTCCCATTGCTGGTTTTAAACTGCACTCAGGAACATTCATCTATTACTAACTATTCTATTCAACTATTCATCTATTACTAACTATGTGCCCTGCCTTACATGACTGCAATGAACACAAACTGTACAAGAATGGCCTGAACAGGTCATTCAAAAGTCTCTTCCTTTGTCCTCAGTGTTAACATTTCCTAAGCTCAGGTTTGGGATATTTTGGAAGAGGAATCTTTGAGCTTAAAGATAGTGGCAAATATATTTAATCATTTTAAAATTCTGAACTCTGGGGAAAAACATGTAAAGGATGAAAACACGAAAAACCTACTGGGCATGGTGGCGCATGCCTTAATCCCAGCACCTGGGGGGCAGAGGCAGGTGGATCTCTGTGAGATGGCGGTCAGCCTGGTCTACATAGTGAGTTCCAGGCCAGCTGGGGCTACAGAGAGAAACTGTCAAAAACAACAAACAAACAAAAACCTTAAGTTTTAAATTTAGGATGAAGATAGGTTTTTTTTCCCTTAGAATTTTTTAAAAAGCAAGCTCTGAAGGACTTGCACACTTCAGGTCCTTGTCCTACCCTCTGTGCTTCCAGGTCATCATGAATAGTTGGGGATGAAATAATAGTGAGTTCAAATCTAAAAGCAGCTCTTGCACACACAAAGTAGTCTGAGACACTGCTGCTGAAAGCTTTTCAGAAGGAATCAAGGTAAGGGCTGATACATTCATGCAAAAATAGTATAATGAAGGTCAACTCTGATCACGTTGTTTCATTGCAACCACTGTCTCATTTTCCTTTGTAAACAGAAACGCTTCTGGTTTACAACACATTTTTAATTAAAAAAAAAACACCTCTGCATTTATTATATTCCATATTAGAATTGCAGTCACCTAAATTAATACTGTTGCCTACCATTTATGAGGCTCATCAACTTCTCTGCCCCTTAGTGGTTAGAGAGCAAAGAAAACATTTTATCTTTGATTATTCTAATCCCCAGGACAATTCCCAATTCACAGTATGTGTTAAACACTTTTCGAGTTTCGCTAATGTCATAGGGAAGAACCAATTAAGTCTAGTCAGGGTATGCGATTTAGCATGACTCTTAAGTACTTCATTACTAGATGTGAGATTTTATTCATGCTCCCTTCCTCTATCTTCTTTAGGTTGTCAGGTTGAAAATCACTTGATATTTTATCTGGGAAGTATATTTTATTTAACAGTCACCAGCTCGTTAGAAATAACTGAGAGTGATTTTTTTCCTCATAAATATTTTAAACTTTCAGACTTCCTTAATGTGAACAATACTAGGGAACTCTTTTAGCTGAATAATTAAAATTTGTTGTCACTGAATAAAAAAACAATGTGTTATAAACAAACCAATTAATTAAAACCATTATAGTCTGCTAATGTTTCAACTTTATTCTCAGCTAGGAATCTTAGAAGTTAGTATATCATATGCTCATTCAAGAAGGGCAAAATACAAACTTTGGACAAAATTACTGAAATACACTTATTCTTACTACCATAATTATTATTTTGTTTTAATATGTTTGGATTTGTTTTATTTATGTGTATGAGTGTTTTGCCTGCATGTATGTAAGTGCACTCATGTCATGCAATGCCTGCGGAGGCCAGAAGAGGGCATCAGATCCCTTGGAACTGGATGGTAACTGGATGGTTGTTAGCAGCTGTGTGGGTGTTGGGCACCAAAACCAGGTCCTCTGAGAGAGTATCCAGTACTCTTAACCACTGAGCCATCTCTTGAGTACTTATTATTTTGTTTCTTGAGAAAGGGTCTCACTATGTAGACCAGGCTTCCTGCTAACTCACAGAGATCTATCTGCCTGCCTCTGCCTCCTGAATGCTGGGATTAAAGGCGTATGCCACCATGCCTGGCTCTATTTAGTATTTTTATACCTTGTAATTTTCACAGAGAAAGAGAAACTGTGTGCAGCTGCTACTCTAAATAGAAGAAGACATAAAAGGTCTGAAAATGATGAAGGACTCTTTGCTTTAGTCTCCTGGATCTGAATGAGGACCAGTCAACTGCAGGGCAGTACAACTGCTAAGAAAGGAGGCAGATGGGTGTGGAAGGGGTGATACCTAGAGCTACCAGGGGAGTAAAGCACCCATAAAACAGGGGCAGGAACTGGATAGAGCCACTATAAACATCTCATAACAAAAAGGTTGTGGGGAGACTGCCTAGTCTATTCCTAACTCCAGCAGCTAAACTCCTGGACACACCTGGAGGGTGTCCACCCGGACTGGACATGGGACTGGTTCGTGTATTCCCACCCCTATCTGAGGAGGTACTGGCAACTGATGACCACTGGGGAGCGGGGAGGAAGTCAGTTTTTGTCAGGGATGCAGAGCCCAGGGAAGCTGCCCATGCTGCAGTACATGGTCCCACAAGCAAGCACAAACAGGCAGCACTGAATGAACCCAGTGTGTTGAGTTATTGAAAAATAAAAAGAGTACATCAAGTTAGAGGGGAAAGTGATGCTAGAGGGAGGAGAGGGAGTGGTGGAGGGGCGGGGAGGGAGGGGAGGAATGGGGTGAGTGTAATCAAAGAACATATGCAGGTAAGAATACTAAAACACTAAAATAAATAAAAATTTTAAAAAAGGACATTTGTTTGGTAGAAAAGCAAAATTCATTTACAGGTTTTGTAACCAAAAGGAGGGGTAAATGAAGACACCAGAGCTGCCCAGGAGACACGAGAAGGAAACAGCACATCTCCTTCATGAAGAGTCCACGGGCACTGCTGACTCTGCTTCCTATTTCTGTTGGTCATTTACATCTTAAGTATCAGAACTTTCACAAGTTTATTCTATCTACATGTTCTACTAAAGACTAAATTTCTCAGCTGTGTACTCTGTTTCTTTAGGACTTGGCAGGAAGTTAAATTTGGGGACTGCAAGGAGTGAGAAGACTTTAAATACTATAGTCCTTGAATTATACCAATTTGTCTAGGCATTAGAGAAACTCACACAAGCTTTCCCCCCACTGAATTGTCTCAGCAATCATCAATTGTTTGTTCATCTGTTTTCATTTTCCACACAGATAACACTAACCTATACTCACTCAGCTAGCCAACACTTTCATTTTATGTACTGATAAGGTAACAAGTTTGTATTTGAAAATATTTTTTATCTTCCCTTAAGTAAAAGCTAAGATTGGCTGATAACTCCTAGTTAACATTAAAGATTAAAATATAACAAAATAAAAGTGACTGAAGAGCAGGGGCTGGGACACTTTAAGTGTAGGTATGATGCTTTGGAGAACACACATTTTCACATATGTAACAGTGGCTTTCTTGTACTTCAAACTCATCCTAGGCTTGTCAGAAAGGGAAAGGAGAAAGCAGTAGTGTCATTACAGTCCATCAGCAGAGAGTTGGACTTGACATGGCAGACTCTTGATGACTGATCTTCACTCACCTTTGACTTCCCAAGCCTGAGGATTGAGCCAATGCACAGTACAAGCTTAATGCACCCCAGTCAATGCTCGCAGGTCACCAGAATGACAGTGTGCTGGGATAGACACAAGGTTAGTGCCAAGGTTGTCCCACAGCCAGGTAAGCTTTGGAGTCGTTAGCAGTCAAGATGCAGCAATTCCAAGTACATAATTAGTTCTAAGAATTAATTTGGCCAGGCATGAGGGTCACATAGAAGAAGTCTCATTTTGACTGAATAAAACATTCTAAGACCATAATTTTTATTTATTTATTTATTTATTTGTTTGTTTGTTTTTGTCTTTTTGAGACAGGGTCTCCTTGTAGCCCCAGCTGTCTTGGAACTCACTATGTAGACCAGGCTGGCCTTGAACTCACAAAGATCCGCCTGCTTCTGCCTCCCAAGTGCTGGGATTAAAGGCATGTACCACCATGCCCGGCCTAGAGCATAATTTTTAAAGAATCAATAAAGATTATACTTAATCACAGATGATGATCTCTAAACATTTTAAAGAGTCCAATGAAGCTATGAACATAAAGTAACTGTGAAAAACAAACTACCAAACCCAACACACTTCTAAACCAAAATCCTGTTTGGGCTCTTGAAATGCATGGGCTGCAGTATGTGTCTCTGGGGCTGCACCCTGAAAAGGCTGAGCTCTACTTTGTTCTATGATTTAACATAGGATCTGGCTCTTGACTTTGGTGGCTAATGTAAAAATCAAGTTCTTTCCTCCTGATCATCAGAAGTGTGTGTGATATAAAAACAATGCCTAAGTATTTTTAAAGCCATCTAATCTCACCTGCAGACAATATAAGCCATTTGCTCCTGCAACCATTAAGCTTGTTTTGTTGGGTATTATTATTATTATTATTATTTTTGCAAAGCTGAAGACAGTAGCAGGAAAATGACCTTAATCTGATTTCTGCATGGTAGTACAGCAAAGAGAAAGACCTCTCTGTAGTATGTGCTTACAATCTGCATTATCTATATGAGAGAATTATGGGAAGCCTGTTTCTCTGCTTTCTGTATTGCGGATCCTGATCTTCCTGCTTCTAAGTGATGATACCCAAGTGGTGCTGATGATACACAATCCTAAGTGCCATAATCCCTAATGTGGAAATCCTGAAAGATCAAAATCTCTAAAGTCTAAAATTCCCCCAAAGCCACAATCCTAAAAGAGTAAAACTACAAATGTTGAAATCCTGAAGGCCCACCGAGGAGCAAGTTCTGGGGATGGGGGTTGGTTAGTGACTCCATTTGCATGAAGGATGTTGTAGTAGAAGGAATACCTAGAAACTGATCAAGCATCACCTTGAATAGGTCTATCCAGTTCTCTCTGGGAATCAGTATACATCTGAGTAGATGGAGATATCTCCCTTGTTATGGACTGACACCATCTATCAGCCAGGGGACCAGGACGAATAGAGAAAGAAAGTGAACTGGTCTTTCTCTGAGAACTAGAATGAATGCTATGCTGTAATGGGGATCAGACCTCCAAGCTCAGCAATAGTGCATGTGCCTGGCATGTACAAGGAACTAAATGCAATCCCTAACGCAAAAATTCTGACATAAAAAAAGCAGAAGTTCAGACTATACAGCCTCTGGACTCCAGGACCCACACCAGCAGTCTCAAGAGTCAGCAAGCGTTTTAATTTTCCTACTATTTAAAAGTTGCAGCATTTTTTTTTTACAATTTGGTATGTTGTATCTTTCATCTTTGTACCATTCCCATTCTAATCCTAGAGGCACAAATGATACAAACACTTTCAGACAGCTCTAATTCAGTTTTTGCATTTTTGACGCTCTGAAAGTGCCTTATTGGCATTGACTTTATCAGTATTGTTTGTAGAAAAATGTTGAAATTTTCTCAAATGAACAGATATCCTTTATTGAACACCAATATTCTTAGATAAAATTTCTCAAGATCCCAGCTTTCTTGGTGACTGTATATGCAGCACTGACCCAAAACAGCATTTGATCAATCTTGTCAAAAAAGACATGGGCTGTCCACCACACATTCCACAGGACCACAGTTGTAAAGCTGGTTGTACATCATTGCCAATGGCAGTGAGGAAGCTTGTGTACATTTGCTTTCTGACTTGGTTCTTTACGAACATAGCTCATCTGCTTAAACCTATGTGACTTCTGTGAGTAAACATGAGTGTTTATCTTGGCAAAACTTTCTCTATTCTTACCTATTTTATTGTAGAAAGTGGCCTATGAAACACTGTGTCAATGTTTTCCTATGTTTCTCAAATAAATCCTTTAAAATGTAAATAAATGTTTTTTAAAAAGGAATTTTTAATATTTTTTCCAGATCTGTATTTTTTGCATTTGAACTTCTGGGTTTTAGTCTTTCTATTTCAACACTTGGGATTACAGTTTATTGGTGTTTTTCTGAATTATGACCCAAATCTATATCAAAGATTTAGATATATATTCCCTAGTGATCACTCCCAAAAGTATTTATTTGAAGAAACCACATGCATCTTTCCAAGAAGACCTAGTATCATCCTGGAGTTATGAGCACTGGTTTATGCACCCATTTCTGGTTTTAAATTTTAAAAAGTTACTTCTCATAAAAATTTACATCATGTTAATTAGTAGAGGTGATAAACATTACCATTGAAATCTACCCAATGACTTTATAGACATACACAGGTGCCAAGGAGCCGAGTGCAACCGACTATGACTAGTAATAATCAGATACATACAGATTTGAGATGCATGTGCCAACATCTCAGTGTTATTAGCAAAAATGAGTCTTTCTGAAAGAAAGAGTTTATTTTAAAATGAAATGGAGATTTTTTAAAAGGTTAAAAACTCGATTTTATGTCTTACAGGGTTTATACTGAGTTCAATATTATATAACTGTATTAATTCAAAAGTGAACCTAGAAATTTTATAGCCACTTTTTAAAGATGTATCTTTGCTCTGGAAACTGTTATTGACTATGTTAAAGCTATAATGTAACACTTTTTCTAAAAAATTTTTTAAAAAGTATAAAAAAGTTACTCTAATGAAATGCTTCTTCTAAAAAATAAAAAATACATACAATTTTAAAAAAGTTACTTCTGTATATACACCAAATAAGTTTACTAAAAAATTCCTTTAAAGACACCAGAAGATGGAAGGACCTCCCATGCTCACGGATTGGAAAACTTAATATTGTGAAAATGACCATCCTACCAAAAGCCATTTATAGATTCAATGCAATGCCAATCAAAATCCCCATGACATTCTTTACAGTATTAGAAAAAAACCCATCCTAAGATTCATATGGAAGCACAAAAGACCCCAGATAGCCAAATCAACCCTGAGCACTAAGAGCAATGCTGAGGGGATTACTATACTAGATTTCAATCTGTATTACAGAGCTATAGTCATAAAAACAACATGGTACTAGCACAAAAATAGACTCATAGATCAATGGAACATGACTGAAGACCCAAATATGAGTACATGCAATTTCAGCCACCTGATACTTGACAAAGGGGCCAAGAACATTCACTGGAGGAAAGACAGCATGTTCAGCAAATGGTGCTGGCAAAACTGGATCTACACCTGTAGGAGAATGAAGCTAGACCCATATCTTTCACCTTGTACCAAAGTCAACTCCAAATGGATCAAATATCTCAATGTGAAGCCTGAAACTCCAAAAGTGTTAGAAGAAAACACTGGCAATAATGTACAAGATATTAGGAAAGATGTAGGAAAGGACTTTCTAATTTGGACATCAACTACCCAGAACTAAGGTCAAGAAACAAGTGGGAACTCGTTAAACTAAAAAGCTTCTGTACAGCAAAAGAAACAATATGGTAGTGAAGATAAAACCCAGAGTGAGAGAAAGTCTTCACTAGTGACAGATCTGACAGAGGTTTAACATCCAGAATATGTAAAAAACTCAAAAATCTAAGAATCAAGAAAGTAAGTGGCCCAATTAAAAGATGTGTTTAAGATCTAAACAGGGACTTCTCAAAAGAAGAAATAAAGATAGCTAAGAAACATATTAAAAAGTGTTCAACATCTTTATAATTAGGGAAATACAAGTTGAAGTCACTTTAAGATTTCATCATACCCCAGTCAGACTAGCTAAAGTTAAGAGAACAAATGATACCAAATGCTGGCGAGGATGTGGAGAAATGGGAATGCTTATTCACTGTTGGTGGGATTGCAAACTTGTACAACCCTTATGAAAAGCAGTGTGGAGAACTCTTAAAAATCTAAAAATGAGGCTGGAGAGAGGGTTCAGCGGTTACTGGCTGCTCTTGCACAAGAACCAGGTTTGAATCCCAGCACCCACATGGCAGCTAACAACTTTTTGTAACTCCACTTCCAGGGGATCCAACAGTCTCTTCTGTCTTCCACGGGCATTGTACAACATGGGTGCACTTACCTACATCCAGGCAATACACGCATACACATAAAATAAAAATAATATAAAGATCTAAAAATGAATCTACCATTTGACCCGGTTATACCACTCCTTGGCATATACCCAAAGGACTCATCCTATTGTAGAGACACTTGTACAGCCATGTTTGTTGCTGCTCTTTTTGCAATAGCTAAGAGATGGAAGGAACCTAAACTGAGTGGATAATGAAAACGTGGTACATTTACACAACGGAGCTCTACTCAGGAGGTAAAGAAAGACTAAATCATGAAACCTGCAGGTAAATGGATGGAACTAGAAACTGTTATACTAAGTGAAGTAACACAGACTCAAAAACAAACAAACAAACAAACAAACAAAAAACGACATATGTTCTCCCTCATATGTGTATCCTAGCACCAAATCCTTACATGTCAGTATGTTTCCTGATGTAACTACAGGAACCAGGATAATGAAAAGGAACCAGGGAGGTAAAAGGAAAGAAGGAATGTGAGAAAAAAGAACTGTAGGAGGCAGGTGTTACTAAGGGAGAAATGGATAAAATGGGGGGCGTTTAAAAAGAAGGTTATATAGGAACTTTGGAGTAAAGGGAAAGAAGGAGCTCAAGAGAGGTGGAACCATAGGATACTGGTATTTGGGAGAAATGGAGAAAAAAGGGACACTTTAAATGGGGAACTCATGGTACAAGGGTTAGAAAGGGAGAGAGAGGAGAGATAAATAATGCCTAGCTAGTGTAAAAAAGCCAGAGAAAATATATTAGTCCAACAACCTAATGACAAATTACATATGCAATATTTCCACATGAGTCCATGTATATAGCTGAAGGCTATATAACAAGAAATAGTGTCAGACAGGAGAAACCTTCCTTTGAGTTGTTGGCCAGGGTGGTCCAAGAGACTCCCAAAATTGCAGAGGCTATTGCCACAACCCTTGATTGCCTCCCAGAACTTGAAGTTAAGACCCTACTGTTGAAGGCAGAACATACTTCAGACACAGGATTTGGAGCAATGGAGCTAGAACTGACCTGCAAAGCCACTTCCCCTGAAGGCTAGATATCATAGCTTTGGAAAGCACTATGCAAGGTGCTAAGGGAGAACATCAATTGATGGTCCAACACTGGCCTCAAGACCAAATAATCACAACAATGATCTGCACAGCATATGACACTGGTGCAGTAATAGCACTTTTATGTTGGTGGCAATCAATAGCTACCTAATTGGACTCAAAGCCCACTCAATGGGAGTAAACTCATGTGAAGTACTATAAACATAGCCAAAACCACATGGCTGGCAAGGTCAGAGATCTTAGAGAAAAACCACAAAACTGTTACATTCCTAGACTAATGTAATTTCTTACTATGTGAAAAATATGTATCCTTTTATTTTCAGACCAATATCCCAGTCACCACTCATCAAAGAACTTCTTTGGCACCAGAAAGAGACTATTACAGAGTACCACAACTGGTCACACACAGACATTGTCTGTGAATTGCCCAAGTCTCAATGGAATATCTACAATATAACCGCTACAACTAAGGCTCAAGAAACATAGAACAAGTGGAAAAGAAGACAATAATGAATATCTCAATTCTCATTAATGAAGCCCCCTCATGCAACAGTGGGCCAGGAACACAAGAGGTCACAAATGGCCAAGTGTAGAGACTAAGAATCTTCAGAATTCTGGTCGTTGGACAAGACTCCTATATTAAACTACAGCCACCCAGGGCTCAGGGACCACTGCAGAAGATGGGGTGGAAAAACTGTAAGAGCCAGGGAGGAGGTGCACAATCATAAGGAAATAGAGTTCTACAAGCTCCTGGGACCCTGCTCATATGAACCTACAGCAACGGTGTCAGCATGCACAAGACCCATACAAACTCAAGCAGACAAAAACTCAACACAGAACTGGGAAAATGGACAGCAGACCCCAATCTTAGCTGAAGAAATATTGGCAACTGATTACTGCTGGGTGAGGAATAGTTGATCTTCCTAAGGCGAGAGGCTCTAGATAGGCTGACTAGACCTCAGTGGATGAACTTGCACTGAGGAACATCTGGGGACACTAACTTGATACGACAGGCCTTAAGACAAATGACAGAATGTATGAATTCCAGTGGGGGGGACTATGGAAGGGGACCAGTGGGGAAGTGGATATAGATGATTAAGATTGATTGGGATGTTCTATATAAAATATATAAAAATTAAATAAACAAACAAAAAAATATATTTTAAAAGCAACAATAACAAAAATTCCTTTAGATTTTCATCTATTTTTACACCAGAAACAAATAAAGCAACAAATATGAATGAGCCACCTAGAAGACATTTCCTCCACCCAGTGGCAATTATGTGCAGGGATGGCAAAGGCCAGAGAGCACGCCCTATAGGATTACCGTAAGTGAGGATATACAGGGGTTTTCCATTCGTGTCCATGGTGGTCAGGCAGGGAGCCTTTGGTGAGATGGTCCCCCATCGCTGCAACGCGGCTTCTAAAGAGGGTGGCCAGTTTGTGACCACCCCCAATTGTTCTCCTCGAGTGGCCAGCATCTGGGCCCCTTCTGGCTTTGGTTGATTTGGATCTGGCTGTTGAACTAAATACATTTGAAAATACAAGGTTTTCCATGTTAGTATGATTATTTTGTAGTTTTGTTTATAAAAAGTCAAAGAGATTTATATTTAAGGAATAAATGTATTGGCTGACAGCAAACAAGCTTTTCTAGAATCAAGATCATTCACAGATTTAATAAAAGCACTGAGTTCTTATGGTTTCCATAGAAGGCAATGCAGACCAGAGAACTTAGGTGGCATGAGAACATCCACAGACAACAGACAAACCGTAGGAATGCGTGGAGTCCAGCATTTAAATGCTTAAGTTTAAGTTTGAGATTATTACCACATAGTAGTAATTCAGGACTCCAAAAAGCTCAGATTTTATATTATATTTGGCCCTTCAATGGTGAGATACAGACAGAAACCTGAAAATACTCTGAATAACGAAAGCATGGAGCAAGTACTTTCTTAGGAAAAACTAAAATAAATGCTTCATCATAGAACATACACTGTCCTTCTTTTAGTTCAGTTGTGCAACTAAAATGATTTCTCCTACTTCTGGAAAAGGATTCTTTCTCAAGAATTTGAGTGACTACTTCCACCTGTTGTCCAGAAAAATCAGCTGACTTTAAAAAAAATTATTTATTATTTTCATTTCGTGTGTGTGAGTGTATTGGCTGCATGTATGTGAGTGCACCCGTATCGTGCAATGCTGCAGAGGTGAGAAGAGGGCTTTGGATTCCCCTGGAACTAGAGTTAGGGATGGTCCTTCAGCCGCCATGTGGGTGCTGGGAATTGAACCTGGGTCCTCTGCAAGAGCAGTCAGTGCTCCTGGCTCTTAACTGCTGAGCCATCTCTCCAGCCCCTGGAAAATCAGCTGACTTTTTATTATTTTATTTTTCCATTTTCATGTGTGTGCATGCGAATACATGCGTGCTTGCACATGTGGTTTTGTGTGCATGTGTGTGCACATGAATGTGGGGGTTGAAAGGTGATGTCAAGACTCATCCTTGATCCCTCTTCCATCTTATTGATTGAGGCAGGGTCTCTCAATCAAACCTTAGAGCTAGCCAGCTTGCTCTGAGGGATTCCCTATCTCCACCTTTGGAGGCTACATTTTACAGTGCTCTGTGAATCTGAATTCCAATCCTCACACTTGCACCCAAGTACCTTAACTACTGAGCCATCCCCCCAGTCCTCAGCCAAGTCTTAACTTCAGTTTAACAGATAAGGAGATGAGTAGCTAGGGTTTGATACAACATGTGGATTATTTTGTTTCAGGATTGTGGGTTTGATAAAACATGCAGGTCTATTTTGCTTCAAGTTGTCTAGCTGAAGGTTCTCAAGCATTCCAGGTGAGATGGAGAGCAGAGTTATGTCAATATGCTTTCCTGACCTGTTAAGCTTTCACATAAAGCACCACTGGACTGTGAGCCAAGTATTTCTATAGTTCCATTTTGCTTTGCTATCATCTTATTGAGTCCTCCCAAAGAGGCCCAGGACATAGAACAAAATCACATGCTGCTGAGGGGGCAACTAGCTTCAAAGCTCTGTCCAGCAGCTCAGCACCTGTTGTACCTTTTAGATATGCGTTAGGGAACAGAAACCTACACTCTGATTTAGACTTGTTCCACCATCAAGGGAGGGCAAGATTATCACTCTTAAAAAAGCAAAATCGCCTTGTAGAAAATGTATCACTATTGTCCAGGAAACTTCAGGATGTAAAAGAAGTGAGAGTAGAGAGAAATTCTTTTACCTTCTAACAGCTCCTCAAAGTCATCAACAAAGAATTCCCGTAATGGTGGCCGCTTGGGTCGTTTGAGAGTATTGACAAGTTGCTGGATTTTTGCTGATACCCGGCTACTTACTGGTACACCTGAAAAATAGGAACCACAAAAGAGATGAACGAGAAAACTCCAGAAAGACTAAGAGAGTGCAGGAAAAGTTTCTAAAACAATTCTTCCTGTACTGGGGATTGAGCCTAGGGCCTCACACATGCTAGGCAAGGTATCTTAGCACTGGCATCACAATGTCATCAACACTCATTGTTGAGATACATAGTAGCCACCTGGATTCTGTTTTGTCCATCTTCCACAAAGGAAAAAAAAAAAACACCCAAATTTTACTGACTGATTCTAGTCACTTTTCTGACCCTGACAGGATTGCAACTTAAGGAAAGCAGAAGACAGCAGAAAGTTCCTTTCTGAGGCTTGCTGCTTTGTACCAACACTGGAAACTACAGCTAGTACAACACACCAAGATTAAAAGTGTGGGAAGTAGGGGGCACCTTTCACTATGAAGCTCATCAAAGCATCGATAATCTGTGCTTCTAAAACCTGAAGCATCAAAATCTCCCTGCTAATTTTGTCTTCCATTTAACTTCATCTTACCCTTATAAGTAACCATTCATGGTCTTAACACTGGTACTATCATTTCTTAATGACTCAACCAACATTAGCTATTCATTAGTAAAAACATCAACATCTTATAAAATCTTCTTCTCATGGCTAAATTTCTACAATATTTACATTTTTCAGTAAGGAGAAACTCTTGTCTAACTTAGAGGTAATCTGTATTTTTTATGGTTAGATCACCTTGTAGGGAAGGTTCCTAAAGAACTGGATAAGCTGGATTCAAGGAACCCACTGTGTGTCTAGAAGTAGTACATTTAAGCAGAAAGACCATTCATGGGCACAGGAGGCAAGTCAGTGCAGGGTTCACAAATGGGAGCACCTCGCTTAGACATACCATCCCCGGTCTCCATTAGCTCAGCGTTGCCATACTTTGGTGCTGTCCTGGACGTGGTCGAGCCTTGTGGCCTTTCCACTTGTATCGAGTGTTCTGAGGTGTACGTGGTTACATCAGGAGGTGCAGAATGATTTTCTGTAAAGCAGATTAGGCAGTTTTCTGATGAATTTGAAAGTCACCCCAAACGTTAAACAAATGGACCTAAAAAATGTCACATGTAGGAAAAGATCTGATAAACTCATATTAAAAAAAAAAATCACTTGACCAGATATGGTAGTAAAGGCCTTGTAATTCCAACACTGTAGGTAGGAGCAAGGAGGACCACAAGTTGAGGCTAGCCTGGGCCTATATATAACAAGATCTTGTTGTCTCATAAAACCAAAACCAAAAGGCCAAAAAGAAAAAAAAAAAGAAAAGAAAAAAGAGATTATTCTAAACCGAAGTTGGTCATAAAACTCCCTGTACAAAGGTGATGCTTGAGATAATGTGTATTGTCCCCAGTGGGAGAAAGTTAGGTAAAAACTGAGACATAATTTCATAACAGAAGTCACATCAATAAATCACTGTAGCTTTTAAACTAAAATAATGTTCTGACATGACAAATGGATTATTATTATTGTTAAGAGCTAGGTGTTTGCTCATAGAAGCTGGTCATTTTTCCTGGCTGTAATAAAGACACAAAGAACTCCAGCTTTGACCCTCCAGGGACCTGGGACTGAAAGGTCATGCTGTGGATTCCTGGTCTTGAGAAGCATCTTCCCCTCTCTACACCTCAATGCTCTTATCTACCAAACAGGAGCAGTAACAGCCACACCTTAGAGAGCAGTGGGTAGATTCAATAAATTAACAAATGTAAAACTCTCAGGGTACTTCTTTATAAATGGTGAGAAGCAAGAAATAGTTTAGTATTTTAATTATTTTTAAAATTTTATTTATTATTTTTATGTGTATAAATGTATTGTCTGCATGTGTACAAGTACACGCGTGTCGTGCAATGCCCATGGAGGTCAGAAAAAGGCATCAGAACCCCTGGAACTGGAGTTACACATAGTTATTACCCACCATGTGGGTGCTGGGAATCGAACCCAGGTTCTCTGCAAGCGCAGCCAGTGCTCTAACCGCTAAGCTATCTTTCCAGCTCTTACTATTTTAATTATAACATGAGTAAACCTGAATAGCTGCTCAAAAAAATGCTCATAATCTAATGTACATTAAGCGTCACGCCATGGTCAAAGAGCTGTGCAGACTTCCCTCACAGCACTCACTAGTGGTAAAGTTAAGCTCTTAAATGGTTAAATGGCAGTAAGAACAGTCCCCAACAGAGATAAATTTTACACACTTTAAGTTCTAATAACGCATGCCAGAGTGCCAATTTTGATTTACTAATGCCTCATACATGGAAACTTTTGGAGATCATTTTCTTTATGTTTTCCATGTTAGAAGTATAATCTCGTGTTACTGAAAGTGGCATTTATATAGAAAAACCTTTCTTCTTTGCCCATCTCAGCCTTACACTTGGCTTCTGTTTCATACAAACTTCCACCAACAAAAAGCACAAAAATGTCACACAGGAAAACATAGCATCAAATAGGCATATAGAGCAAGCTTCATTACAGCCAGAGAACAAAACAAGGTCAAGGCCACCTGCTGGACATTAACAAGGAACATGGACTCCAGGCAATGAGAGTTTCAAATTTCCACCCATGTCTGTGAGTGACAGAAAACTCTCCAGTGTTCTGAGGGTATTACAAATAAATTTTACCAAGTATGCTAATACACAAACAGCAGACATGTGGGTCATGATTGAATGTCTACAGAAATGATCTTGTACATACTGTACAACTCTGTAGAAGAAAGACTGGTAGCTGGGAGGGGCTAGTCTGCTTTCCTGGGGAAACTTCAAATGAGCAACACAGGATGACCAACCCATCTGAACCATCTGACCCATCTGGGCAACTCTGGGAACCTTAGTTCCAAAATCTTGTACCCAGAGATGTGAGTAAACATGCATAGGGCTGAAGTACCTGGGTCCAAGTTCTGTAGCCAAGTTCCTATGCCTTTGCTTATTTTATAAAATGGAGATGATACCTACCTTACGTTCACCCTGTACAGTGGGACTATAGGAAGAAGCACACATTAGCACTAATTTTGCCATCATTGGATACACAAATACATACTAGAGAAGAGATTCTCACTAGCATGGTATTATGTGCCGGACAGTAGTCAGTTATAATTAAGTGATCATATGGAGCTTGAATTCTTGATGTTTTGCAGGGTGTGACAGGTGGCAATGGCTCAACAGACCATTTAATACATTCCTTCCCAAGAATACTTGTTCTTTCCATGGTCCAAATTCTCAGCTTGTAGCTCCAACTGCCAGTACTTCAGAATGTAGCTGAAGACACACACTTAGGGACTTAGGGACACACACTTTACAGATATTGAGGTAAAAAATGAGGCTATCAGGTGGACCCTAACCCTGTATAACTAGAAACTTTGTAATAAAGGGGGTGGGGCCAGACAGACAATGCTTAAAGTGCTTGCTATGCAAGCCTGATGACCTGAGATTGATTCCCAGAACCCACAAGGCAGAAAGACAGAACAGGCTCCTGAAAGTTGTTCTCTAACCTCAACATGAGCATCATAACATACATGTACTCTCACACACATGCACAAACACTGAATACAATCAATCAATCAATCAATAAATAAATAATAAAATTTTTAAAAAGAGGGATAAGGGCAGAGACATGAACAAAGAAGAGAGCATGTGGAGACTTGGAAAGATATGCCCCTCTTTAAGTCATGGAGAGAGGCCTTTGAGAACTGAACCCTGCCTGTACCTAACATCTCTAATTTCTCGGCCCCAAAGCTGTGGGAATACAAATGTTCATTGTTCAAGCTTAGCTGTCTATGGTGTTTTGTTCTGGCAGCCAGAGCAAATTATTGCATATCCTTAGGGACAAGTTCTTAGATCCAAACCCAAAGAAGGTGTGCTTGTGTCAGGAATTCAAGAGAATAACCAGACACGTGAGCATAGGAGGGAGGAGCAGGAGGCAGGGTGTCACCTAGTCACTCCTGTGAATGGGAGAAGGGAAGGAGAACCCTCCAAGTTGCCTCTTTAGCATCTCCACCTCTATATTTATCCTCCTCATCCCATCCCAACTGTGCTTTTGCCAAATAGGCTGAAATTCATGTTTCCAAATAATCTAATTCTCTATAACTCCATTGCTTCACGGCCAAGCATTACACTCTCTGGGGCCTCCCAGTGCAAACGAAACACAATGGACACTAATGTATGATGAGGAAGATCTGAAAAGCATTCCCTAAAACAGCAGTTGCTCAAGCATGAGCTCCCTGTGTTTCAATGTGATTCAACTCCAACATACTGCATCATTAGGAATATTCGGTCTTTGCATTGGGCAGGTTCCCACTTCTGAGTTGGGAATGATGATGATTCCAAAATATCTGATGCTGTAAAAACTAGGAACAGTGACGGTTAGGTGACTTCAAAGTGTTTTCCAAATGCATTTACACATCAAGTGACTTCTCTCTCCTAAGCCTCAAATATGCTCTCACTACAGGATAAAGCCAGTGGTTGCATCTACTAGAAGCCGTAAGTTCCACTACTGTAGTGACACAGTACACCCATTCTAACAGGCTTCAGATTCCAGGTCCTCAGCGAGTCACCTGTCTTTTGAGGAATGTTTTGAAGGATCTTAAATATAATGCCTGCTCTAGAAACATTTATTGAGGGATGAGAAACAGTGGCACAGATTGAAAGGGCAGGTTCAGGTCTCAAATGTTCATAAGCTCCAGGCATGAGGGCCAAAAAGTCCCTAGGTATTAGAAGCACTTAAGAGACTCTTATTACAGGGATGTTTATGTTATTAGCAAGACTGCTCACTGCTCAGTTCAATCTCACAGGGCTTTTTTTGGTGTGCGTGCGTGCGTGCGTGTGTGTGTGTGGACCTGTGGAGGCCAGAGGTCAGTGTTGAGATGTCTTGCTCAGTCACTCTCTACCTTATTTTTTGAGACAGGGTCACTCATTTCAGTTAGGCTAGCTTGTCAGCAAGCTTCAGTAATCCACTTGTCTCCATCACCCTGAGCTGAGGTTACTGACGCTCATGGCCATGTCTGGCTTTTTTCCTGGGTGCTGGGGGTCTGAACTCAGATCATTATGCTTGCACTTAACCCACTGAACTAGATCCATAGTACTCACAGGGCCTTAGTTAATAAAATGGCAGCCACCCCTCCAAGTCCATGCCAGGGGTCACCTGTTCTGCAAACCCTGCCCCTACAGCTATCACTAAGACTTCTACCCGTGGTTCCCTACAATAGCCTGTGACACTCCCACAAAGAAGTACTGCTTATCTACCCTGGCATGATTATTATTCTCAGCAATTGGTATGGTTTCTTAAGAGCCTGGAGTTGAAGATGTACTCAGCAGGAAGGTAGAAGATGATGCAATTCAACCATTTTCATGAGGTATCTGCAAGCTGCTTTGACTCCATCCGTACCAAGACATTCTGCCTCACTTGCTGATACCCTCTGCAACATGAGGGTTTTCAGCCTGTTCCATCCACCACATCTAGACAGCTATTTCCTGGTCATGACCAATTTCAAGGTAATTGCTGGTCCTCCCTGTTAAGCCTGCCTGAGTCACTGCCTGTCTTCTTGACTTGACTCCTTCCTCATCATCTGTTCTGACAGTTCTGTTCATTCCATCTTCCTGTTGCAGTTATGGAATGTACTCCTTAAATACCGAGACCACAGAGCATTCAGCCCATATCATCTGAGGGCAGTAAATGTAGGGAGAGTTCAAAGAGTGTGAACACGTGACTGAACACATGATCAAATGCATTGTCAGGAATATCCCAAGATCTTCCCAAGAAGATCACAGACTGGTTCTAATATCAACTTCAAAGAAGCATTTTGCACTTCTAACTGTAGGACTGGGTCTCTCAAGTGGCGAATGGTAGTAGAACCCACTTGTGAGCTATTATTAATTGTATTTCACTCCCTACATACATTCTAAAGAAAGCCAAAAAGCAATAAAATCTGGTTTACTATGTAGAATACAATGTGGTTTTAGTGCAACAATTGAGAATGGATGAATAGCTCAATGAAACCCAACTTCTCATACATTGAAAACTTCCTAATCCCTAGCATCTTGTGAGTAATTCAACAACTACTGTTCAGTGAAAGTCAAAAAAAATTATGTGCCCTCCTGCAAGAGGATGCCTGTGAGACAGGCCCATCAGACACTCTACCTCCCATGTGTTCCATGTTCTTTGCAGACTATATGCTAGGCTTTGGCACAGCAGTATAAAGAAAGTTACGTCAATGAGAACATAGGATGGGGGAGGGGAGGAAAGGGGAGAGGAAGGGAGGGAAGGGGAGAAAAGGGGAGGGGAGGAGAGGAGAGAGGAGGGGGAGGGGAGGAGAGACAGGACAGCAGACTGTTCTAGTTTCCTGGAGGTTCCCCGATTCAATGTAAACAGTGTCCAAATGGTGGATAGGACTCAGACCCAAGCCATTTATCAGATCTGCTGTGCACACATGGCCATGCCTCTTTTGGTCAGGTGTAAATATCCCTCCCTGAAACATAATTGCATCAGATATGACGTAGTCCTAGACAGGACTCATGGGGAAGGAATTTGGCCTATGTGGAAAGTAAGGAGCACCTTATGACATCAGAGAGTCCAAGTGTGTCCACAGCACCCTTCTGCTGCTAGAGATACAGACAGCTTGAGTGCTCACTGCAGCCATGCCTTCTTCCATTTGTAATTAACTGGAAGACAAGACTTTCCCCTTATTGAAAAAGAATGCAATTGCCTTTTAATGGAGGTGCAGCAGCAACTGTTGTCCTAACCCAAAGTGATGTACCATACAAGGAGGCAGAGAGAAAAACATGCAAGTTAGGACATACACACAATGTATCTGTTACGTCCAAGAACACATCATACACCTTTAATAGCC
The DNA here is from genome assembly GCF_000622305.1 of Nannospalax galili. Classification (NCBI taxonomy): domain Eukaryota; kingdom Metazoa; phylum Chordata; class Mammalia; order Rodentia; family Spalacidae; genus Nannospalax; species Nannospalax galili. The sequence continues at coordinate 2,319,811 of NW_008345053.1, forward strand.
ATTCGGGGACAGAACTACTCTCTTCTAACATAACTTTGGCTACAGATTCATGTCTCCTGTGTGTCAGATTGCTAATGGTGATTCGTAATTATACTTTAAATTTGCATCATCTATAAACCTAGAAGAGAGGAGGAAAAGGCTTCCATAGCGCCAATGCTCACTCAAAGTTCTGAGTCGAGGTTGATTCTCACTGACTGCATAGTTCCTCATATCTTGAACTGTTCTTCCTCATATTTATGATACAGAAAGTCCAGAAAGATATGATATGTAAAACAAGGCTATGACTATCTATTCTTCATTATGGCTGAGGAAACCCAAGGACACAGTACTCTGAGGCCTTACAACCAAACAGGAACTGTTGCCAAAGCCTACCTGAGCACAGGGTTGGGGTTCCTCTCTGCCTTACTGTCCTGCATGCAGCTTCAAGAAAGAATCTGAGAAATTCATGGACACAAGGCACAAATGACTATGTTATAACTTTCTGAATTAAATGCATTTAAACATGGGGAAAATGGATGTCAATGACTAGAAGCAATCTTACCATGTTCATCAGTAAGTCATTCTTACAAAATGAAGTGCTTCCTAATGGAGTGTGAGATGGACAAAGGGTTAGCATACTTTTATAGTCGAGAAATAGTATCTGGATTTTATTAAGTTAAAGTAAAGTATGTTTTGAAAGATGAAAATCGTGGAAGTATTTCTGGGGGAAAGAGAAAGCTTCAGTCCTATGTTTAACTACCCTGGTGGGACACTGGGAGACTGAACTAGAAAGAGCTATGAGATTCCTGGTGAGAGGTAAGGTGGCCTGGTAATGACTTAGGAACAGTGAGGGACAGGAAGGGCCCTGCAAGATCCTTAAGAGTTGACAGATCCTTAAAGCACAACTACAGACAAGACATATGACTAAGGGGAAATTAATGACAGCTGAGGTTCTGAACTTAATCCCAGGACCATGAAGTGGGAGTTGTTAATAGAAAACAGAGGTCTGATGGAGTATCCTGAGAGGGACTCTACAGATGAACCTATCTAAGGGTGTAAGCTAGGCCGATGTGCAGATGCTCAAAAGGTACTCTGGAATATGAAGCTGGTACCAAGAATGAGAAGTTAACAGCTAAAATCTGGGGCATGGAGCCAGCAGGTGCAGAGAAATCAGGCAGGGCAGAAGCAGAAGGGATGCATGACACAGGCCACAGCTGACGTCTCTATTCTGCTGTCCATCCACTAATCAAAGTGCCTTACTTGTTAGTTTGCTTTTTAACAGGATGGCCTGAAATGCTAAAACGTGGACTGATAAACTGAGGAGTTCTTACCCTTGTCACCTGTTTTTAGAAATCAAGTTTTCTTAGCAGGCAGTCATACCCATGTGCTTGAATGACTTTTCTGGAATAGTGCTATGCTCAACAGCCGCAGCAAAGGCAGATGGGCTAGAGAGGCTAAAGCATTTACTCTCTGGTCCTTGATAGGAGAAACCCTGCTCAGTTGGCTCTGAAATGATAAAGCTCTAGCTGCAGGAAAGCCCCAGTTGAGAGGGGGCGGGTATGGCAGGGAGCTCTCAGCCCTAAGCGTCTAGGCTGTGGTGCCATTACCCACCTCAGTGTGATGACTAATCCTGGGTGTCAATTTGACAGGATCTGGGATTAACTGAAATGAGAGAGATCTTCTTAATTGGATCATCTGAAGCTGGAAGGCACGCCCTAAATGTGGGTGTTACCTTCTGATGGCAGCCCCTATAAAAGGCCACAGCAGAGGAGAACGCTAGGCTTCTTGCTGCTTGCCTTCTCTCTCACTGGTGAGTTCGTCTTGCTGCTGTAGACTGAAGGCTAGCTGATCTTTAGGAATTCGTCAGACCTTCAGTGCCAGATTGGAACTACTGAGACATCCAGCCTTGTGGACTGAGCGACTACAGATTCTCAGCCTCTCCAGTGTGGCGCAGCCATTGTTGGACTACTCGGACTCTATCCTGTGAGCTAAGCTGATAAATCTCTCTATATATATCTTCATTCTATCGGTTCTGTTTCTTTGGAGAACCCTGACTAATACACTCAGTGTGTGGTATTTTAAGATGGAATGTTTGAAAAGTGGAAATAATATTTAGGATGATTATAAATAAGTAAATAAATAAATAAATAGTATTTTATCACAATGGTGGCTATTCAAACCCTGAAGACATTACCTGACAAGACAAAATATAGACTCAAAACATCCCCCTGATGGGCTCTTGCTCATTTGTGACAAGGAATGCATTTCTGGGGTGGATAATTAAAAATTTATATCTCCTTTTTGTGTTTGCTTTTTATTTGTGTTTACATGCATATATATTGGTGTGCATGGTGGATGTACTAGTGAAGAAGTGAGGTTGATATTGGTGACTGTCCTCTATTGCTCCAATCTTGTTTTTTTGAGACAGGGTCTCTCACTAAACCTGGAGCTTACCAACTGGCTACACTGGCTGATCAGGGATCTGTTTGTCCCTGCCTAGCCAGCACTGGAATTACAGACACAGGCTATGAGACCTGGCTTTTTTATGTGGGTGCTGAAGAGCCATATTCAGGTTCTCAGGCTTGCCTAACAAGCACATTACCAACTGAACCATCTCCCCAGCCAGAACATTCTACCTTCTTGGCAGGAACAGATACAAGAAATCTGATGAGAATTTGCTAAAACAAGCAGTATATACTGAAGCCAGCACTCAGGTCAACTGAATTCCAAAGCATTCTGGAAGAGCAATTACTTCTACGAAGATTGGTTTAATGAAAATGCACTGTGATGATGTTGTCAGACAAAGGCATTGTCAAAAGATTACAGAGGCTTTAACATTATATTTGGAGCTAAGAATGAGGAAAAGTTCATGTGAAAGTCTGATATACTAAATACAAGCAGTCTCATTTTGAATATAAAACAGTGCTATTTGTTCTGCTTTGCTCTTGGTTCTTACTTACAAGTTCGATCAATACAGTATATTCTCAATTTCCATAGTTCTATTTAGGTTCATGACTTCTACAATATTTTACTCTATTTTTTCAAATGTTCCTCTTGAAGTTTAAAAGCATTCAATTAAATCCACCAGCTACTCTAGGTTGAGCTCTTCAACTTTTGCTTCTGATAAAATATTATAGAGCATTTGCTTGGCGTGGTGGTGCACACCTTTAATCCCAGCACTTGGGAGGCAGAGGCAGGCGGATCTCTGTGAGTTTGAGGTCAGCCTGGTCTACATAGTGAGTTCCAGGACAGCTGGGGCTACAAGGAGACCCTGTCTCAAAAAGGCAAAAAAAAAAAAATAGAGAGAGAGCACATTAAACCCCCTCCCATTTCTAGCCAAGGTTCTTATAGACATTTTTTTTTTTTACTTTGTTTGTGGTATTTAAGCCATAAGAGGCAAGCACTTATATGCCCAGCCTTGAAGTAGTTAATACTTTCCAGAGATAATCAAGAGTGATCCAGAGTCATTCTAGGGCTGGGATATGGTTCAGTCACATAAAGCTCACCTAGCATATACAGGGCTAGGTAGGTTTCAACCGCAGCGTGCATGCACAGGCGCGCGCGCGCACACACACACACACACACACACAGTTATTCTGCTTATGATGATGGAGAAAAGACCAGCAAGGCAGTCTGGACTATTTTACCAGCAATGCAGAACTCAGAAGGCAAGTCTAGCTGCCTTGCACTGCCGGTTGACACAGTCTCAGAACTTAGCACTGTCAGGCTTGAGGCTTCCCTGTCAGCAGCATAAGTTGGAGAGTAACAAGCATATCCTGCAAGATACACAACAAGCCTCACAGGAGAAAATAAAAATAATAATCCTTGCCAGGCATGGTGGTGCACACCTTTAATCCCAGCACTTGGGAGGCAGAGCTAGGTGGATCTCTGTGAGTTCAAGGTCAGCCTGGTCTACATATCGAGTTCCAGGCCAGCTGGGGCTACAGGGAAACCCTGTTGCAAGAAGACAAATAATAATAGTAATCATCATCATCATCATCATCATCATCATCATCATCATCATTCTGAACACAAGCTTTCACCCCAGGCTAAGCCAGCCTGACTACCAAAACACAACGATGGAAGCCATTGTACATGCACAATGAAATTTTGTGGAAAAATGCACGAAGAATTTGAGACTTGACTTTAACCAAAGAGAAGAAAGTCCATTTCTGGGGAGACTGTGTGGTTGTCAACCCCATGGGCTTTTCTCATCCATGGGCAAAAGAAGTCTCGAGAGGCTTCGGGTGAAGCCAAGTGACCTACAGAGATCAAACCCAACTCCAGGGTTTTTCTCTGAGTTCTTTTGAACGCACAAGTACAAGCACACACATGCGCACAGTTTTCTTGTTCCCAAGCTTTTGATGTTCTCTACAGGTGAGTGCTGACAACTGTGATGTTTGTCGTCTTTATTTTGTCATTGGAGTGAAGTACTCTAATTCTCATCAGGTTTCATTTTCTTGCCACTGCTTGAAAAAAAAAACATTCCTGCATTCAAGTCCCAGATATCCTAGGAACTTGTGCCAAATGAGAAATTGCTTAAATGTCACACACTCAGGAGTTATATTTAGGTCACACTGGAGCCTTGGTGTATATGAGTAATACAACCTTTTATAGTTTGGATAAATTTAATTCTGCATGCTATAATTTCCTTCAGTATTCCAAGTGTAAACTCGCAAAGAGAAAGCCAAAGACGGTGATTAATTTTTTTAAAATTTGTGGTCCTTTGGAATGATTCCAAGCAACTTCTTAAAAAAGATAAAATCAGAGACTACCAACACTTCCACATAGCAGAAGTTGTGGGAAACCCCTCTGCTCAAGTACCACGGACAGCTGACAGCCTTGGTCACCATTCCAGACTCCAATGTGCAAAAAGAAATTGTGTCGTCTAAGTGTTTAATGGTGACATTTATATGCAATGTTTCATTTTCTGAGATTCCAAAGGGAAGTTATTAGGTCATATTAACCCATGATATTCCTGAAAATGTATTATATTGAAATAATACCACTTTGAATAAGAGCTTCAGTTTAAAACTTTGTTCAGACTGTTTCAGCTTTCTCCTTTTTATTTACAACAGGTCTGAGAGGTACAGGGCAAGAAATGATGGTTCTCATTTTCCCCCTCGCTGGAAAATAAAAGTGACTTCAAGATCCCAGTGGTTTTTAATGGGAGAATTTGAAGCAGATGCTGCTCTTCAGGCAATAATGTCAATGCTTTTACCTTCATTCACTGAGAATGGGGTTAGGTCTTAAAATGTCAGGTTGAAATTACTTTGCCTGCCTATCAAGTAGTTAAAGATCAAGAAATACACACTCTGGATATCTGAGATGATTTGGGAGTATTTAACTCCATTTCCTGTTTCTCAATGTGGTGAGGTCTTCCCACAACATTGCAGATATGACTAGGAGGACTGCACCTACATCTCATACTCCTGGTATTGATAATAGCGGATGTGCAGCTGCCTCTGAGTGCCTGGCCCTTCCTCCCCTTGGCTATTTGATGGAGATAGCACACTGTATCTTAGTAAAGAATTTAACCTTGTGGAAACTTCTTCCCACGGAACTGTTTGAACATCTCCACACAGGGAACAATGGACAAGAACAAATCTAGGTATCCTACTTCTGCCCTATACATGAGGACTGGCCTGGGCACAGTGACAAGTGACAAAGATATAGGTCCAAATAGTAACATTGCTCAGATTCATCTCATCCAATATGTATTTTCTCTAATAATTCTTTCCTTTCCTAAACTATTATTTTTTGATTCTTCATGGTTGTGAACCTTGTGCTTTTTCTCATCCATTAACACCTTTCTTGCTATAGAGCCCTACACACAGAACAATGTGAGGCACCTAAAGACCTGAATGTTTCTGGAAGAAATCAATAGTTATTTAGGTCCCTGATTCTCAGAGCAGCAGCATTCTACTGCAAAGCCTATCCTGTCGACCAGCACCATTAAATCTCATTGAGAAAGTTACCATAAAAAGAGCCATTTTGATTTTACATGTGAATTGTATTATGGCTGTTATGTGCTAACTATGCAGTCAAATGCATGTACTAAGAAAGCATATTTCAGAGAAGTCCCTCTTTTAAACAAATCCAATGATGTTTGCCAGATCAAAACAATTCACAAGCATCATTCTGATTTAAAAAAATGAAACAATAAGAATAAAATGGAGCAATGCAGGCTACATGTGACTGGGTGAGACAAAAGTATATAGCAGTCATTATTGTGTACCTGTCTTCCAAATCAAGATCTAGTATATTTTAGCCTGAGACACAATTAAGTAAGCAAACACAGCTGTAAGCTTTCCTAATGAACAAGGACACAATCTGACATAATCAGAAAGCTGATAAAATTCTGACTACAAAAGAGACTGGGGTGTTGAATAAAAACCCAGGAATGCTTTGTTTGTGTCCATCACAGTCTATGGTCAGAGCACACCCAAAGAACAAATGAGCACTCAGTGCTGGCTTAGAAAATGGAGAGAATGAGTAAGAACGGGAAGGGTAAAGGCACCAGCCCTCCAGGTGCACTCACCTATGTGTGTCTGGGCCATGACATCTGCCAGCCTGTGGGCGGCCCCGCTGCCCCCGCTCTGCGTAGAGGAGGAGGAGGTGGTGGATGTGGTGGAGCCATGGATGGCCTGGCTGATCCAATGCTCCATGTTGATGCTGCCTTGGCTAGAGGTGGGGGTTCCTTGGGAATCACCCTGCACTGAGCCTTCATCTTCTGAACCAGAAGAGGTATCTGTGTGCAAGAAGAGATTTGATTTGATACTTAGCAAAGCCAAGATGCCCCTCAATCTCAATCCCTCTCCATATACTGTCAACAGACTCCATATACTGTCATCAGACAATAACTGTCCAATGAATTCTGGCTTCCAACACTCTTGGAAAGTTATGCAGCTCTTCAGATAATACAGTTTTTAGATACAATAAGTTTTTATAACCAAAATAACCTTAAGCATGTTCTAAAACATTAACCTTGACTTTAAAATACTGGACAAAGGTAACTCAATTTTCTCAGCATGGGAAGAAGCCAATATCTTATTTGCATACACTCACCAAATGACATGAATGGGGTGCCATCTTCTAAGACATGCTTGAGATTCTTTCCCGTGCTTCCAAGTAGTATTGCTGAGAATCCTTAGAAGCTCAAAGGTGCTTTCCTGGGTTATGATTTATTTTTAGGTTTTCCATGAGTACTAACATCCATGTGGCTCATCAGACTCTGAGCTACTGATGAACAAATGGTAGGGAAAGAAGAGCACACTTTCCTGTTGACTCCTGGGATTTATGTGCCTACCTCTGGTGCTCTTCTATACTCTCACTGCATTACATTTTGTGCTTCATCAAAGATTATTTTGTTGTTGTTGTTACCTTGAGACAGGGTCTCCCTGTAGCCCCAGCTGGCCTGGAACTCATTATATACACCAGGCTGGCCTCAATCTCAGATCTGCCTGCCTCTGCCTCCTGAGTGCTAGGATTAAAGGCGTGTCCCACCATGCCCAGCTCTAAGCTTATTTATTTTTCTAGAATTCATTTAGTAGAAAAGTTTAACTTGGTAGATTTATTTTTCTATCTGGGAAAAATGAGATAACATAGAGGAAAAAATGAATATTTTAAATAATTTTTAATATTAATTTAATTTAAAATTTTTAT
>NW_008345053.1:2327468-2352903 GCF_000622305.1 Nannospalax galili
TTTTAAAAACACATCTTCATTCAATAACTGTTCAGTCAAAGGGCTAAGAATGAATGAGAGCGTTTACTACTTAAGGTGAGTTATGCAAGGTAATGGTAAGCAAGGAGGTGCAGGAGCAGCTTTAAAACATGTAATAGGAAACAGCAGTAACAACAAACACTGGAACAGCCACACCACTCCATCATCACTGTCACACAACCCATGCTGCCTAGAAATTTTTTTAAAGTTTTGTTAGAAAAACAACAATATTGGGAAATTTCTCTCTTCCCACTCTGGGTTTTAACATATAATTTGTATACAATACTAACTACATAAAGTCACGCTGAAACACTATATATTTATTCCCAAGACTCTGGGAAGTGCTTAAATACATATATCTAAGCCACACACGACCACCTTCTGTAAATGTCTTTACACCCCCCTTTTTAGTCACTCTTTCATTCCTTACTCTACCTCACCCCACCTTTTAAGATAAAGCTACAGAATAACATCCCTCAAGAGACAGGCACAAAATCCTCCATAAAACATCAGCTAACTGAAAAAGCAGAATACAAAACAGATGATAGACTATGACTGATGGCTAGAACTGGACATTAAAATTGAAATTAAGGCTGACTTTAGCACTCAAAAATGAATTAATGTTATACAGCACACTAGTGGATGAAGGTAGAAATGACATCCTGTAAAGCCAGAAAAGCTATTTGATAACATCCGAAGATTAAAACTCTCAACAAACTAGGAACAGAAGGGAATTTCCTCAAACTGTGTACAGGCCCCTAGGAGAAATCCATAGCCAACCCTGTATCCAGCAGCAAATGACTAAACACACTTCCAAAACGGAGGGGAAGGGTATTCTCTACTACTTCCACTCAACCTTACGGAGACGTTTCTAACCAGTGACACATATTGATAAAATCATAAATTACAGACATCTAGGGAAAAAGTATCTTTATTCATAGATCATATGACCTTGTAAGTGGGAAGCTACAAAGAGTCCTCAAAAATTACCCTCAGTTATTCATGTGTTCTTTGACTACAATGAATTTAGTGCCACCAGAAGGAACTAAGAAAGTTGTCACAGGACCTGCTAAGTTCCTGTAGGAGTGCATTGCTATAAAAAGAGGAAGACTAGCTCCCTTTGGCTCCCTGTCTGACCATGGGCTCTCTTCTCTTATCACTCCATCATGATGCCATCTACCATGTTGTGGCATAGCCAGCAGGGCCTCTCCAGAGCTGAGCAGATATAGACATTACGATTCTGAATTCACCAACTCTGAGCTCTGTCTCTTTTTGGAAGAAAGCATGCAGCAACAAGTATTTTACTATAGCAACAAAAAACACACTAATAAAATCAGAGGAAAGTTAAATAAACCATTACTTTCAACCATTTAGATGATGGGTTTTTAAGCCTGTGGATCCGATCTGATCAAGTCTACTGCCTGCTTTGTCAACAGCTACTGGTACACTTCACTTCCACCCATTCACACACAGCTATGGCTGCTTTTACACGACTGGCTGAGCTGAGTTGTGACAGTAACGTAATGGCCTACAAAAGTTAAAATGCTGTCTTGGACTTCAAAGGCAAAGCCTAATGACTCATGATTCAGGTTACCATCTACACTGTCCAATTTACTTGTTTCTTAAACAATATGACACAGCTTATTAAAACTATAAAGACTAGAGAACATATATATACATACATACATACATATATACACATATAAATATATACATGTCTAGCAGAAGAAAGGTCCAACTTAACACAAAGCTAAAAAGTATGAGGCTTTCTATATGGAGAAATAACTGAATATAACTTTATAAGACTTTGAGGAATTATAGTTGTGTCTTGATGAAAAGTCTGAAGTATCTCTTAATATAGGTGCACAATAATGTCAAATGTTTCCTTCTAAGTTTAATTTACTGGGTAGTAGAGAAAGGTAGTTATAAATACCAGCTAAAGTCATATAAGCAGTTGCAGAAATGAGGATTGTAATTGACATGTTTCTGACCCGTTTAATAACATGTTTGTGCATATATACACACAGATATTTGTGTTTTCTCTGTCATGCAATGTAAATCAATTGCGATATCAGTGGTTAAGTATTATAAATCTCTATTATCATATTCAAGTTATGAGACCCCCAAAGGACTCATCATTCCTCAAGGCACTTTGCCACATATTCTAAAATATATAATGTACTTATGGTAGTATGTGGGATAGTTATTACATGTTATGTATATTGTTTTCATTTGGAAATTAAGCATGACAGAAAGAGGGGATTGGATGTCACAATGTCAAAGGGTGGACTTGTGATGGCTGATCTTGGTTGTCAACTCAACTGAATCTGGAATTAATTAAAACATGAGGTATGTTCTTGATGAGATTACTTGAAGCCAGAAGACCCACCCTAAATGTGGGCAGCACCATCTGGTGGCAGTCCATATAAAAGGACAAGGCAGAAGGGAATGCGTGCTTTTTGCCTGCCTGCCTTCACGCTTGCTGGCAAATTTATCTGTCTCATTTCTTTGGCATTCCTTCACCAATAACAGAACCAATTTTGGGGGGCTTCAATGTAGAATGAAGACCAGCAGCTCTCCAGGAATCCTCCAGGCCTTCAGTGACAGATTGGGACTGCCGAGACGTCCAGCCTTGTGGACTGTGGAGCAACTACTGGACTCCCAGCTTCTCCAGTATGAGACAGCACTGTTGGACTGCATGGACTATGTGGACCTTAGCGTGTAAGTCCATCTACTAAATCCCCTTTATATATAGATATATATAAAAACTGATATAATATACATATATACATATAATATCAGTTGTAACCTTATAAAACCCTGACTAATACAATATTCTCAGTGGTTTTGAACTTTGGTTCACCAATTGTAAATTATAGCACCATTATTTTGAAAATTAAAAAGACTGTGGTTGCCTCTTGGGTACATACTTGAAGAACTCTATGTCGACATACTCTAGAGATACTTGCACATCTGTGTTTACTGCAACACAATGCAAAATAGCTAAGTTATAGAACCAATCTATATGTCAATCAATAGCTGAATAAAGAAAATGTGAGAAGATATACACAATAGAGTTTTATTCAGTAGTAAGGAAAGATGAAATCAAGACATATGCAGGAAAATGGATGAAGCTACAGTTCATTATGTTTAGGGAAATAAGCCATACTCAAAGAGAAATACTGCATGTTTTCACTCATATATGGAATCATGTATGTGTGTGTTTGTAGAATGTGAAATCAGGAAGGGCTGTGGGGGGCGGCAAGAGAGGGAAATGGAATACATAGGACATAAAAGAAAAATAGGGACAAATTGGGGAGAGGACAGGGACCAGTAAAAGAGACATAGAGGGGATCAGGAAGACACTGAGGGAGGATGAGTAATAACAGGTGTGACGTGTATGTATGAAAATACCTTGATGAGACCCATACTTTGCATGCTAACTTAAAAACTGTTGCTGCTGAGATAGCTACTAGTTGATTCTACAGTAGGCTTGTTACACATTCAAGCACCAGAAACAGCATGGGTGCTGCTTACCTGGGGGCGTGTAGGCATCCATGGAGGTCTGCACAACCAGGGACCTGCGCTTAGAAGGCATTGGCACTGCCATCTTCCTTTCTTTGTGTTTAGCGAGAGCTGCCTGGACGGCTTCTGTATGAACATCTGAAACCAAGAGAGGCCAATTATTTCAGCACTCAGCCAAGGTTCCAAGGTCAGAAACTTAGTCCTTCCCCTCTTCCCTTGGGGTACATGGGATCTTTGTACCTAAGCTCAGAAACAGATAGGGAGAGGAAAGGAAAGAAGTTAGTCCCATTAGTTTGAAATCCTCAGTAGAAAGACATTAAGGGCCACCACATGCCAGGCGTGGTGGCACACACCTTTAAGTCCCAGCACTCGGGGGGCAGAGGCAGGCGAACCTCTCTGAGTCCCAGGCCAGCCTGGTCTACATAGTGAGTTCCAGGCCAGCTGAGGATACAGGGAGACCCTGTCTCAAAAAGACCAAAAACAAAAACGATAAACCAACCAACCAAACAAACCATCAAGATTCATTCATAGACTGTTATTCGTATTACCACTCAATCTGTATAAACAAACACCAGCTCCAAATTGTTGTGTGACTTTTAAAAGAGTGAATGGACCTTGACCATGATAGGTTCTATGTTCAGACTTTGTAAGTCCTTTTCAATATACTGTTAGAGAAAATATGTATAACTCACTAGTAATACTCAAAAATTGTAAGCTCTGACCCAGGCAATGTATGGGTATTTTATAAACTTTAACCCCATTATATCAACTCCACACATATTTATTAAATGCCTGTTTTATGTTTATTTCTCCCAGTGCTAGAAATGGAAAGCAAGGTGCTGTATGCCAAGCAAGAACTCTAAACTAAGCTACCTCCCTAACCCGAATGCCTACTCTGTAAGGCAGCATCCTAAGGACTGAGGACTCAGTGGTGATGAGACAGAAATGGGCACTGAGTCACATGCAGCTCAACTTCTAACTGACAAGAGATGACAAACAGAGAAGATTAATGGAAGATTAACCAAGGCACAGTTGCTTCTATGAATTGTGAAGCCAGGGAAGAGCTTTCTTCATTTGAAATCTAAACAGTACAAATGAACAACCCACTACTGGCTGTCAAGAGGAAAATCTCCAAAGTACAGAACATCAATCCCAAGGCCCTAAGCTGTATAGAGAACACTAGTGGCTGAGTACGTGAAGACCAAAGGCCAAAAAAGAAGGGTGCAGGTGTTCCTGGGATAGCAATCAGTATGAATTCCATTCTAAGTAAGACAGGATTTCAAGAGGCAAAGAACATGATCTGATTTGTTCTGGAAGTTGTATAGATGACTAGGAGAAGCTTAGAGAGCACTTAGACAACTCTTAGTGATGCCCTAAACATTTCCAGAGAGGGGATTCTCTTGTCCTCAGTGCAGAAGTGAGCCATCAGAGGTTATGAAACTGGAGAGCTACGTTGTGTGTATCTCAAGCCAGGCATGGCTGCCTTCAGGGCTTTCACCACCCATCCACTAACTCTTCCAGTGGTGATTCAAGAGCCTGCAGAACAGGCACCTTCTTTACCACATTTTTCCCAAACACCACCTGATCAACCCAGCTTTCTGCCAGAGACCCTGCTCCTACTTCACATTTAGAGCAAGGCTTAGCCAACTGCAGCCCACAGTATAAATATAGCCTAGAACTCTTAAAATCACATTTTTCTGGCACACAGCCATATGGCTTATCTATCTATAGATAGATGGTTACCCCACAGCAGAGCAGCACAGAGACCACGATGATCCAGAAAGCCCCAAGCATTTGCCATCTGGCCCTTTAGAGAAAACATTTGCTGATCCCGTGTTAAAGCTATTAAATGCCATTGACAATGAACTTATTACACTACTTAATCCTGTTTAGCTTTTGTGTGCAGTATTTTCTCCTCAAGTAGACTCAGTACTGTAAAATAATCTAGTTTTCTAGCTATTATTTTTCTTATGTTCGGAACAAAAGCTAGTAACAGCCAGATTCATGGCTTCACTGAAAGAAGTTGTCAGATGAGGTCAGAGGTTACTAATTTTCTACAAATCAAATGTTTTCAGTTTTGCATGTCTTCCTTTTAAACTTGGATATAACCTCAAATTTACAGAAAATCTCTAATGGCAACACAGAGAACTCCTGTTAAGATTTATCCAGATTTAGCAATTACTTACACTTGACCCTTAGGCTCTCTCATCTCCTTTCTCTCTCCATGAATCTTCAGAACCACATGGAAGTAAGTTATAGAAAGCATACCCACCCCTTATACCTAAATACTTCAATGTAGGTGCTAAAAACAAGGATATTCTCTTATAGAACATATATTTTCCTCAAAATCTGGAAATTCAGTTAATGACCTGCTATTACATAATCCAAATTCCATACTCAAGTTGTATCAACCAACCTGGTAATTTTCTTTATACTTATTTTGTCTTCCTAACCTGTGAGCTCACTCAGGATAACAGAATTTGTCACATCAGCTTTATTTTCCTTCAATCTGGAAGTTTCTCAGCTTTTATTTTCTATAAACTAGGTATTTTAAAGAGGACAGACCAGCTTCTTTGTAGCTTGTAGTTCAACTTAAGGTTTTCCTGCTTCCTTGTGATTAGATTCAGATTATGCCTGCCAATAGGAATACCACAGACATCCTCAGCAGGTAAATGTTGACACTGATCACTTGGTACAGGCAGTGTCTTTTGAATTCTTCAGAGTAAAGATGCTATTTCCCATTGCAGTAAGTAATTTGGAGCTGGCTGTGCAGGCCTAAAATCCTAGCCACTCAGGAGGCTAATGCAGAAGGATCACAAGTTCAAGGTTTATCTGGGCTACAGAGTGAGCTCAAAGCCAGTCTTAGAGCTTATTGGCCAAGCCAAAATAAAAGGTAAAAAGAGGACTGGGGATATAACACAACTCAGTGGTAGAACACTTGCCTAGTGTTGAAAGAGCACTAGGTTCAATTTCCAGATCCCATCACCTACCCAAGCAATCTAGGAAGAGACATTGACACTGTGGATACAATTTATCATTTATTTTAAAATCAATTGCTCAATTTCTCTACCTTTCTAGACAAAAGGAAGATGTTACTTAAGCAAAACAGTTACTGCAAACTTAAAGACATGTTCACATTTTTCTCTGTTGAGTGTTTTTAGCTACTGTGTCTGTCAAGGCTCTGTGGAGAAGTGTGGGGTGAAGGTCCATACTATAAACAATGCTACTTATATATAATATTGCTTATTATCAGAAAGGTTTTAAAGATTCCTGAGAGGTGAGTATTTGATAGAGAAACATAATTATGTAGCTTATTCTAGGCTAAGGAATAAGAAAACCAAACCATTCTTGTGAAATATGTGACTTTTATAACTGGAAAATTTGAGAACACTATATTGTGAGATACCAGTGTATCAAGGGATGGGTAAAATGGGTCTTGTGTAAATGGTGGGTGGGAACTGGAATGGAAAGAGCACAATCATTAAGTGGAGAGTTCAACAAACCTAAATGGAAGGGTTGTTCTGATTTATAGTTTGAAAGCTTAAAGTTCACCCCTTGTTGCATTTAAGACATGCCTCAAGTATGAATTACTTGAGACAAAAGTTGAATATTTAGTATAAAACATCTTGAGTACACAAGTATGCTCTACACCTCTGTATATTTTTTCATTAAAAGGTTTTAAAACTGTTCGCTCTGTACACAAGTCTACTAAATTCTTTTCATGAAATTGAGGGGAAACAGTAAAAGACTATTTCAAACTACAAAGAAGCCAGCATCCCTTGTTCAGAATGAATAAGAGATGTAGGGGAGTTCACCCACAGCTGACCTATGGGATATGAGGAAGAACAATATTGCGGCAGTCATGATAATGTCAGATTATTGACCTACAGACAAACAACATATAAAACGAATGAGGTAAACTAAGTTTGAAAACTATTTTCAAGGCTGGTGAGATGGCTCAGTGAGTAAGATCCTAATGATGAGTTTGAACCCCAGGATCCTCATGGTAGAAAGGAAGAACATACTCCCACAAACTGTCCTCTGGCCTCCACATGTGTGTCACTGCATGTTCCCCTAAAATAAATAAAATGTAACAAAAACCATTGAATTGTATATGTTAAACAAGTATCCCAATAACAGCAAGTCTACGTTGTATTTTAACACTAAACAATAGCATAGTGTTTAAAGACATTTGTAAAGAGCAATCTGAGTTTATCAGATGATCCAGCAAATAACAATTTTAAGGAAAACGAGATTATCTCTCCTCAAACTATTCTCTAGGGCCTGAACCCTTGTAGGTCCCTCTAACAGCACATGATCCCCATCAAAATAAGCCAAAGAGGTGGGAAAAGAGTAACTATGGTGGAGCTGAAGATCAGCCTCTTGAACTTGAAGTGTTATTGTAGCCCACAATATCCCCTTCAAAGCTCAGTAAGGACACCTGAGCTAGCATTTTCTTCCATTCATTAAGATGGGGATCAGTGCTGAATAATCCCAATGCAACCCCCAATACAGGAATGTTACACTGCTAACAGTTTGAACAGTGGCCAGATTAGAGGACAGATGTCTGAGGAAAGATGGTCTGAAATAGGGTGCTCAATGAGGGGAGAAGACACCAAACTATGCCACTGTGACTTTCCTCCCAGCCTCTCCTCTCCCCTTTGTTCTCATCCACAAAGCTAGTAAACGTCCAACTCCCAAGTAGAAAGGGAACGCTCAGTGTTATTACTGAGGAAGGCTTCTAAGAGTTTGGCTTAAAAGGCTGCAAATCCAGGATGGTTAATATTGTCAGTTTAACAGGATCTAGACTTGTCTTCTAGACAAACCTCTGAGCATGTCTGTTAGGGATTTTCTGTGTTAGGTTAACTGACATGGGAAGAAGACTGTAAATGTGGACTGCACTGTTCCATGGGCTGAGGGAGAGTGGGTGGGTGGACCCTAGACAGCATGAAAAGGAGATAGCTAGCTGAACTAATTCATACTGCTCCTTGCTTCTTGACTGTGGATACAGTGGCCAGCAGCCTCCCCTTCCTGTTGCCATACAGTCTGACCCTGATGGACTAGATCTCTTCCAACTGCAAGCCAAGACAATACCTTCCCCTCTCAAGTTGCTCCCTGTTAGGAATTTTGTTACAGCAACAAGAAACATGACTAACACAAAATCTCCTGAAGGAAAAAAGAGAGAAGCTAAGATCTGGACTCGGGGCAAAGAGAACACAACAATGTCTGGTCTGTCTCCTGAAGGTACCCAAACCAGGGGTCACAGGAAGGCCCCCAGCCAGTCTCAGTGCCCTGGACATAGAGAACAAGAAATAGTAGATAAATATGTAACATTGGAAAGGGTAGGTATTATCTAAGAATACAGGGGAAAAAACCCATATGTATCCTAAAAGAGCTCATAAGATTGAAAACTTGGAGGAAAATATGGCAATACAGTAAACAGATCTTCCTTTTATCTTATAAAATAAGTCTATGAATGAAATTTAACAGCTGTGATGCATCAGAAACCCATTAAAGCACTTGATTAAGTGTGCCACAAAATCTTAATTAAGAATGTTCTTGATACAGTTTTTCTAGTCACATGAATTAAAACTAGATGAGAGGCTGTGAAAGGAA
Source organism: Nannospalax galili (assembly GCF_000622305.1). Classification (NCBI taxonomy): domain Eukaryota; kingdom Metazoa; phylum Chordata; class Mammalia; order Rodentia; family Spalacidae; genus Nannospalax; species Nannospalax galili. The sequence continues at coordinate 2,336,628 of NW_008345053.1, forward strand.
AATGATAAGAAAAATCTCACTTGTGTGACGGTATTTAGCAGGATGGTAGGGGTCAGTGTACACATGAACATCATGATCTCTTTCTAATGAGAGTCTGTAATGTCCACAAGACATAATAAGACCTGCTGATCACAGCAGACACCTACACTGTATCATGAATTCCAATGAGTGTCTGAAATAAAAATGGCTACGAAGACAAAACTCATACCAGGAAGGAAGGTCCTAGGGTCAGAAGTGTGCACTTAGTTGCAGAAGAGAACTAACCTTCTTTGCTTCTCTCATTACCCACAAGTACCAAAAAGTGGCCAGTGATGGCTCAGTCTATGAAGAAGCTAGGAAGTGACAGTTTGCAATGTTGGGGAAATGGAAAATGATTTGGGGGAGGGATCTAGCATCAAAGCAAAAACAAAGCATAGCAGTAAAGTCACAACCTAGGAAATCTTGAATTAGATAGTCACAGGGGAGGTCAGGGGGCACGGCTGGACTAAGGGCTGTCTGAGGAGACCCAACATTGGTCTACTACAATGGGCACAGATTCCATTTTTTTAGTTGCATGGACTCTGAGAAGAATGTGCTGCCTTCTAGGAGCCAGGAGGTGTTTTGCTGGTAGTGCTACCACAAAGCTGTCCTGAGTGGCTGCGTAGGTAAGCATCAGGTTACCTATCACTCATGAGTGAGAGAAGCTAGGCACCATGCATAGGACATGAGGACAAGAAGTCACTATTCTAAACTACCTCTGCTGCCCTTTATGAACAGCTAAACAAAATCTGTAAAGGGCTTAGCTCCACTGTTACCAGAGAATGCTAAAGGAGGGTATATGTGGAGCTGCAGGATAGCACACTGACAGCTATCTCCTTTGGTAATACAGAGTCAGTCTTTCCTGTCTGCTCTTCTACACCATGGCGGTTTAGGGTTTATTCACTTTAGGGTCTTTCCTTCTGTTAATAGCCCCAAAGCATTCAACTACAAAGATTAAATGATTTAAGACCAGCTTCACACAACATTGAATTACCAGCTCACTATTGTTAGTATACAATTTGTTGGGAACTTCTTATATTTATAACACCAGACAAACTGTGCTAAGAAAGATTTCTTCAGCAGAATTTCAGCAAGTACTAGAAATGATGATAAACAACTTGGCATGCCACATGGTGCTGGAGGAAAACCCACCATTATATTCTTCAGCAGTTTGTTAAAACCTTAATGGCATGGCATAAGCACTGGATAGCCTTTGCTCACCTGTCTCCATTTCCTGTGAAACACCTCTTCCTAAAATAGTAACTGTGGGCAACTGACTTGTAAATCCACTCACAGTCCCCTCTCCAACTGGGTAGAAAAATAGACATTTTTAGCTGATGACAATTTCTCCACCTACTGTTTCCTTTCATACATATTTGAAGTTTTTCTTTGTATTTAGTTTCTTGAGATGAGACTGTATTAATGATGGAAGGTACAAGGAATTTAGCAATGCAAAATACATCATTATTTCTATAGGAAAAATAGGATTAAGAACCCAGGCTTTGATGAGAGAATACTGGCTCTAGTGGCATGATTAACACTAAATATTATTTTTGTTAATGTTGTCTTATGTTTTAAGGCAGAATGTTGCTACACAGCACAAGCTGGCCTTGAACGCACCATGCTATCCAAGCTGGCCTCAAACTCACAGCAAACCTCTTGTTTCCCAAGGCTGGGATTATAGCCATGTGCTAGCACACTGAGCTTGAGCAGAATTTTTAAGCATGAATAATATTTCTAATCCTCTAAGTCCAATTTCATCATCTGGCAAATTTGAATACAATTGCAAAGTTGCTGTGAGTACTGTGTAAGAAGAAATATACAAAGCACATCAGTAAGTACCTGTCCCACAGCAAGCACACAAAGATCATGGCTTCCATCAATACTTTGAAGCGATGGTTTAATCATATTGAATGTATAGCACTGAAAAGATACAAAGGAATTAGGCTGTTGACTGACCCAACCTTGTCCTTAGACAGTGCACCATGAATTTTTAGAGCATTACTGTGGAACACATATGATAATCACGGTGTGTTGGGCAGTCACTTGGATAAAGTACACTTACCCTGATGTAGATGTTCCTTCTTGGCCACATACCACAGACCACAAGAAAAGTATATGAACACCAACCACATCTAAACAGTGAGGAAGAATACAGATGCTGTTCGCATCCATATAGGAAGCAATGGATGTTATCAGGCCATTTACCTACAGGCTCAGATTTAGAACCCTGAATTAAGTCCTCCCACATCCCTCCAAAAAAACAATCACTAGCTTACAAGTTCTTTGTAATTATGAGACTCTGTCAAAGTCAAAATAACATCACTGAATAGATAAGGCAAGGACACGAATAGAAGTTCTTAAAATAATGAACAGAGGGACTGGTTAAGAGTACTGGCTGTTCTTGCAGAAGACCTGGTTCAAATCCCAGCACCCACATGGTGGCTAACAACTGCCCATAATTCCAGTTCCAGGGGATCTGATGCCCTCTTCTGTCCTCCGTGGGCACTGCATGACATGTGGGCACTTATATACATACAGGCATAATAGTCATATACATAAAATAAAAATATAGCAAAAAATTTTAAAAAATGAACAGAAACCCCTCCTTTTGAAGTTATGAGTTTTGTTGTTTTATGATAGGTTCACTGTATGTAGCCTAGGTTGGTATAGAAGTTGTGATCTTCCTGCCTTGGCTTTTAAAGTGCTGGGAAAACAGAGGTGCCAACACCACACCTGACTTTTCTTTTGGCCTTTTGAAAAGACACAGTCTTATTCTAAAAGTTAACTAGTATCCTGGAATATAATGTGCACACGAATATTAAGATCTACTAACGTCTTAGTTTGATGTACTTGCTATTAATAGGGGAATAGTGACACATTATTAAATAACACTCGCAGTATACACTAGGGTGCACTCTAGGTGCTAAGCCTTCAGTGTGTTGAAACAAACATGGAACAATATGTACCAGGCATTGTAGTGCCATGTGTGGCCTCCACTGTCCTGAGCTCTCTGTGCTCTGACAGTTTACTTCTCCCTCTCTCTAACCTTTGTCACCCCTGATCTTTTTACCAGCTCCAGTATCTTTTCCAGAATGACATGGATGGACTCATACCATTCATGGTCCTTTCAGGTGGACTTCTTTCACTTAACAATGCACACTTAAGTTTCATCCATTTCTTTTTGTGGATTGATAGCTCACTCATTTTCAGACTGGTAATTCATTTCTTGATGTCCTTTAAAATGGAGAAATTCTTCTAAATCTTGGATGCTTCTGGGGCTGGAAAGATGGCTCAGTGGTTAAGAGCACTGACTATTCTTGCAGAAGACCCAAGTTTGAATCCCAACACCCACATGGCCACTAACAACTGTCCATAACTCCAGTCCCAGGGGATCCGGCAGCCTCTTCTGTCTCCTGCGGGCACTGCACGACACGAGTGCACTTACCTACATGTGGGCAACACACGCATACATATAAAATTAAAAAAAATAAAAATTTCAAAACAGTTAAAAAAATCTTGGATGCTTCCAATTTTTGCCATTAATAACAGAGCTTCTAAATATGCCTGTGTGCAGGATTTCCTGATTCCACATTTTCAATTCCTTTGGGGAGACACCAGGGAGCATGCCTGCTGGGTGAGATTATAACAGTATGTTTAATTTTATAAGAAACTGCCAAACTGTCTTCTTAAATGACTATACAATTATGTGTGAGAGTCCTTGTTGTTCCACGTCCTTCCCAGCATTCTGTTATCAAGGTCCTGAAATTTCAATATTCTGATGGTATCCTGGCTTATTAATTTGCATTTCCCTGATGGCCTCTCTCAAGCATCTTCTCCCATGTTCATTTACCATCTGTGTATCTTCTTCCGGGAGATGTCTACTCACATCTTTTGTCTTCTTTTTAATTTGGTTGCTTTCTTATCCTTTTAATATTTTGGCTCTTAGCCCTTTATTTTTGAAAGGTTTTAAAAATTCTAATCTGTGGTCTTGCCATGTCTTAGAGCACAGTTTCTAATTTCAATCAAGTCCAGCTTGTCATTTTTTTCCTTTCATGAATTATGCTTTTAGTATGCCATCTAAAATTCATCACCAAACTCAAGTGCACTAAGATTTTCCCCTATAACATTTTCCAGGAACTGTATTGTTTTATGTTTTACATATAAAGCTAAAGCGGTGATTCTTTTTCAGTTCAAACATATAATCAATGTCTGCAGTTTTTAAACACAGACACACAGCTCCATCATCTTTGAAGACTCTTTTTGCCCAGTTGTTGGTGCACTCCTGGGCTCTCTACTCTGCCCCACTGGCTAACACATCTACTCTTTCCCCACTAGCACACTGTCAGCTATTTTAATTTTAAAACAAGCCATGAACACAGATAAATGTCAGTCCTATCTCTGACTTCATTCTCCTTCTATACTGTGTTCTGTTCTGGGTCTTCACATTTCTACATAAACTTAAGGATCAGTTTATTGATATAAAAAGTGATCTCTGATAGCCACCTCAAAAATGTTTTGAATTGCATTTAATATATAGATCCAGGTGGGTTACTTTTTGTTTTCCTTTTTTTTGCTGCTATAGTTCAAATCCAGGGCCTTGTACTTACCAGGCAATGGCTCTACCACTGAGCCAAACTCTCGGTCCTATAGAAGTTTGTTTGAACTGACATTTGAACAATAGTTTCCCTAGGTTAACTATCAATGGACTCTATTTACTGAGGAGTTATTTTCACATTCATTCATTCATTCATTCATTCATTCATTCATTCATTTAGGGGTGGAGGAAATGTGGCACCATGTTCATGTGGAAATTAGAGGAGCTCCTAAGGCAGCTTGCAGGAGTCAGCTCTCTCCTTCCCCTATATGGGGGGGTTCCATGGCTCAAACTCATGTTGTCAGGCTTGGTGGCAAACTCCTTCACAGGCTAAGCCATCTCCCTGGACCACAGGTTTTTATTGTTTTTGTTTTAAGATCAAGCTCTCACTGCACAGCGAGGCTAGTGTCGAGCTCCTAATCCTCCTGTCTTAACGTCCCAAACACCAGATTATAGGCATGTGCTTGGCATTTCTCTAGTTTTACTTACTGTCTTCTTCACACATATCCTGTATGTATTTTCTTAGAGTTCTGTCTAGGTACTTCATTTTTGGGTGCTCATGTTAATATTTCCATGTTTTAAAATTTCAGAGTCTAAAGTTCTTGCTAATACATGAGAAAACAGTTTATTTTTATCTCCTATAATCTTGCTATAACTAAATACTAACTACAGGAGCATTTTTCTGTTGTTGCTGGGTTTTGTGATTTCTACATATAATCTTGTCACCTGGGGATAGCTTATCTTTCTCCTATCAGTATATTCCCCCTATTTTATTGCACTAGCTAGGACTTCTAGCATAATACTAAATGGGAGAGGTAATGCCTTTGTTGTGTTCCTGATCTTAGGAACTAGTTTCTCACTATTAAGCATGACATTAGCTGAAGGACTTCCACATCTATTCACCAAATAGAGGGAGTCTACTTCCATCCTTAGCTTGCAAAGAGTTCTCAAAACAAAGCTTAGATTTTGTTAAATCTTTTTTGGTATTAATTGTTAAGGCCATGTTTTTTTTTTTCTTACAGCTTGTTGATATGATTAATTCGTTCATTTATTAATGTTAAACCAGCCTTGAATTTTTAAAGTGAATTTCATTTAGTCATGGTGTATAATTCTTTCTATACATTATTGCATTCATTTTGCTAATATTTTTAGGATTTCTGCACATAGTTCATGAGATATTGGTCCTGTTTTATGAAATCTTTGCATAGTTTTGTATTAGGACAATACTGGCCTCACAATGTGAATTAATAAGCACCACTTCTCTATTATCTTCTAAAAGACATTGCATGGAGTACTAGGCATGATTTCTTTGATGTTTGGTGAGATCTTAGCATTAGAAGAATACAAATCATTGATCCAATTTCTTAATATACAGAAGCCTGTATTCAGATAGTTTGTTTTTCCTTGTAAAAGTTTTGGCGAATTCTGTATTTCAAAGAATTGATCTTTACATCTAGATTAAATTTCTGGGCAGAAGTCTATAAATTGTGTTCCTTTAGTTTTAGGAAACATGATGCTACCACTTCATTTCTGGAATTAGTAAAGTTCGTCATCCCTATTTTTTTTCTTAGTTAACTAAAGCTAACTAGGATCAGTTTTACTGATCTTTTAAAATAACTCATTTTGGTTTCTTTGCATTTCTCTACTGATTGATTTTCTCTATGTTTATTGTTTTGTTTTTGTTTCTGTTTTAGATATAATTTGTTATAGATAATTTTTCTTTTTTCTTTCTTTCTTTCCTTTTTTTTTTTTTTGTATTTTTGAGACAGGGTCTCCCCGTTGCCCCATCTGGCTTGGAACTCCCTATGTAGATCAGGGTGGCCTCAAACTCACAGAGATTCTCCTGCCTCTGCCTCCCAGTGCTGGGATTAAAGGCATGAGCCACCATGCCCAGCCCGTAGATAATTTCTTAAGGGCTAATTTAGATTTAGAAATTATTACTTTGTTTGTTACATATGCCTACATTTCTCTCTAAGCAGTGCTTTTACTCCATCTCACAAATGCTCATCTGTGTTTTCATTTTCTTTTAGTTCAAAATATTTCAATGAGACTTTTATGCGTTATTTAGAAATACAGTGCTGAATCACCAACTACTTTGGGTTGTCCCTCTATGTTTCCATTATTAACTTTCAGTTTAATTTCTTCGTCGTTTAAGATTAGCATGTTTTATTTCCTGTTGTGCTGACTGCCATGTGTTTTATGACTGAGAATATTATCTGTCACCTTAAAATGTGGCTTGTGAGGGCCAGATGTAGTGGCACATACCTTTAATCCCGTCAGTTGGGAGGCAGAGGCAGGCAGATCTCTGTGAGACTGAAGCCAGCCTGGTCTACATAGCAAAGTGCCCAGCTAGCTGGGGCTATAGGGAAACCCCATCTCAAAGAAAAACAAAAGAAAACAAAATGTGGCTAGTAGGTAGAGAATTTTAAATTTAATTTAACCCTCACTAATTTAAAGTTAACAGGCCCATGTATATACAGATTACCACACTGGACAGGGTAGCCCTCTACAGATAAATTGTCACCATCCTGAGGGCAGAAGTTGAATTCACAGTCTAAGTCAACACCACTATCTGCATTCTTCTCTCACAGTCCATTGTATTCTAACGCATACAAGGAAATAACACCTTCTGTTAAAATCAATAATGAAGAAATTGAGTTGTTCAGAGAAAACACAGGTCATACAGTAAGAATCTCATTAAAGTTAGTAAAACCCATCCAACTCAAAAAAGACAAACTGTTATCTAGAAAATTAAACTTCCTAATAAAGGAAGAAATTTCTCTAGAGGAACTCAGACAACAAGGACTGTAAATTCTACATTTTTTCCCTCATCCACTGTTCAGAGCAAAGTGCTCAATGCACAAAATTACTTGTAAATTTGTTGAATGAATGAATGAATCAATGAATGAATCAATGATAACACAAGTCATGTCCTAGAAATGAAAGTCTAAGTTTCTACCTTACACTCTATCAACCCCCAAACAGCCTGAGGCAAGTTCAGATGCTGAAGCTTCTACTTCACAACATTTCTCAGTTTAAGAACTGACACTTAAAAAATCTCACGACAATCATTTTCAAACTTTTTGACCCAAAGAAGGCTTTAAGTTCCAAAAAACAAATTGAAAAGCTTAAAATTACTTTGCTAATGGTTCTATGCTTACATTTGCTGCCTTAAAATTAAACAGGGTCCAGTAAGATGAATCAGGGGGTAATGGCACTTGTTGTGTAAGGTACTTGTGCCTGGGAACCTGAGTTAAGAACCCATGTAATGGTGAAAGGAGAGAATGGACTCTACAAAGTTGTCCTCCACACATGAGCTGTAGCATACACACAAAAATAATCATATGAAAAGTTACTAGTTTTTTTAAACCCAAAGTTTTAAAAGCACAGAATCTACTAGTTCTCACAACAATACCACCACGTCTGAAGTCCCTGGAAAAATCCACTGTATACTCATGAAAGAATGTAAGTGAACAAGGGAGTAGCATGCTAGTGTTACACCAAGAACATCTGAACCTCACAGATGTCCCTAAAAGGATCCAGCTCATTCTGGAGTTCCTGGACTCCATTCAAGATCCTTTCAAAGCAAAAGTACATAGAGATAGAATCCCTGATCATTAACAAAGAATATGAAACATGAGTTTTCAAACCATGTCTGAGCTCATCTAAGCACAATAATTCTAAGCACATTAGGAAGCAGTATCTTGCATTTTACTTGTAGTATCCTTTACTGTCGGAGTCTTCGCTTTGATGGATGCAATAGAAAGCTCAAGGCTCTCTTTTGTGCAGTTTTCAATTATAGAAACGGACCTTTAAATGTAGCTAGAAATGAAGCTCTACTTTAGACTTCACAAAGGTAACAAAGTGTCTAACACAGTGTCTGACAGAATACAGTATAAGTGCTCAATAAATGCCTTTACATTATTCAATTTCCAAATCAAATTTAAGCCCCTCCCCACCCACAAAAATGTTACTCATAAAGAAGAGAGGAATATACACTATTATAAAAAAAATTCCAGCCAGGCATAGTGGCTCACATCTGAAAGCTCAGCACTTGGGAGTCTAAAGCAGGAGGACTGCTACGAGTTTCTGGGCTATGACAGAGAAGACCTGACAGTTAAAACATCTCATGACAATGAATTTCAAATGTCTTGAGTTCTGGTGCAGCCTGAGCTAAGAAAGTGGAAGGGAAAGGGTGGGAGAAGATGGGAGAGGAAGAGATTTGGGGGGGGGGGGGGGAGGAAGGAGAGGAGAAGGGGAAGGGAGAGGAGGGGAAGGGAAGGAGGAGGAGTGGGGATGAAGAGGGAGGGAGGGAGGGAGAATTCTATCAAGAGCTCATTATATTGTAAGGTCAGTGTTTTAGAAATGAATTAGAAAAATATAGCCAGGAGAGACTAAATTTGATAGTATACAGTTAACTGTATCAATTGTTAATTAGTTCAGTTATCTATGAGATAATAGGATTACCTCTTAGCTAACATAATTTGGTCAGTGAAGCAACCAAATCAGCTTTAGTGAAAGATAAGTGGTCAGAGACTCAGCCAGCCAGACCTCCTAGGGAGCTAAGAGCCCTTTTTCTTACAGATTGCTTAAATCTTCTATATTGGCCCAAGAAAAAATAAACCAGAAAACTCTAAAACATATACAATGTCAATAGACTAAAATGAGCTACAATCTCATATATCTCCATTTTTAAGTATTTTATTTATTATTTTTATTTCATGTGTATGAGTGTACTGCCTGCTTGTGTGCAATACCCACAGGTCAGAAGAAGGCAACAGATTCCCCTGGAACTGGAGTTACAGAGAATTGTTAGCTGCCATGTGGGTGCTGGGAATTGAACCTGAGTCCTTCACAAGAACTACCAGTGCTCTTAACCACTGAGTCATCTCTCTAGACCCTCATGTCTCCATTATTAAAGATTTTTATTTTATTTTTAATTATGTATATATGTGTGTATCTGTGTGTGGGTATGTGCACATGTGCATGCAGGTGCCCACAGGGTTCAGAAGGCAGTGTTGTACCCCCAGAGCTGGAGTTACAGGTGCTTATGAGTTGCCTAATGTGGGTGCTAGGAGCTGAACTCAGGCCCTGTGCAACAGTAGTACACACACTCAACAACTGAGCCATCCCTCCAGCCCTGTCATACTCATTTTCAGTCTGTTTGACTATATATGCTTTGAGAAAGCACATTATGGTATGCTAGTAAAATAAAGCAAATAGCTCAGGTCAACGCCATCATCTTCAGAAACCTATGTTCTCAAGACATAAAGTTAGGAGGACAGAAAAGAGACCTCATCTGTATAGTGTTTAACTTGTACTATCCAGATGTCATCCATGATTTTTAACTTAGCCACCAGATACTGTTGCTATTATAAACTGTTTATCACCCCAAACACCTAGGACCAGATGTGCTTCCAATTTTGATTTTTTTACTTTAGGGTACTTAGAGATACATAACAATCTATTCTGGGAGTGCCAACCAAATCTAAATACAAAATTAATTTGTTTCATATAGACTTTGTAAGCACAGACTGAAATTTTATTTACTATCCAAGATTTTTGGATTATAGATGTCCAACCTGTATCTTCTAGACATTTCATATTTCTCTGGTACTGATTTACATCTTGTAAACGTCAGGCATTCAGGGTCTTTCAGCTTCTTCCACTTCGAGCCCATGCTGTAGAATGCTAGTGAAGTCATCTTCACAGTCCAAACTGGCTCCTAGTGCATACATATCTACATCTTCAAGAGTCACCCTATTATCTTCAGCATGAAGTCTATATTCCCAAGTACGGCACGCAAGATAATTTATAATCTGAACCTTCCAGAATAGGTCCTTTCCCTTTCCAAGTGTGTTATGCTTCATCATTTCCCTTTATTATAATAATAGTAATAAAAATAAATAGGAGCTAAGCAACATCTTTGGTCTTTATGTACATGAATGAGCAAAAACATCCTTGCATATGTGGGTGTTACATTGTGATGGGAGAATATGGTATGCAGGAAGACAGGCAGGGACAGGTAGATATCTACCATGTAATGGCTGGACAGATGATATAGCGAATAAATTAAAAGATAAGATGATTGACAGACAAATGGATACAGAGACATGATGTCAAGTAGTGGTAACTGCAGCAGAAATGATGAAGTAAGACAGAGGAGGGGGAGGGACTATGTAAGAAGCGGGACAAGAGGCTATTTTAACTGAGTGGTCAGAGAACGCTTTGCCAGAACTAGTCATATTTGAGCCAAGACCTGGTAAAGGCAAGCACACAGCAATGTGCCTTATGAGAGAAGAACAGTCCAGGAAGGAGTGACAGCCAGAATAAAAAGCCCAGTGGCTAAGTGCTTTGTGTGCTTACAGAGCACTGGCAAGCCAGAGCTGCCACAGTATGAGGCGGGTAAAGCATGCCTGGCTGTGCCCAGGGAGTCATCCTTGTTAAATAAATTGGAGAATGGAGATGAGAGATGATTCAGAAAAAGGTGCTGAGACAAAATGTCCAGTAGGGTAAGAGATCTATTCACACCGTGGATAGTACAGGGCAGGCTTATAAAGTGAGATGCTTCAGTTCCACTAGAAGAAGTGAGTCCCCTGTCTTGAATGTTTCCAAGAGAGCAGAGAGGTCCCCCATCACAAAGCAGCAGGCTTGGTTAATAGGTAACCCATAGGACACGTCTGTGATACAGTGCTTCTAATTCCTGGGTGGTAGGCAGAAGGGGCTGATGTGATGCTCTGTAACTGCAGGGTCACAGCAGAGCCTGTCAGCTCCATGGAGCAGGTGTGAGGGTGAAGAGGCTGTGGGGGATGTGGTCTGAACTGTGAGACAGCAGCACCTGATCCTAAAAGAGAACTACTAGATTACAGAAGCAGAGCAGAGATTGAGCAGATGCTTTTTAAAAAAAGATCTGACTGGCACTGTACCGAGAAGACACAATCCAGGGGCCAGGGTAGAACCTCATCTCACTCAACAGCTCCAGTTAAAAATGCTTATACTGCTGCACACATTTTAAAGTCCCACTGGGTTCCCTCTGTTAAGACTCTTGACTTTAAGAAATGACTAGGTCTCAATTTTCTCTTTTTATCACCCAGCCTGATACAGAGCAAAGAAGCCTTGTACCAAGAATGCTTCATAAAACCCTTGTGTCAACCAGACTCACTGGAAGATAGGTGGTCAGACACCTGTGTGAGTCACCAGCGCATGTGAAGCAACATTTTCTCTTAGGCCTAGAGCCAAAGAAAGGTCAAAGTCAGAGTCCATGGGTAATGTCCGAAGGCCAAGAAGCAATCCCATAGTGAAACTGATCTCCGTGGCTAGCCAGAAAAAGCTACCACATGAAAGGAGACCATGAAGAAATAAAGAGGTAGGACAGGAGTTTGGAAGAGTGGGCTAGATGGTGTCTGAAGGGATGCTCAGAAGACTAAGCAGCCTTGGCCTAAGAGGGAGAGAGTTCCAAGCTCTCACCTCTGTATCTGTGGCTCTCACTGGAAAAGACTAACAAGAACATTTTTCCAAAGTGCTTTCCCTCCAGGATGATGCTAATGAAAAGTTATAGTGGGTCTATCCTGGGCTCAGGGCAGTTGGAGTGAGGTGGGAGACTTCCTTCCTAGAGGGTTGTGCCTGTGGTATTTTCTGAGCTGTGCAAATTTTGTCTCGTGGATCATCCTCAGCTACCAGCCTCCAATGGCTGTCTCTTTCCCTACATCTTTCTGTCCTCCCTCGTGAGATAACACACCACAAGTAAATGGAAAATATGCCCTAGCCCAAGAGATGACCATTCCCTACTATATAAACCTTTCTCAGATTTTAAAAAGAAAAATGTGAGAGAATTCCAGCCTGTCATAGGCGACTGATCCTAGAAAAAGTAGATAGTTTCCAAACACAAAATATAAAGGTTCAAATACACATAAGGGCTTATCAATACTCCATCCTTCAGCACTGTGAGGAAGTAAGCGTGATATAGAAAATATGTGCCTATAATTGAATTTCCATAAAAAATATTTGACCCAAAATGTTAAGAGGTTAGAAACCTAAACAAGATAACACATTCTACATGGTAAGAACTCAGACTAGAAGGCCAAGGAAAGCTAGATCTGACCCTCATCACATCAGTTTATGAGTAGTCCCATAACTTGCTGAACATCCGCCTTCTTACATATAAAATGAAGAATACTTAACTGCTTTCTAAGTATGCGCCCATATGCATGTCTATGTGTATGTAAGTAGATAATACAAGCATGGCAGTGAAAGACAAGGTAGTTAATGGAAGCAGCTCACAGTAGTACAGACATGCACATTCCCACTTTCCTAGTTATTTGAAATGGTCCTCTGATGAATAAAATGGGCTTTGCTTATCTGCAGTACTGGGGACTGAGTCCAAGAACTTGCACATGCTAAGGAAGAGCTCTAACACTTTGCTACATACCCAGCCCTGTTTTTACTTTTCATTTCTGAAAGAAAGTCTTACTAAGTTGTTGAGGCCAGTCTTGAACTCATTCTGTAACCAAGACAGGCTTTAAACTTCAGATTGTCTTGCCTCAAGTCCCAAGAAACTTGGATGACAGGCCTGTGCCACCACACCCAACAAGATGGGCTCTTGCTATGTGGTGCTAAACCAATGAAAATAATTTAATCTGTCATGTCCACGTGATGACTGCAATAAAACTGAATTAACCAGACAGAATTTTAGTAGATAGCATCATGAAACACAAAAGAAAAAATAAATATGGAACCCAGAACATTTAGGGATTTAATATCTTTAAAAAAATAGTACTTGAAAAACAGAAATCCCCAAGGTTAAAAAAGGTATAATCACAACCAAAATTATAAAAGATAAAGTAAAATTAAGTATCAATGACACCTTAGAAAATGAGCAAAATTTAACTTATTACTTTTAAAATTATGTAATCCAAGGTCATGTATACACTATCCAAGGTCATGTATACATTGGTTAAAAATGTCAATTTGTGCAGCCACTGTGAAGTCAGTATACAAGTCCCTAAAAATCTAAAATATACAACTACCATATGCACCAGCTAAAGCACCCTTGATGTGCAGCTGAAGGGGCAACGTCAGCACACAGCAGAGGAATCTGCATGGCAATGTCTATGGGGACACTGGTCACAACAGCCACAGCATGGAACCAGCCCAGGTGCCCACGGACAGATGAACACATAAAGAAAAATGTGGCATACATAATGAAGTATAATTCGGTCATAAAGAAGAACCAAGTCCTGTCAGTTGCAGGAAAGCAGGTGGAACTACAGATGTGGTTAAATGAGCAGAGAAGTCAGGCTCAGAAAGAGAAATATTCAATATTTTCCCTCATACATGAAGTCTAAGCTTTACGAAATGGGGTAGGAGAGAAAGCAAACTATTTGAGAAAAGGGGTGGGGCAAGAGAGGGAAATGGAGGGATAGAGAAAAGAAAGACTAATGAAAGCCTTCTATTTACATACCCACTGTCAAGGTGGCCTAGGTACTCGTGTTTATAAGTAAACAAGGATTTAAAGTAAGAATCATTACACTAGTAAATTTTACTCAGAAATACAATCAGTGGACAACATAGTGTTTCAAAAATATGAAAAGAGCTGCCATTTCTTAGTGTCAAAGTCTGTCCTGGAGGGCGCGAGATTCATGAGCTAAAGCCTCGTCGTCCATGCGAAGTCCAAATGTCTTATACTTGTGTCTCACAGCCAATGGGACGGGGAATCCGTGTATCCACAGTGACAGACCCAAGTACAGCGAGTCTCCTGGCCCCACGCAGTGCCCTACCTGACCGATAGCGTTCATCTCGAGACCCTGAGGATCTTCTGCGGTGGTAGCGGGATGCAGAGGAAGGAGTGACAGGCGCCCGTCGCTCTTGAGGCAAAGCTTGGTCCACCCCTGTATTTAAGGAAAAACAGTAGAGTGGAAGTGAGGCTGTGCTCAGTATCTGAGGCTAGGAGACTTTGTTAGAATAATTACTGACTCACTACATTCCCAGCACCTGGGGGTCCCTCCTAAGAGATCAACAGGAGGGTGAGAAGCATGCCAGGCTGAGGCTCAGAGGAGGTTCTTTCAAATGTAGGAAACCTCCTGTAGCAAGTGCTCTTTTACATCACAACTGTCCATCAAAACAAGTAAAGAACGATGAAGCCCAAGACATAGAATCAAATTATGATGTTTTGTTCAGTAAACAGACAAACCATAACTGCCCTGAGAAAATAAACAGTTAAAGCTGTCATTCGATCAACTTTAAAATACATCCTGTAGGTGGCTTTAATGTAACTGGACAGTTAGCTGTAAGTAGCACCAACGTTCAGTTTTTATTCCCCCAGTTATTCAGTAACTCTTTGGAAACTTGCTCCGCTCCATTTAATGCTGTGTAGTTGTATGTTATCAAGGGTGTACTGGAGAACAGCTTTATGAATTACCAAAAAATGTTATCTTGGCCAGATTCAAAGACAAAAATGGATCCACATCTGCCAATCACAGTATCTATTAGGCTGACATAATACAGTAGGAAAGGAACAAAATCTAGATGAAACTAAGAACTATGGGAAAGATTCCATCATTACAGTTCAGAAATAAATTGCTCCCATTGAGTGCTAATGACTACTGCTTCTTTAGAAAAGACCAGAAAAGAAAGTGATAATTGAAAATAGACATAGAGATATTGCTGCAACAAAAAAAAGTTAATGGCTGGATTTCTGTAACAGACAATTTTCACAGGAGCTTATTTTAATATTCCTTATCAGATGGTCAAACTTATAAAATTAAAGTTCTGTATGGTGCTGACATTTACATTCAGATTCACAACATGGATTTACAGTCCTGACTCTTCAATTGTCCAACTCAGACAGTATGTGGGCTTCTCATCCTGCTACTACAATTTCTACTACTGACATAATCAGCAGTATGTTCAGTCGGTGAAAAACTCTAGGGTCAGAGGAATGTAATAAAATACCTTCCCACTTTATGCTTTTTGATGATTCTGAATTTAATATTTATACCTTTCTATTTACTGCAATGTTTTCCGTGTACCTATTGCTGGCCCTTTCAAAATACTCCAACTAGAAAAACAACACAAACCAAAACCAAACCTTTCCTTCCCATACTTTTCCTCCCCTAACAACCTAGCAATTTTATAGTTCAATTTTTTTTAAATGTTCACTTGGAGCCTCCTCCTCCTCTAACCTAGGTCACTAGATGTGTTGTGCCATGTAGGAACCCTTTCGTCCTCGACTTGCTTTGGTTTTACATTATTGTAGGTCAGTGAGTGGGGTTCCTTAAATCCATCTTTGTCTTCTTTCTTCTCCTCCTATTTGAAGAAGAATTTAAAGTAGCTTCTTTAGAAAAGATGAAAGGGAAATAAAATATGGAGGCCCTGGGTATCCCAAAGGTGTCTTTATATTTTGGTAGGGTGGGTCCTAGACATAGAATTCTACATGAAAGTTATTTTCACTCATTGCCTTTCATTTTCATTATTTAATTCAAAACAGTTCAACACCACTATGATGCTATAACTTTTTTTAAAAAAACATTACACAATTTTTTATTATTAAATGAGAAAAATCTCATTTGTTACATCGTCACATTGCTAGTCAGAGAAATGCTGCAGTGATGAAGAAAGTCAATGTTGGATCAACCAAAGTCCTCATTTCTACAACATTCATTT
>NW_008345053.1:2353128-2388052 GCF_000622305.1 Nannospalax galili
TGATGAAAAGTGCTTGCCTAAAATATATGACAACCTGAGTTCTGTAGAGACGAAAAAAAGGAACCAATTAATCATATAAGAACTCTATAATAATATCTTGAATACAGAAAATGCCAGAGGAAAAGTGAAAATAATTACTAACCTGTGTTCTGCCTCAAGTGAACTGGAAAGAACATCAGTTTGTAGGAAGGTTGAAGACCGAATGATCTGTTGGGAAATCATTGAGGCATTGCCATTCTCTTGTGCAATCTCATTTTCATCAAAGTTTCTATTTATGTCTCTTTCTTGGTGAGTACTATTGCTGTTATGCAAATTAAACGAGTCTTCATCCTGATTTTTGAGCCAGCATGGCTCTCGTCTTCATGTTCCTCTTCTACTCTGTCTCTTTTCAATGCTTTCAAAAATTCACTCTTCCTATCAGTGCGCATCCGTGTCAGTTTGGTTAATCGAGGTTGCTGATTAAGTTTGTCAACAGGCAAGGAGGAATTTGAGCGATTACTCTCTTTTACTGAATTTGTTGATGGACTGATATTCTTGGCTGTTGACTTAAAGGTATTAAAGTTGTCAACACCATATGTAGATTCATGAGGAAAAGAAGTTCCGACTTTATTTTCTTTAGTTTGGCTTTTCCATTGTGTAGGTTTTGTAGGTGGAGCAGCAGGTTTTGGGACTAAGCCTTTATAAACACTTGGACCAGTTCCATTCTTTACTGGCTGTGACTGGAGGTTTCCTGCTACTGGGAATACAGATAATTGTAAGTCTTTTGCATTACCTTTCTTAATGACTAGCATTCTTGGAGCTCTAGATTTAGGATTCGGGGGATATTCTAAGAGAGGAGCTTGGGAGATTTTTTTGGTTGGGTATGTGTGTGTCTGGGCGTGTAGGCCCCAAACACCTGCAGCTAAAGATTTATTCTGATTTGGTTCTCTTTCATATTCAGGATTTAAAGATGGAAAATCCTCAGCCTCAAACTGTTTTCGTTCTCTTTTGTCTTCTTTCCTCCCAGTGTCATTGTCAGGGATGCTGTTTTCATGTAGTCCTTGGCTTTTTCCAGAATGGAAAATACTGCTACGAGAACGGGAATTTCCACCATGGTATCCCCCTCGATGATTTATGTTTTCAGTAGCATTTCTGCCATGCGTACGCCATCCATTTTTTTCTTTCCTCCCAAAATTACCTCCATTAGGACGCCCAATACCAGAATCAAAGCCATCTGAAGAGTGTGTCGTTGGCGACTCACATCATAACGATTCTCTGTCCATGAAAAGTTTTCAGAATGCTTTTCAAAATTCAATGATGACTTTGTTGATGATGGCGGAGTAGGAAAATTAAGCCAGGCTGGAGCAAAGTCATACTGCGCCATTTAGGTCCAGTCTCTCCAACTCAGTGAAACAAGGCTTCAACACCTCATGGCAAGTCCAAATTCCAACAGGACCGCACAGGAAGGTGTTGGTTTTTTCTCTATAATCTTTATGTTTTCCAGTTTGTCTTTTTATTTTGTATCCTCTGAAATATCCAAGTTCTTTGAAGATACTTAACCTATGACTATTTGACATAGAGTTATTTGAAGTCAGCTACCCATATTTCTGTTTTGAAGTTTTCATAGGGCTATCTCCAGAATTATCCAAGTTCTTGGATCAAGAGCAAAGTCTTCTTTATTATTCCATGTACTTGTCACTGTTGTATTTATCCACTCCAGATGAAATATCCAATTTAGGAGCCAAAAAAGCAGAAACAAAAAGAAAATTTCACATCTGAAGACTACTTCTACACATCGGCATATACAGAGACACAAAGAGCTATCTCAATACTACCATGCTGGTGGGAAACTGGAACATCTTAAATTCCCAAGTAAATAAAAGATAAAAAGAAAAAAACTCTGTATTCTTTCAATGTCTTCATTTAGAAAAACTGTCCCATTGTAATATGAAGAGCTGAGGTCAAAAATTACTAAAACTTTTAATAAAGGTTAAAAAGTAACTGCCATGAAACTTCAGCAATATTTAAACAGTAATTTGAAACTACTGCAACTACTCAGGACACAAATCAAACTTATCTTACAGTTTTGGCCGAAGAACAGCAACAGGAGAGGGGTGGTGGAAGAGGAAAAAAATACCGCCAGACGAAATACTTTAACCAGTTATATAATCCGTTTGAACCAAAACACTGAAGAAATGACTGGATCTCTTTTTAAGTAGCTCGTAGAACTTGTTCACTACTATCAGTTCACTTCAGAGATGATTCTTGACAATTTTAATAAACTTCTGGGGCAAAATTACCCCAAAAATAATAAAACAAAACCCCAAAACAAAACTGTAATTCCAAAATGGCCACTTGAAATATCCAGGGCCTTTTAAACAAAACCTAGAAGATGATCTTCATATTTGCATAATTCAATCACCTTCCGCCCCACCAGAGGTGCCCCTGGCCTGGGGATGCCGCTGCGCTCGATCCGGGAGGAGGTTTTCGGTACTTTGAATAATCCCCTTTTACCGCTTTTCCCTCCCCCACAACCAGTCTCAGTCCCAAAATGGCGCCGACCCGATCCGCAATGTTCTAGGCCAAGTCTCGCGAGATCGTGGAAGGTGGTGAGGCCGATGCTATAACTTTTATACTGTATTCTTTTTCTCCTGTGACAACTTTCATGATCTCTTTAGTTATACTGAAAGGGCCATAATATGCCGGTTTTCTTTTGGTAGAGCACTGGCAGATCTCCTTCAGGGTAGATTTTTTTTATCTAGGGTGATTGTTTGCACCAAGAAGAGACCTCTTAGTTTCTGCTGTAGGAAAATGCCTCACTGTGGGGTGTGGGCTGTTTTTACTACAGTATACATGATCCAATACAGTGCCTCTGTTTGGAGGACTGCCTGGTATGCTCAAACCTGGAGCCTTGCTACTTTTATTTACTCAAGACTGCAAGCATGTATGTCCATGAGGACCAGGCAGAAGTGACTGCCATTTCCCAGAGGCTGTTTCTGCTTTCGACTCTGTGCTAGGTGGCACCCATGATATCCATTTATATCTTCATGTACTGGCTTTCTCCACTTTGCGAAGTGACTCCTGTACTCTACTTACCACAAACACTGGCCTCTGCTGCTCCCTTTCTCATGTTACACACTGACGGACATCCTGGCATAGTTCAAGCAGCAGACATGAACGCACACTTCCAGGTTTCCAGGTTCACCACTTCTGTGAACTCTTTAAGTGTTCAGCTTTCAATTTCAGTACTATTAGTACGACTTCCTGTCTAGTTCAAGCATATAAGCTCCCTGAGAACGACTTTCACCCTTCACCTCCTCTTGAGATCCAGAGTATAGAGCTGGAGGCAATTGCTTGGCTTATTGATGAACCTTCTATGGTTGTCATCAGCAAAGTAATTTTTCATATAAACATTATGCATATTTGCTCTCATGGGTTGAAATGCAGTTTATCCCAGAAATTTTTAGAAAAGAAATTGATACAGCTAGGCAGAAGTGCTCAACAAGTTGCCAGTAATAAGACACAGTTAAAGAGTATTTGTGGGCATATTTCATCCATTATATACTGTCTGATCTTGTACCAAGAAAGATTTAAAGTGGCTTCAAGTTGCATTCAGATAGGAAAAAAAAGCCAATTGAGTATGCAGCTGTCTGTAGACCTGAAACTGTCACTGTAAAGTCTCTGCAACACTATTTTCTTTGTCCATCACAAGGCAACTGACCAAACCCTGCTGCTGAAGCAGATGCCCCTTAGTAACACAAATATGAATAATTAGTCAAGCACATAGTTACAGTTCAGTGTTCACCACTAGGGGAGACTCATGCTCACAGGAGTGTGTAGTTTAAAGAACCATGACTGAAAACTTGTTCTCAGAGAGTCACATACAGAGCAGTGGTTTCACAACAGGAAGTACAGTGAGGGTTAAGAAGCCAACATGGGCACTGAGAAAGAAGGCATCTCAAGGAAGACAGTGACTGTCTCCAACATGAAGCACCCAGAAAAGTGAAGCCATTCATTTTTATTCATTAGAAACACAAGGGTCAAGACTGAATCTCCTCTCCCGAAAGTACTAATCAGGCATCTACATGCCAGCCATGTACTGACATCAAATCAGCTCTAGGAAGGCATGGGCCCTTTCTTCCCTTTGGTTGTAGTTTCTTCTAGCACGAAGAGGTAGAACCACAGAAGTGAGGTGGGCAAGCATAGGGGACACTTTAGCAACTCTGGTCCCCATCTGTCTTGGGCTATACACACACCACTCTTCTAGCACGTTTCTCCTCCCTTTAATGACTGTCAAACTTAGTTTCTATTCAAATGTATTCCTAGTACATCAGGTAGAAAAGGTAAGGGCCTGATCCAGCCTAAACTGGTTTGGGGTACATGCATAGTAAGACACATGTGTCCTCAAAGTTAACTTTTAGGGAGAATCTACTATTTACTATCTCATGCCTATGTATAACTTGACATGCAATTAATTAAAGTCAGATATTGGCATATGCCTTTAATCCCAGCACCCAGGAGATAGAGGCAGGCAGACCTCTGATCTACACGGTGAGTTCCAGACCAGCCAGAGCTACATAATGAGACCTGCCTTAGAAGAAAAGAAATCAGATGCATTATGGGAAAGGACACAGTGAGCAAAGGCTTATGTAATCTACCCTGCCAATCAAAATTAGAGAACTACCCAAATTACACCCCTAAGTAACTACCCTTCCTTTCCTTAAACCCCATAAAAGGTAGTCCTAAACAAGGGCTTGAATACTTTCCCATTCATGTGGCCTGCTGTTCTCTTGAGGTATATCTCCAATCTGTATTATTGCTTTGCTTTTGAATAAAGCTTCCTCACTACTCTGCAATCTGTGTGGGTTTTTATTTCATTCTTGAATAAGAAGACAAGTACCTGTATATACGCCAGCTTAGACCCCAGTAACAGAGGGACCCCTATGTTCTGGAGCCACAGGTCCTGGTACCTATGACCCTGAAAAGCAAGTTCCTGAATCTTTCCAAAGCTTGGTTTCCCAAACAAGTGTATTCAGAAACACTAACAACAGGTACAGCTCTATAGCACTGATTCATGGACCCTATTAGTTCATCAGATTCCTGACATGAAAACAATCAGTTCTGTTACTTCTGCAATTTTATTGATGAGGAAATACAGGCAGAGGTGGGATTTAAACTCAGACACTCTGCCACACACACTTATATTTAAGCATTCTCTTCATTCACAATTGCTTTGTCTTTGTGATAGGGGTCCCTTCCCAGGTGCTCACAGACACGTGTCCCCTGAGCCCAAAGCACTCTAGGTGCCTTATTCTCCAGCTCCCCACACAGAAAGAAAAGCCCAGAGTTGAGCTCTGTTCAGCATTCCTGGCACCTATATGATGGCCTTCTATCAACATTTACATCACTTATTTTTTACATGAGCAAAAAGTCATGTGCAGATATTTTAGTGTTACTTTTTTAAAAGCTTGTGTTCTAAAACATGCTTTAAGACAATATGGAAATGGCTACAATTCCAAGTTGCTGTCCAAGAGTAAAACTTGTAATAACTAAAGCAGATTGGGTCATCTGACACACAGGTAGGCTCAACCACCCCCGCCCCTTACTGCAAAGAGTCAGACACTTTAAGAGCCAGGATAAGTCTGCGTCTGTGTCGTTCCCCACAAACCCCTGATCACTAATGGGCTCAGAAAATGCTGCGAACCAATGAGAGGCTTTCTGAAATTATTACAGTGGGCAGGACCACTTCTTTAAACACAGCAATAGCAATTAAATTTTTATTTTTGTTGTAGAATTATAATAGGACTAGAAATAAAATTCTAAACTAGAAGCAGGGGATCGAGGTAAGTCAGCACACAAAGAGATGAAACTTCCCATGCTTGACCTAGCTAGGCTTCCAAGCTTCTGCATGTAGCCTTTAAATGCTCCACATCCTGAGATATCCAAACCACCTGAGACTTCCTGTCCTTCATCCTACAGCTCATCCTGAGTGAATGATGAAACAGCCTCCTGCTTATCTCACTTGGTCTACTTGCAGCTGAGACCCTGTGGCTTCCACTGCCTCCCTGGGACTGCCCTCCCTACTTCGCTCCTAGCAGGGAGACAAAAGAGAAGTCACCGCCCGCTGTAGTCCACCTTCCTCTCTGGCTGAATCTTCCAAGTCAAACAGAAACAGTGCCTCTTGCCAAGTCTTTGCCCTGCCTCACCAATCTCACATTTTCAAATGCCCCACGTACCCACCAGATGTGAAAATACATTGAAGACCAAAGGGAGAAAAGCAAAGAAGTCTTTTTATTAGACCGCCCACCAATTACTTCTAGAATGTATCTAAGAAAGGATTCTCCAAAGAAAATTCCTATTATAGTTGTCACACCTAACCAATCTATCCATTTCAGATGAGTAATTAAACACTGTAAAGTCTTTCATGAACACTGTGCCAAAACAGACATTAGACACCACAAGTCTCCATGTTAATCTTAAGAACAAGGCACATATGAGCTGCCCATATTTCTCTCTACTGTGAGACTCAACAGGTCAGAGGGAACAAGGCAGGATAGACAGCCTTGAGCTGTTCAAGATATTATAGGTGGTGGGGAAAAAAACTCAGGATTCCTAAATTCACACTGAAGAGAAATATACTGAAAATCTTGGTTGGTTTTCAAACAAAATTTAAAATATGCCATGCCAGATATATGGGGGAAAACTTAAAAATATATTTGCAATTTAAGATGACAAGAGCTTGATCCACACTCTGGTCTTACTCTAACTATATACCTTGGGTGAATTATTCTGCCTCTAAACCTAGGACTGCATGTGTGCCAAGGGAGGCTGCAGATATGGCCATATGCAGATAAGCCAACTCCCAGGGTAGCTACTCGAACTCATCTCCTCTGGCCTCTTCCCTGACACTAAGAATGAACTTACATGCTGTGGGGCCACACTGAGGACTCAGAAGAAGCTACAACTATAAGCTGTCAGGCATATGAAGCCTGCCTGAGATATTCTGTGAAATTACTTGGGGATTTTTCACATTTCCAGCCTGTCTAAAACTATTTCTGAGTTGAGTCCCAATGTCTTCCAATACCTCATTATATTTCTCTGGGTCATACAACAGCCCCAGTTTTGACAGTAAGTGCAATCAAGGACTTAGTCAAAAAGTAAACAGTACTTATTTCCTATACAGGTGAGAAATTTTCTACATTTGCTTTGCCCCGAGTCAGATGAGGTTGCCACACGAAACAACTGAAATTTCATCCTGAGCACCTTAGTCTAACTGTACAAACCTAACCCTTACTTCCACTATCATTTCCACCATCTTTTCAAGTACAGGGCTCTGCTGTATAACACCACAGGTTTGCTTTGTAATTTTCTGACTGCAATGTGTTTTTTAATTTTTATTATATGTACATGAGTATCTTGCCTGCATGTCTGTAAGTGCATCCGTGCTGTGCAATGCCCATGGAGGTCAGAGGAGGGTGTCGAACCCCCTAGAACTGGAGTTACAAACGGTTGTTAGCTGCCATGTGGGTGCTGGGAATCAAACCCAGGTCCTCTGCAAGAGCAATCAGTGCTCTTAACTGCTCAGCCATCTCTCCAGCCCCTGCCCACTGCAATATGTTAAATTGATTATCAACATATGAACTGTCAGAGTTTGGCATCTGCATTGAACTTTATCCTGTCTTGTCTTCTGTAAAGCTAAGAACTGAACCCAAGGACTCAGCAAGCTGGGTAAGTGATCTACCACTAAGCTACATCTCCAGCCACCATCTGACTTTGTTCTATATTACTGGGTAAGATACAAGTTCACTGCCAGGACCAGGGTTTCACCATTTTTTTCTCTCAGATTTTTTACACACACACACACACACACACACACACACACACACAAACAAAAACAAAAACAAAACATGAATTAATTCAAACTGGCACCATCCTCACTGATAGGTGATCAAACCCAACTCAGCTCAAACTCCAGAAATGTGGGCTCAGGGTAAGTTTAGTGATAGTTCCTCTCTAACAAGGAACCATACTCATTAAATGTTATTAAAAAATAGTAAGAAATTCAGCTGATGAAACTAATACTCGTGTGTGATCAACTATATAACAGACAACAGAGAGCAGCAACCTGTGTGTGACTCATCAACAGCATAGCTCACCTAGAATGCAGGAAACCCCCCTGTACTAATGAATGTCTTGTCTTCTCACCATTCAAGCTGGAAAGAACCCATGCGAAGTGACAGACTGGCAATACCAACTTCATGTGCCTCTCTCTCCTCTTCAGAATGTAACCTTGCATCTTGCCTCGGGTTTCCATGGGCACATGCTACAACCTAACTCCTCAGCACAAAAGAACTTGCCTAGGACAGGCATGTGTCCTTCAGCCTGAGTTAAAAGGAAGTCATATGTACCACCAGACACAGCTTCAGTGTCCAGGGATGAATTGCAGTGCAGTCATAAGGTAGTATTCTTGGGGAATGATGAAAACATGAGTAACTGGACACCTGCCTCTGAGGAAGCCTGGCAGTGGTTCACACAGAGATTCTGAATATAACAGTAATAGGTTTAGGTAAACCAGACAGCCAGCTTTATTTTCTAGATAAAATTGAACAAATGGCAACTGATTTGACTTTACATTCCCAAATAAAAGATCTAGCTTTTCCTTTTCAATGGACCCAAGACACAAAATTCACCAGCTTGAAAATTCTGCCAACCATGGGCAACTTTCTATCTCATAATCTAGCAGAGTATCTGCAGCTGGACTGAGATAAAGCCACCTCCATGTCAGCCACAGGAAACAACCACAGTAAGTCACTTCATGTGAAGGCATTTATATCAGAGCAGCTATCTTTAGCGACAGCAACAGATACTGGGGCCTTCAAAGTGAATTGTATAATAAATAAAATTCAACTAATTGAAATGTGCTAAGGTCCAAAATCATGTAATCCTTTGACAGGTCTGTCACTGATTAGTAATCATGTGACCAATTACCACTTCTATTCATCCAAATCAGAAATAAAAAGAGAAATGTCGGCCAGGCATGTTGGCGCACACCTTTAATCCCAGCACTCGGGAGGCAGAGGCAGGTGGGTCTCTGTGAGTTCAAGGCCAGCTTGGTCTACATAGTGAGTTCCAGGTCAGCTGGGGCTACAGGGAGACCCTGTCTCAAAAAGCCTCCCCCCCCAAAAAAAAGAGAAATGTCATCACAGATAAGAGACACCTGGTGCAGAAGCCTTGTTCAAAGCATAGCACACAGCTGAACGCTGAACACTTTGGCACTGACCTTGACTAGGCCAGTTCCTAGACTGCTCTCCTGATGCCCTGACAGCAAGGTAACTGTGGACAGCCTTACTGATCCTCTTTGGTATGACTGGAATTTAGTGGGCACAGGAATGGAAGGAGAGCACTCAGGGTCCAGCTGAAGCCAGAGATTGCCCTGTTATAGCTCTTCTTGCCATGTACAAATTCCGTAACACTCTGTACTTGCCTACAAGTGGGTAGTGTTTACTGTGTGCAGGAGACAAGAGAGCCACAGTTTATACCCCACTGCCATGGGGTGATGGACAGCATGCCAAACTATAGCTGCAGGGATTATTTCACAAGTAACACATAATAAAGACTGGGACCTAGGGCTGTCCTAACCAGAAGAACCAGGTAGGAAATCCTGCAAGAAGTAGCATTTGAGCTGAGCATTAAACAAAATTGGTACAGGCAAAATGCATCACATCCTCAGAATTCCTAACATGAAAAACCAGGAACAGGTCAGGGCAGCAAGAGGTGCAAGGGATGGTAGTGATGGAAGGCACATTCCATTACCTATATGGGATCACCTATGGTCTCCAGTAGAAACAACAAGGCTCATAAATTCTCACAACAGGCACTGCCCCTGTAGACCTGAGAGCAGTAGGAAAGAAAAGAAACTTGCCAACTGGCTCATACTAGTCCAATCTACACGCATGACTCAAATTAACTCAATCAC
This sequence comes from Nannospalax galili, assembly GCF_000622305.1. Classification (NCBI taxonomy): domain Eukaryota; kingdom Metazoa; phylum Chordata; class Mammalia; order Rodentia; family Spalacidae; genus Nannospalax; species Nannospalax galili. Next base: position 2,363,084 of record NW_008345053.1, read on the forward strand.
AGCCTGAAGCTGGGCATGAATCCACCTAGCTGCTGAAGATAAATCGGGATGAGCTTGGAGTACTGAATTTGCAGAAATGACTCCATGCCAAGAAGCATTTCGTGACAGCCATGTAATAAGTGACACCTAGCCAACATACATATTATAGGAGAGTGGGACTATATTTGGATGGGAAAGTTTTACTATTTATAGTAACATTGAAATTTTGCCACTTTTCATTACCAAATAAGTCCTCTAAAAGTAGCAAAGACTCTCTATACAAGTTGATACTGTGTTACAAAGACACCCCTTGAAAACAGTGCTGGGTACCTGAATTTATTTTCTATTTTTGTAAATTTAATCTGGTTTAGAGATTAATGAAAGATGATTTGAAACAGACATTACTTTATTAAATCTGCAAGAGGAAAGTACCAAACAAGTTCCTCTAAGTAGCACCTTCTCTTAGAAAATGATTCTTAACCTATTTTTTTTTCCTGACTCCTTCCTTCCTTAATTCTCATTTGTCTTTATGGTTTCTAGCATACTGTTGCCCGTCAGGATTTAGGAGTGCATGCGGCACTGTGCTCAACAAAGAGAGACTATCCTGGCTGGTGCATCACCACAATTTCTCCTGTAGAGCTGACACCTTGAGCAGTGGGGAAAACCCTGCAGAAGACTGTGCCCTGAGCATTCTTGCGGGAAGAACCACAACCAGGCAGCTCTACCTCCTGCCAGCCTAACTTCACCCCATGGCAGTCCAGTTCACAGCCGTGTGTCCCAAACATCTCAGAAATGTTTCTGGAATGCTCTCTAGGAAAATCTTAACATTTTAAATGGTAAATAAAATTAAGTTCATTTGGCAAAAGCTCTCTACAGAAAAGTGTATACTAGCATAGGGGTGAAAGAGAAAATAAGATGTTTTCCCTACATATCCTATTGTGATAGACTTCCCTGCTTCAGAAACACCTGCTTTCCCAGGGAAATAAATCCTGGATGGTCAGTGAGCGCTCACACAGTGGCAACTTCTTAGAAAGTTATCTGTGAAATCTGTACTAACCAGAAACCAAATCCCCCATCCTAAAATACGACATCCTGACCCACATAAAGCAGGGCTGGACCATGTTCTTACTTGGAAAGGTGGGAGGATGAGGGAGGGAACACAGCTCTGTAAATCCACACTTCAAGGTTCTATTTTTGTTTTTACTGGTTTTTTTGCTGCTGTTGTGGGGGGAGGGTTGTTTTGTTTTTGAGACAGGGTCTCCCTGTAGCCCCAGCTGGCCTGGAACTCGCTATGTAGGCCATGCTGACCTTGATCTCACAATAATCTGCCTTCCTCTGCCTCCTGAGTGCTGCCATTAAAGGAATACACCACCACACCCAGCTGCCAGGTGTTTTTTCAAAAAATGTTTTTATTCTACTAAAGAGCATATTGAAGTTGCCTTCCGCCTACTGAACATAAAGTGCAAAAATACGGCCCAGGAAAGTGGAGAGATGGCTCAGCAATTAAGAGCACTGGTTGTTCTTGCAGAAGACCTGGGTTCAAATCCCAGTACCAACATGGTGGCTAACAACCATCTGTAACTCCAGTTCCAGGGGATCTGACAGCCTCTTCTGTCCTCCGCCCACATTGCACGACAATGGTACACCTACATATATGCAGGCAATACACACATACACATAAAATAAATAAAAAAAATATGGTCCAAAGTAACTCTGAACTTTCAGTGGGATCCTTATGTAAAACATACACTCCATGACTACTTTGGTTTTTCTTTCAAAAGCCCACCATTTTTGCTCCTTGGAGAGAGGAGTAAGATGGGGCACTGAAGTTGATCCCTTCAGCATAGCTTTAGGGCTCAGGATTTAATCACTCATTCTGTCTAGATGTCTGGCTCTAAGACAAAACTTAACAGTACAATAATTTTAAGGAGAAAAAAACCATTGGGCATGCATCCTTCTTTCTAAGGGTTTTGCACTGGGAGCACCGGCTGACCCTGACGGAGAGGACTGCAGACATGGAATCTGTGCACGGTCACAGTCCCTGCAAGCGCTGCAAGAGGAGAACTGCAGGCCCCATCTGAGCCCCCTGCTCCCCAGTGCCAAGCCCTGTTTAGGTAAGAACTTCCAAAGGTGTCCCCTGCCCTGGGGCTGGTCTCTCTCAGGGATGCAGGGCTCACCGAAACGAAAGTAAAACAGAGGCCGGCTCCCCGCCGCGCTGGCCGCCCGCTCCCGGGCTGCAGCTTCTCGGATGTCGCACACCCCGATGTGGGCGGAGCGGAACGGTCTCCTCGGCGCGCCTTCACCGGGCTGCAGTCTACACCGAACCACGGCAGCTCCATTCGCTGCTGTAACAAGTTGAAAAAAAACTAATTAATTCAAACTTTAGTTTTTTTTAAATTTGTTACAGCGCTGAACAGAGCTGCCGACCCCATGCAGAAACAGCACACAGACCACCAGGGCTCTGCTCGGCGCAGATGCCCCTGCCTCCAGCAGGCTCGGGTTCGGGGAGGGCTACAGAACCGCCCAGGGAGAGCCAGGCTCTGCCTCCTCTCCCTGTTCCGGTTGGCAAGCAAGCCAAAACCCAGCCTCGCAAAGGACTCGGGTTGGCCAACAGCCTTTCCTCTAGGCCACGAAGGACATTCACGGCCATCATCAGCAAGCGGCCTGGCCTGTAGACAACACATCAAGGGTTCTCTCCCGAGCCCAGGGAAAGGAGGTAAGGGAATACACCCCCAACACTGTCCCTAAGCCTTTCATCAGGACTTCCACAGCCTGTTTACTTTTTCTTACAAATGAAGCCAGACCTCTTCCTTCACAGCCAAACCACAGGAAATCCATCCCCTAGCTAACACACATTTATACCAACTTCCTCAAAAACCATAGGAGTTTTAAGACATGAACAAAAATCACAATTGCAAAACGACAAGCACAGTCCAAACTCGACACTAAGCTCAGTTTCCTGGAATATGTGGCCCTAAAACTCCCTTTCCATGAGAGATGTGTACCACTGGGCATCAAAGCCAGAGAGGGAGCAGAAACTGGTGTGCAGGTGCCTGCAGCAACACAAACCTGTCTAGGTTTTGTTCCATCAGCGAAAATTGTAGACTTTCTGTTTTCACCTTGTACCTTGAGGGGGGGGGGTACATTGCTTGCCTTAGCTTTGAGTGCATTCCTAAAGCTTCAGATTATTGAAGGTCACCCCCCAAGTGACCTGAAGTGACATGGGAAATGGGGCTGGAACTCCAATGCAGAACCATGCTCAGGAGCAGTCTCTAGCGCTGTCCCTAGTAGCAGTGGCATGACTGGCACCTGGCACTTCGTAGTACCAGCAGACCACATTTTACCACCTTCTCTCAAAGCACAGCCCACCTTTACTTACCTTCCCAAGCAGGAGATCACATTATTTTCTAGTTTTCTCATCCCAGGACATCTTGAATTAATTTAAACTATAATCAATAGCAGTAATTAATTCACCAAACCAAAAATCATGTTTAAATCACAAAAACTCCTATTTTATGATTATAGTGTTTCAAAGAAATCAGTGTATTCTTGATTTCTACCTACAGATGAAATATCTGTTAAATTTTATTAGGTTTATGGAAAAACCACATGTGCCTTCAATATTCTCAAAATCTATACATAATTTATACAAAGGAGTTGGTTGTGGGGACTGTGCATGTCAAATGTGTGCTCTTTCATGCAGATTTATGAATAACGGAAGCACCTCTCTTAAATGTGGCAATGAACTAGACAATCTATATACCATTCAAGGTTTACGTACTTGGAGGCTGGGGAAGGTAGGCTCCAATTAATTTTGACCTCTTCTTTTCATATCCCTTTTGTGTGATGTCACCTGTAAGAGAAGGAAGAAAAGAACACATTCAGAATGGTTTCAATGGATAGAGGTGATCATTTAGTGGAGTCTGACAAAACACACCAACACTTGTAACTGTATTTTTCATTTGCTTTATAATTAAAAACTTAAAGGAAACCATTGTACATCATTCACCTTGACTTCTTCCCCTGCCCTCAAAAAAAAGAAAGAAAAAAAAAAATTGCAGCAGCACTCTTGCTACATAAAAGCTCATCTGCTCAATACATGTTCTTCCCTGGCCCCTTCTGGCTGGGTTTCCACCCTGAGGGTCCAGAATTAGAACTATGCAATCTTATTCACATCTGCAGGTGCAGGAAGCCTGCTAAATCTGCAGGGGTTCTCATTAACTTAATCAACAATGGATCACACAACTGTCTGGGCTGGAAAGCCAGCAATACCACTACAGATTGACATTGCCTTCTATTAATGAAGTTTCTCTCTCTCTCTCTCTCTCTCTCTCTCTCTCTCTCTCTCTCTTCTATTCAGACATGTCAGTCACAAGGACTTTAAACTGCTATGGTATTTTTTGAAAAATACTAAGGCCAAAGGAAGGAAGCATTAAAGTCAAAGCAAAAGTACATGGGACCTACTGAGATCTAAAAGTTGTTTACTGTTTAAACAAGACTTCAAATATAAGCCAAAGATTCACACACAGAAAACACACAAGTTAAGGGAGGTCAAACAACACCATGTCTATATTTTTTGTGTTAGGCCACTAAGGGTAGGGGCAAAATTGCCTTTATTAACATGCAGTATCTTTTCCTAACTATAAGCTCCAAAACATAATACTGATTTTGCCCTTCAATTTTTTTTTTTTTGCAAATGGACACATGTACCACTGATTTTGTTCTTGAATTTTTTGAGGGGGGGTAGAAACCACAAATTAAGTTTTCCCTTTAATTTTGGTGAAATGTCTTACAAAGTTTTTCCTCATATTCTGATCATCCTCTTGAAAGTGAAAGAATCAAGACACAATGAAAACAGGGCAAACCAATGAATAAATTACTTTTTCTAGTGCTATGGTCTTACTATATGTCATGTGACCCCTCCACTTTGGATGGCTGGCTCTACTATTCAAAGACTGCTGTGCATATCTGCCCTTAGGGCCAGTATTTAAACATAAAGATATGGAATACACATTTCTTTATCAACTAATAAACAGTTTTATGATAAATGTGTGTTATTTAGCGATTAAGAATGAAGGGATTTGTACAAATACTAAAGATCAAGCCAGCATCCATGTCTGGGTACACTTTACAACTACAGCTATCAGTGGTTCATCGCTGAGGCTGCTGCATCATTTTCAGAAGGGATTGATCTTGCCCTCCTCACCACCACATGTACACTGACACAGTCTGGAACATTTGTGATTGATGAGAACAAAGGAATGAGGTAGAGCACTGGAGGCTGGTTCTGAGTCTGCTTTCAACTTGTCCACTGGTTGTTTCTCTACAGACAACTATACTTACAAAGATGGAAAGAAATGTTTGGCTTTAAAGAAGAAGATGAAGAAAAACCAGTTTGTAAACAAGATAAAATCTCTAAAGCCTAGTTTGTATAAAGTTTAAATCGGGAATCTAGGCCCATCGCTCAGAAGGGACATGGATGCTAGCTGCTCTATTTCAACACGCCTGAGGGTGCAGAGAATAAAAAGGAATGGGGTCTCAGAGGCACTGGCACCTATTCTAACTGGCCTAAGCTGCTAGTTCCTACTCACAGAAAAAGTAGATCCCTCTATCCCTAGAAAGCAAAACAGAAGCAATCCCCAATCCCATGTGCACAGCTCCTGTGGGAAGCCCACAAGCTGACTGGAGCCCTGCAAGAGTCACTTCACTGTCCTTTGCCATGTGGGACAAAAGAGCCTTGACTGACATACAACACCTTTCCCTCACTGTAATCATTCTTTTCACATAACAGAACTACCCAAGGAGCGAGTTTTCATGTTAATTGCAATGCTGCAAAATCCATTTTGTCTCTGGCTGAGGTCTTTAAACAATCAAAACCACGGTCTGCCAAATGAAAGAGAAGGAGGAATGCCCAGAGGAAAATGAAAAGGAATAGGGAAAACAAGACTACAAGTAGAATATGGAAATAAAAGAGAATCACACTTCAGGCAAGATGCTATCTTTGTTCTAGGAAAGTGCTCAGGTGGCCTTTCCCAGCCACCTGCCCAGGATGTCCTGTAAGTCTTGATCCAGCAACTGCCTTTGCAATTTAAAATTAACTTCTAGTTGTAGTAAACCCAGTGTCATTCTACATGTTGATCTGTAAGCAAAATTCAGCTCAAGTGTCATTAATTTCTCAGCTGAACATTTAACAACAGGAGGATCATTTTTCAGGAGACTCCAACTTCAAAGGCAATGAACCCTGAACTCTCCTTACTGCAGAGCCTTACTTTGGAAAGCTCAGATATCTTTAAGGCTAAGGAGATCTAAGGACATTTTTCTCCTAGCCCAGAACTCTCTTTTGGACTCAAAGAACAGAAAAAGAGAACTTAAGACTTCTAAGTAGCTATTTTAGTTGGTTTAATAACTTAATTAGGACATTTCAACATAGGACACTAAAGAATTCCAGGTGCCCATCACCTCCAGAACCTAGGAAGGTGAAAGAAAACACTGCAGAATGACCTCTACCTGCCAATCATGGAAGACACACAAAGGTCAACAAACAGCTACACAGGTCAAATGTAGCCTTTGGGTCTGTGTTCAAAGCGGGCTCAGGTGGCGATAGTCTGTCCCTCTGAAGCACTGCTGCAGTTGTCGCTCAACCATGTCAGGTGCAAAGCCAAATTTATATACTACGTGGCTCTCTACAGAAGGGTCTGGAGGCCTCTGTCCCAAGCAATCTCCTTTATTCCTTACAACAACAGATTGGGGCAGGAGGGGAGGCTGCCCCCACACACTCTTTCTGTTTCTTAGGGTTTTGGATAGAAGGAAAATGTCTCTTCAACTCCAACTTTTTTTTTTTTTTCATTATGATCACATCCTATGATGTTACACTCTAGCTGAAACTGGAATAGAAAGTGTCCAGAGAGGAGACACTAGTGGATTATCTCCTCTGTGCATGTCTTACCCAGGTCTCTAAATGGTTCTGTCACCTCTCTTCTCTCGAAGATAACCTACAAACAACTTCCTGTTGGACTTCTCAGTCCCTACAGAAGTAGGGCGTTACCTCTGGGTTCTGAGTGGCCACAGCCCAGGTCATGGCAGTACTGTTTCTATGGGACCGTGGACTGTGATTCACGGTCTATGTCAGTTTTGTAACATGTATTCATGCATGTGGCTTAGCCTGAAAACCAGCTTGTAGAGCCTTCAGGAAAGAGTCTAGGTCTTTCAGAGCTGAGTCCCGATCTCACTACTTTACTATCCAAGGACTGTGAGTTGATGAATTTACTAATGCAGTAAGAGCCAGTGAGGAACACCAGTGTCTATCCTTGACACAGACATAACTGGACAGCAGCAACAGCAGCACACACAAACACAGCGATGATTAACTCTTTAGTGACTGTGTGGGGAACATCCATACTGATTCTATTATTTACATGTGCCAGACAACATTTCAACCTGTAGTTGCCCCCAAAATGTGCCAAGATCTGTAGCACTGAGGCTAGGCCCATTCATAGACCTAAAGCATCAGGGCTAAAAATACCATTGCTATTTTCTATTTCTATTATCCTGAACCACATAAACATAAGCATCTGGTAGCCAGAGATTCAGAAAATAGTGATAAATTCTTATTACAAATTCATAGCAGACCTTCCAGTATGAATCTTTTATGTCTTTTTTGAAACCACCAACGATTTCTATGTATGTGTGCTAGTGAAGATGCAGGCAAAAAGCTAAAGACAAGAGTTACATAACAGATGATAGATTATAATATGACAGGCAGATGTTGGCAGATGCACAGAGAATAGGTAGATAACAAATTACTAATAGGTGACAGATAGAAAATAGGAAAAATAAGATAAGAAAAATTATGGACAAATGACTGAGATGAACAGAAGCTAGCTAGTTATTTTGTACACATATCTTCCTCCTAGGTACCTCACTGGTTCCTCTCCAAGGCCTGACCACAATCAATGCCCTGGTTATCAATACTGAAGTGCAGACCCTCTGAAAGCACATGTAGTTTTCCACTTGATATCAGTTCAAGCTAAACAACAACTGGCTGCTCCTTTTCTCTCTTCACAGTGCGTCTGTGCTAAGCACAGGATCTTCAGGGTAAATCCATGCAAGCTCAGGCAGGATGGTTACATGAAAGAGGAAGCAGATCTCCAACTCTTATTTCTAAGAAAGGCTTTGCTTTCTATTTCTACAAGGCATATCACTTCATGGTTTAGAGAAGGTTAGCTAAGATTCCTTTAACTTACAAGCTAAAGGAACACCATTCAAGGCTATTTTGAAAACCAACTCCAATGAACAGCAGATGCTTCTTAGATGCTAAAGAATTTTGTTGATTCTAAATGTGTATCTAAAGAGTTTCTTCCTTCAAAAGTAGTTACTAACATTAAAAGACTTGAACCACAGAACTGCTTGAGCATTTTCCACAGAAAACTCCACAAAGCATATTCCCCATGCTTTAATGCCCAAGATACTTATTTATTTGATCCCCTTTTCACTTTATAAGTATGAAAGCATGGCAGAAGTTAGTGCAGAAATTTTAACTTCAAGGAGAAATTAAGAGTGATTTCTTGAAATGCCATCCAATTCATGAAAAATACTATTCATTATTCTCAAACAAGTTCTGTAACACTTAAGATTCCAACAGTAGAAATTAAACTAAATTTTTATTTTACTTTACAAAGGTGCAGGCTTGTAATCCTAGTTGCTTGAGAGGCTGAGTCAGGAGGGTAACAAATTCAAGGCCAGCCTGAGCTAAACATAAGACCCTATCTCAAAAAGTAAAACAAGGACTAAGAATAAAGTATTCACTAAGCATGTCCAAGGCCCTACATTGAATCCCCAGTACCACAAGAACAAAAGAGAAAAAAGATTTATACATGAATCATTTAAGACAAAAATACAAGTAAAGCAAAATCATACCAAATTGAACAACACTCAGGAAGAGGGCATAATTCTTTTCCCTCCCCATAGGAAGTCTTCTTATTTATATTGCAGACCAGTGTTTCAGAGGAATATCCCCAACTCAGAAAAGTGAAATGACAGTTGGTCTAACAAATGTCAAAGATGACAAAGGAGAACACCTCATCTCCATCTTGGCCATCTTGGCTACAAGACCAAGTTTGCAACTTGGACTCAATGGAACTGGTGCAAAGCCAACCTGCTGGCCACTTGGCTCCAGACATAAAATCCTGGAGAGCCCTGTGGTCCTCAAGGATAAAACGTGCACCACCCAGCTACTTCCAGAACTGGGATTAGTTCTGAATAAACAGACGAGTTTAAACAGTGATCGTTTCCATTCTTGGTGTTGGGAGTTTATTTTATTATTTAATGCTGGAATGAACGCTGTATATAACAAAGGCATCATTTCCATGTTTGGAATTTCATGGTTGTCAGGAGCCCTTCTAAGGCTGCTCTCCTAAGCCAACTACTTTATATGGCTTTAGGGGTACTTTCAAAGGTTCTCCCCTCTTGTACATATGTGTGTATTTTAGCTTTGTGATAAGCTTTTCGCCAGAAAGAAACTATCACTCATGGCAAGTCTGCGTGCATTATACACCTCACTGGCAGCAGAAGTAGCTAGACCTGGAGCCTCTCCTCACTCAAGGCAACTTACATTCACATAGGGTGCTGGAAGGGCCACCAAATCAGTGTCTCACTTTTCTCATTGATGAGATAAAGATAATACTCATCAACTTTCTAGTAGAGTTGGAAACACCAATACATGTGCAAAGTCTCAGAAAGTAGGGGCCCAGGGGATGGCTCAAGGGGTAAAGTGTTTGCCATGCAAGCATGAAGACCAAAGTTTAGATCCCTAGAACCTACAAAAACCCAGACATGGTAACACCCAGTTTTAACCATGGCACTCCTATGGCAAGGTAAGATGCAGAGCAGGTGACTCTCTGGCAGCTCACAGGCCAAACTGCCTGGTTTAGACAGTGGTGAATAAGACAGAATGTATCTCAAACAAAGAAGACCAGGAATGATGCCCTCTGATCTCCACAAGCATGCCATGGCACATGTGCTCCTGCACCCACCCACATGAACCAAGAACACACAACACAAAGACATCATACACACACATAAAGATTAAAAAATTTTAATTAACAGTTGCCCAGTTATTTATGACATATTCAAACTCATGGCCAACCTTCCAATAAACAGGAAGATGCCTGCCAACACCTGTCAGGTACACTAGCAAGTGCTAAGCAGAATGCATGGCTATAAGGAAGGACAGAAATGAACCTTCAGGGTAGAGAGGGTGAAGATATGCCACCTGAGTACTAGGAATTCTGAAGTAACTCAAAGTGCTGCAATCTAGGTGCTACTGCCATCCCTAGGTGCTGGATGGCACCTGCCCTCTACCTCGCCCAGCAGCCTGATCATACATTTAGTACCTGCAGGCTTCCCCTTGTGTCTCCAGCAGCCAGAGAGCTCTTGTAAGAATGAGAATGTGACCAAGTGGCCTGTCCAAGCTTCTCAGGTCTGTGATGATTACAACCAGATCCCCTCTTCAGAGGGCCACAAGTCCCCCTGGGCCTAGCCCACTGTCTTCTTGGGCTATTGGTCATACGATGTCACAATTTATCATGTCTTCCCTTTGCTGTTACCCATACTGCTCTAGTTATGATTGAATTTTCACATTCATGCCATATTCCTGATGTAAAACACAGAAATTTACATTCCATAGAGATACTTTAAACAAAGAGGATGATATTTAATACCTGCACTAAAATGAGAAAATCACCAAAGCTCATTCAGAGATTCAGCAAGAAGGAAACCCACTATCAAGCAATACAGATGAACATGACCTGGGACTTCGATGTCTACATCAATGAACTATATTATAAGGTTCTCCCAGACATTTAGTTAATGGCACACAGAAAGAAACTGCTACTGTAAGCAATTTTACTTTTTCTAGTCAGGTCAAAGACCACTTCAGGCTTACTACTTCATGCTTCTTTTCTTTTTGCAGATCTCCTGTGACATTTCTCTTTGGTATGTCAAAAACCCCAATTGTAAGAGATACACAAGTAGCTTGTGTTCTGATTTAACAAAAGGATAAGGGCCAGAGAAGGGGAAAAATCAGAAGTTTGGTAGACTTGAAGGTAAGTTTCTAACATTAATTGGAAATAACTCCCAGCACCAAAGTCCCTAATAGATAAGAATGCCAATCAAACTCTTCTGAAATAGCCTTAGGATCTGCTGAATAGGTTACAGAGTGATGGTGTGAGTCTGTGGTAAGCTGAGGTGCTGCTGCAGCGATACTACCGTGCTCAAGATTCCTAAGGAAGTTAGGACAAGAAGTTAGGACACAAGGGGCTTTTGTCCCTTTTCTTTATCTCTTTTTCTTTGAGTATAAATGTTGTATATACATGTATGTATGCATGTTTGTAAGTGCTGAATTGCATATACAAATGGCAAGTAGAGGTTAATATTTGATTTCTTCCTTAATCACTCTCCATCTTATATACTGAGGCAGTCTCTCACTTATAGGTAGTCTGCCACACTTGCAGAGCAAGCACTTTACCCACTGAGCCATCAACCTGGCCCTGATAAGAGGGGCTCTAAACAAGGCCTATGAGACATTCAGTGGTCATCCTGGCTAGTCAGTCCTGAAGACTTTTAAGTGATAGGTTCATGAAAAATTGCTGTAATACAACAAATATCACTTTTTCAGTATTTTCAGAGATTTAGATATCCTCCCTTTAATCAAAAAGAAAAAAAAATCCACTCAGTAAATCTTACGAAAGCCATGTAAATAAGTAATGCCACATCCATTTCTTCAGATGAAGATTCTCAATTTTTCAGGTCTTACCGGTAAGCTGGTTTTATTAATTTTTTTTCTTGGTAGGGGAAAATAGGAAGAAGATAGGGGTAATGAAAACTATTTTCTATTATTTCTAGCTACACATTCAGAAACTGAGATGCAGAACAGGATCTAGGCTGTCCCAGCCAGCTCTTGTTCTACTCAGTATACAAGTCTCTTATCTTCTCTAAAATTCTCCTATGAAGACAGAGAGGTGGAGAGACTGACTTTTGTTTTTTGGAAAGGGGGCAGAGAATAAGGAAAGGAGGTATTCATTATCTAAAATGAGTCAGGGATCCTACTGGGCACTTTACAAATGACTATGTTATTTAGGATCTATAGATTCCATAATCATTGGCACACTCATTCTATACATAAAGTCACAGGGCCCCAGTAAGTCTTATGACACCGCCAAAGGACTCAGATCAGGAGAAATACAGTCCTCACAGAGTTGCCTGGTACAGTGCTGACACCTTCCTACAACCCACAGCGAGTACTATGCAAACATCACATTAGAGACAATGTCAGAGCCATATGCTGAAGTGAATGAAAGTAAATTTGGAGTAAAAACTGTCAGCTTTACTTCTGGGACTTCAGTGGTCTCACTGCGTCAACGTTTGGTAAACACTAAGATGACCTGCCTCAATTACCAGGGGACAAGCCACCAGTGATGTTAGGAGCCATGCGCCACACAGCTCAACTATGGACCAAAGAGTTCTGTAAAAATCTGCAACCTGCCTGACAGGAATCAGGATAGTCTAAAGAGAGATTAGTTTCCCTTTATATTTATATAGTTCTGACAACTTGTCAGATCATCCTGAAGAAGACACTGGAGCCTAGACAATGATGGACAGGATCACAACTTGATGAAGATGGTTTGCTTAGTTACCTTTTGCCCTCTATTTAAACCTAACCCTCATGTCAGGACCCTGATTATGGATTTTGTCTGGGGAGTCATCAGATCTGCTTGTCTCTCTAATGTGGCTACACTGAATAAAACTCTAAAATCTCCCTTTTCTGCCTTTTACTATTAATTAGTCTCTTTAATTGGCCTATTGAGGACTGGTGGCCAAGCCTCACTTGTCAGGACTGCAAGGCCATGGGCTATGACTTTATTAACTCCTGTAACAAAACTGCTTTGTCATGCAATCAGACAGGAAAACAGGACAATTGTGGAGTTTATAAAAGACTTCATCACCTTGACAACAGGAAGAAATGGGCTAACATTAGTAAATAAAAGTTCATTAGATCCAGAAATTCAAACAGTAAAAGCATGCACGTAAACAGAGCTCCATGGACACTATCTATACATGTCAGTGTAAGAAGTACAAATAAAGGCTGACTAGGGCTTCCAGGTGGAGATAAGGAGGTACAAAGGCATAGAAAGGAAGGGAACAATCATACAGGAAAACAGCTAAGAGCATACACAGCCCAGGAAAAGCAGAAGCTGCAAGGGGTCAGGGCAAGGAGCAGGAGGAACAAACATAACATCTTGTTACCTTTATTTGTGAAAGGGTGTTTGCACATGTGCCCATGCATATACATACGCACAGCCAAAAATCCTCTAGGACACATTGAGTTTGAGAAAAGACAGTAAGGGGAGAGGTACACTTACAAATCCTTCTTGCCACTTTAGAAACTATAGATTTTGAATCCTGGTTTGTATAGGTATCTGATTTTGCTGTTGTTTCAAATAAATGTGTCTTTCACTAAGGGAAAGTAATAAAAGATGCTAAAGGGTATCTTGTAGGTCTAGGAGCCATCACACTAACCCCTCTGCTGCCCCTCCAGCATGTGGTCATTTCACTGTGGCAGCTGTTTCTCTTCTGACCAACTTCATTAGAAGAGGTGCTGAGATTCCTCAGCAGTAGGAAAAGCTCTCTCAATAGGGAGAATGGGAAGCACTTCCACTTGTAAAATATATCTGATGCTGAGAGTAACCAAACCCTTCACCTCTCTCCAATGCTTATCCTTGATGAACTTGAACTTCAATCAATCCCCTAAAGCGTATCAACTGCTCATCTAGATAGGTCAACTTGTCACAAGGTGAAGTGTCCACTAGGCTTCTGATATTTCCAGTGATACCAACCCAGAGAAGCTTCCTGAGACACTGTGCATGGAGGATGCACTTGGGTGGTCTAACATGCATAGACATAGGTGGGACTTCTCCAGGAGATGTCATTACATTTGGAGGTAAAGTGTAAACTTAAATTGCTAAGTCAGATGTTTCGGAGTAGGCTGAGATACAGAAAATATCTGTGACGAATTTTAACAATATTCAAGTTTTTCTAATATTCTGCTGTCTAGTGAACATATTTCACTGTGGTGATGATGCTATTGTTACCACTGTTTTGGTCTGTGATTACTTTTGTTTGTTTTTTTTTTATCTTTTTGAGACAGGGTCCCTATAGCCCCAGCTGTCCTGGAACTCACTATATAGACCAGGCTGGCCTTGAACTCAGAGATCCGCCTGCCTCTGCCTCCTGAGTGCTGGGATTAAAGTTGTGCGCCACCACACCCAGCTGTGATTACTTTTTACTTCAAGATCAGAGAAAGGAAGATACACACAGACATACTGTATCCAACAAGTGAGTCGTAGCTTTAACATCAGATCCACTAATGAAAGGAAAATCCTCTGAACCTCATTGTTTGAGGTCGTATCAGTCCCAACAGCACTGTGTAAACCAAGTCTTCTATCATCAGCTACCTGGCTATGTAAGCAGCTACCGAGTAAGCCAATGCCTTTCCCCCAAGATCATAGCCAATTTTTACTCAACCAGGGCATTGAAGACAAGCTTCACATCTCCACATGCTGGCAATACCCTGGCAACATGCACAAAGTTCCCCCTCATAAACCAGCTCTCCATGTGCCAGGTTCCTGGGATGGAAGCAGGGCCTTCGTGGTAGCCTCTGTGCTGGAGTTGCACTCATGCCATCCAAAGCATGGAGAGGCAAGCCAAGCTCCTTTCACTGGTTTCCATCCCTTGAAGCATGTAGCCAGCACAGCTTTCACTTCAGGACCAGCCATCAAGCACTATATTAAAGGAACATGATGACCTGTGGGAAATCTAGACTCTGGCAGATGCAACTTAACACATCTGTGATAGCCATATATAGAAAATAATACTGATGGTTCCATCTGGCCTTCTCTAAGACACTCTGCCCACAAATCTATATTTACATAAAAATTTTCAAATACCACAGAAATAATCTTGAACTTGCTCATTCATTGACTCAACAAATATCCATACTTACTATGTACCTGGCAGTCAACAGACATGGTCCCTATCACTACATGTTTCCTGAAAGATTAAATCATAGTTTATCATTATAAAGATTTTCATATATAAAAACAAAATACAGTGGTGCTTAAATTAGGCCCTACAATGATTTTCCTAAGCAAACTGTCCATAAAAATGGAGATAAATGTCTCTTTAGAAAGAAAAGAATGAATCCACTAAGCTCTCCCAGTTAGGAGACAGACTTGACTTAACACCTTAACAAATATGGCAGCTTACATGAAATCTGGAGTGGTGCAGATAGGGGATGGGGTCTAAATATTGATCAAAACATATTGTTTGACATTTACAAAAATTCAATAAAAAATAAAAAATAGAAACTAGTACAATGATTAATTATTAATCCTTTTAAATTATTTTTAGATTCATAAATAAAAAGGAAATAGAGTTTTAAAATAGAAAAACAAAAAGATCTCTCTTTTATAGTTTTTTGCTTTGTTTTGTTTTGTTTTTAAAGACAGGGCCTGGAACTTGCTATGTTGACCGAGGTGGCTTTAAACTCACAGAGATCCTACTGCCCCTGCCTCCTGAGTGTGGAGATTAAAGGCGTACACCACCATGCTCGGCACCTTTTATAGGTTTTAAGTACAGAATATATTGACATTTCTAATCCTTCAAATTCTACTTTTCTGCAAACTGTGTTTTGTTTTTAAATAATGGTTCAGTCTTGACAAGATGTTAAGTTAGGAGGTTTGGGGACATTTTTCGAGGAGAGGGTCAACAGTACACCTGAAGATGTATTTAACAAGCTCAAGTAAGTCTGTATAATTGCAACTACTTTTGTGAGACCAGAGAGCTGCAGGAGCTCCTCCAGAGCACACACCCTGAAGCTTCCTGTGCTCAAAGTCACTTCCAAAGTCAAAAATAGCCTTAACTGTTGGAAATAAAGCAGATGGACAGCTCTCAGCACAACATGCATACCTGATAAAATCACTATCTAATTACATAGTAACAACTATGAGAGCATGAACTCCAACTTGTGAAAACAGCCTTTCTATTTTCCCAGTGTTCTCAAGTGGCAATGATTCATAACATATTTTATTTAACTGGCAAATAGTAAAATATACTATATAAAATAGTACACTAGGAATCACAGGAAAAAAAAATCTCTATTTCTCTGTGAATTTTTATTGGGCAAAGGCATGAGGTCCACACTGGCCTCCATATGTACCTGACCTTCATGCATCCACCTTTCAAGTGTGATTCCTGAATTACAGGTGCATGACACCATGCCTGACTTAATTCTTACTTAAAATTTTTTTTCTATTGTATATGTGAATACATTTTATTTAAAGCAACATGTATTGGAACCATATATCCCAATTACAGAGGGAAATGATTTATTATCACACCTGGCTGTAAATTTTAGTCTTAATCACTAGCTAAAAGGAGATTTGAATAAATAGCAAAAAATCACCCTGAGTTCTCAAAGGGAAGTTGAAAGTATCTTAAAGAACAGGGTAGAGACCTCCTTTAAAAGGAAGAACAAAAAGAGGACAAAGTCTAAATCAGAGTGCTAATGTAGCTTTTAACACGTGGTCATATTGTCAAGTAATGTGCATAGTGAAGCAGTTCAGGGAAATGAAGGCTCGCAAATACGAAAGATGCAATGTTTAACTCAATACCCAAGCAAAGAACTCTAACATATGCTCTGGGAAAAACTGTCACACACCTGTTACGTGCTAGGCACCATTTCAGGTACTGGCTCTATCAGTGCAAAACACAAAGCCCTCTGTGTCCACATGGCACTTATAAGTTCCATGTGCTAAATCGCTTACATTGCCTACATATCCTACATCAACCATACACTTGATAATTATCATTTTCTGGTCAAGGCACAGAATATAAAAATATTATGACGCAAATGCAGAATACAGAACTGCACGAATTTTAATCTTTTGTTTTTCCTTCAACAAGGTCCCCCATGTGGCCTAGGCTGGCTTCAAACTCAGTTTCCCGCCCCTGCTTCTTTAGTGCTGGAATTACAGCCATATACCCACACATGTGGTTAATAACTTTGATCACAAAATAAAATGAGATCTGAATGAGCTATATAAAACCACCATGAGTTCTCAAAGGAGAGCAAAATGTATCTTCAACTAAACAAAATGTTAAGGAAAAAATGTGATGTGAAGTCAAATAGTCCAGAAGTATATATAATAAAATTTGACATGTGAATAAAAGGAAAATCAAAGTTTGTATCTTAATAAAACCAGGTATCTAAAACAAGCAAAAAGAATGAGGTAATACAGAGATCTTAATTGAAAAAAATTTTAATTGAAAAGGGAAAAAAAGAAACATCAGTAAGAAATGCTGCATAGGAAGTTCCAAGGATGTCCACAATATTAGTCACTAGATTCAATCACTGAGGTTAACAGGGTCATAGCACACAAAGTGAAATCATATTTCAATATGCTAGAAAGTATTTAAAACAAAAATTTAAAAATATTTTCACTGGGGACTGGAGAGATGGCTTAGGGGATCCAATACCCTTTTCTGGCCCTCTTTATCTGGAAGATACAGACAAGCTAATTCTAAAAGTTACAAGAAAAAAAAGCACAAAGGAACAAGACTAGCAAAATAAATGTGTATAAAATTGGTTTGGGCTCACATAGCCTGTTCTTAACATTCACCATAAAGCCACCATAATCAAAACAAACTGGTATCAGCAAAGAAACAGGCTCAACCACAGAGCACCCAGAAGCAGGCTTACACAAATGCAGCTAATTTATTTTTGATAATAGTGCAAAGTGTGTTAAGTAGAAAAAGGAGTGTCTTTTCAAAGTATTTCTGGAAAACTGGAAAAAATATTTTTAAAAACAAAACAGCTCATACCTTATACAGCACCCAAAATAGATGCCAAGCACAAATAGAAAATAAAATCATAAAATATTTAGCAGAAAAGCCAGCATATATGAAGTTATAGCTGGGGGGGGGGGCATTACTTTGGGGCTGGAGAGATGGTCAGCAATTAAGAATGAACACTGCTCTTACAGAGGACCTGGGGTTTAGTTCCTAGCACCCACATCAGACAGCTCACAATTGCCTATAACTTCAGCTCCAGGGGATCTGACACCCTCTTTTAGCCTCTGTGGGTGCTCGCACACACCTGTGCATACTAACACACCATACACATAAAAAAATGTAAATGTAAAAAGAAATCTTTTTTAAAAAAAGAAAATACAGGATAAAACATCCCAACTTTGGATTAGACAAAGAATTCTTTTTTAAAAAATTCTTTTTAAAATAAATAATTTATTGAGACTTTCTTACATGCATATAAGGTGTTTGATCAAATCCATGCCCTCTCCCTCCCCTCCAGCTCCTCCCATACCTCCCCACTTTTTTCTGACAACTTCATGTACTCTTTCTTCTTCTTTGATTTGTTTTTTTATGGGGCTTTTGGCTACTCTAACATTCCCCCCTCTGAAGAGGTAACCCTAAAATCTTTTAAGGATTAGGTAAGAGCTCCCAAATACTTTAGACATTTTTGGCCTTTGGAACAGAGTATGCTGCTAAGAGGCCCAAGGACATTTTGACTTTTAGCCAAGAAACTGGCTACTTTTCTTTGGGGTCTTTTTACCCTAACTGCCTAGCCAATTCCTACCTCCTATTCTTATCACACCATCTTCTGAAGAGGTTACCCAGAATGCCAACAGGGAATCAGGACGCAGACCACTCTGGCTTCTCCTATGCTGAACAGGGACACAGGGTGAGGTAATTGGGGTACCCCTTCAGTGGGTCTATCTAAAAGACTCCCAAATTCCCTCTTATCTCAAGGAATTAAAGAAAGTATTTGAATCGTGAATAGGAGATGTGAAGGAGAAGTAAAGGCAAGAGTAATTAGCATTTCAAGTTCTAGACTGGGAACTAGAAAAAAGTCAGAACACGGCAATTTTCAAATGTTCATATGAGAGTCCACTGGAGTTTCTTGACAAGGGCTTCCAAAAGCATCCCTCTATTGGGTTCCTCCTCACTTCTAGATATGGGGAGCAAACAAATTTAGCCATCATTTTAGAACAATAGTGGGTTGTCTCCCTTAGCTACAGGTGGGCACTACGGTATTGGAGACCAAGATTTGAAGTCTTACATCTGAGCAGCACTTTCTGGTTGACAAAGAATTCTTAAAATGGTACTGAAAGCATGAATCACTTAAAAAAAGACTGATAATGAAATGAACTTCAGAAAAGTTTAAATATATATCCTAAAAATGGCACTGTTAAGAGAATGAAAACCAGGGTTGGGGATGAAGATCAGTAGAGCATCTGTAATCTCTAAGTGTGGCTTAGGAAATGGAGAAATAGGCTACGAGCCTCTCAGGTAACAAACACTATATGGCGCTTCACCATGGAGAAACAGTGGCCAACATGACCAACACTTGCAGAGCTGGGCTATAGTACTTAGGAGCCAGGAACTTCCTAAGGAAAGGAAAAAGAACAGCAAGAAAATTCAACTCACACTTTAACATCTTAAAACACTCCATTAGCCCTTTCTCATGATTACTGTGTAAAGCACAGAGTGTTAAGAACCATAGCATTTTAGGGCAATATAAAGGAAAAAAACCATGAAACCTGTTAGCAATTCATCTCCCTCACACTAAATGAACTGGGGGACCAAACAAAGGATGCTGAGAACAGCTCAGCCCTCAGTGACCATACTCAGCTCCCTAAGCCCCAGAGGACTCACCAACACAAATGTATAAATGCTAGAAACACACTTTTGAAGGCATTATAGGCAGTAACTCCAGGAAGAAGTTCAAGAACATACTATTACTAAAGGTTGGACCATGATGTGCAAGCAAAGTATACCACTTTATTCTACTAACCACACACCACTGCATACTTGTAATTGGAGAAGTACTTTAAATCTGTTAACCTATTTAATCTCCCACAGTACCATCTGTATCTCACAGACAAGTACCGTTCAGAACAGAAATTTTATGATTCAATAATAAAGAATAAATGCTGAATACATGAATGAAGGCTGATGTCAACAACAGTTAACAAATATCCATTCACCTGAACACACTCATGAAGGTGCTGGCGCCCACTTGTTGGGCAGCCAAGTATCTTTACATGTGTTTATAGGAATCACACAACTCAGCTATGTCAGTGTTGCGAACATTCACTGTAGGAAACCAAGGCTCAGGGTACTGTGTATTTGTAACTAGAAGGTCAAGTGTCAGAACCAGGTTCAGCCCAATCAGCTCAGGCTCCAAGTTCTTCTTCCAATAAGGGAATGTCCACCAGCTCAGCTTGGTGAAGGTAGAGCAGGGTAGATATTTGGTTACATAAACATCCTCTGAGAAGTACTATCAACAGGAAATGGTTCGTTAAAACAGCAGGAAGAGCAGTATTTTTAAAACAAGCCATCTTTCTGGGTACCATCAGTAGGATCACTGTTCTACTCAACTCTCCAAATGCAGATCCTTGGGGGCATGTCTTAAGCTCTGCAGTATATAGCATTGCATTCACACACTGTCCCAGCACTGCTCTCATACCCCAGGAATACCCTATCTAGTCTCACAGCAAATCCACCTGTCCTTTCCTTTAACTTACTGCTTAAATTTAATGTCATAAAACTGTGAACAATGAGCTTAACTACTGGGCAACAGAGTAAAGAGATAGAGTAGGAGGGATACCAGTGTCAGGACCCATCTCCCAGGGCCACTTGATCTAAAACACATTGTATCTGGCCTCTTTCTGCTTCTAGCCCACACCACAGTGCAAATCCACAGTCAAGTCACCTCCAGTCCTGTGGTCTTGAGCCCTTGACTTCCAAACTTCCATTGCCAGGTCCCAAGTGCTCCTGCATTGTCATGGCAGGTGTTTGCAATTAGCACACAGACCCACTGGCACACGTGAGTCGAGTCCTCAATAAGAGCTTTCCTAGCCCTGCGTCCTCTACCAGTCTGATGTGCGTTTCAGTGGCACTGTCGCCAACCAGTCCCATGCCACACTGTACATCTTGGGATTGTGACATATTGGTCTGAGGCAGCAGGTACTTACAGGAGATGTCTTTCAAAGGCTGAATAGGACATCCGAGCAAAAGGACTGGCCCCCTACACATTGTGCTTGGACCAAAGAAGTGAACTGATACAAGTTGAGCTGTGGCACAGATGAGGAATGGGATGTGAGATATTCATGTTTTTAAAGAAGTGAAGGTTTAGAGGGATGATAAGCTTCATGCTTTATTTTTTAATGTAATTTTGGTTGTTAGAGTATCTTCATGACAACAATTTACACAAATGAGACCAAAATAGAAAGTTAAGCGGTCAGGGACAGAGATGAAACTCAGCCGGTAGACTATGTTTGCCTTATATACACAAAACCCAGGGTTCAAGCCCCAGAAGAGCATGAACCAAGTGTGGTGATTCACACTTGTAATCTCAGCACTTAGGAGGTAGAGGCAAGAGAATCAAAAGTTCAAGACTATTCTTGGCTATACAGCCTGGGTTACATGTGACCATCTCAAAACAACAGAAATCTAATAGGTCAGAATCATCCATGGTTCTTAAAAAGACACAATTTTCTGAGAACAGGATAATTAAGGATTCTGTTGCTTTCCTCTGAGCTTAATGTTAACTTGTTCTAGAAGCCATTCAGCATACAAAAAACTGCCACTCATTTGCATCATTTGAAACCTAGGTTCTTTCTGTATTTGTCCTCAACATAACATTATGTATTTTTTTCATACACAACCAGATTATAAGGCTCATCATGCAACACACAAAAGTCAAAGCAAAGGCCATTTTTAAGAATGGAAATACATTTTGTCTATTTATAGTCTCTCATTTTTACCCTGTTGGGAATGTCAAAATTACAAAGTACAAGCAGTCTTTCCAGACTGGCTTCTTTCAATGAGGAATTTGCATTTAAGATTCATCCATGTGTTTGTGTGGTTACAAAGTCCAATCATTCTTATGGTTGAACAGTGTTGCAGTATGTGGATGTAGCAGTTTCTTTATTCATTCACTTACTGAAGGATATGTTGGTCAGTTTAGGAGCATTTATAAAGTTGCTGCAGACATTTATGTTTAAGTTTTTGTGGAGATGCTTACAAATTACTTGGGAAAATGTCCACTTGGGGCTCGCATGCCTATAATAAGGAAACTTTTAATTTTGTGAAACAGTACAGCATGAAAGAGAAGTAGTGTTAAGTGAAAGAGCCTAGCAAACATGATCTTAAGCCTGTGGTGAAGGTCAACATCCTTGGCAATTTTATGTGTTGTTGGGGTGTGCCCCTGATGTATCAGATGGGCACTTTGCTTCCAAGCTCTTCCTCCCCAGGATCCACATTGCAAGTTTAACCATATGTAAAACACCACAGGATTTTGACTGAGGGCATTCTAGAAAACACTGGGTCTATGCTTAAAACTGTCAAGGTCATCAAAACAAAATGTACAAGTCTAAGAAACTGTCACAGTTCAGAGGAGCCTTAAAGAGACAGGAGAAAATGTCATGTAAAACTCTGGGATTGAAAAAGACATTACAGGAAAACCAAGGAAACCTAAACAAAGCATGATTTATAGTTAATAATGCATCAACTTTGATTTGTTGTATTGTACAAGCACAAATTGCAAACAATAGGGAAAATTAAGTGTGGAGGATCTCTATAAAATCAACTCTGTAACAACAATAACTTTTCTCAAACTCTAAAACTATTATGTGGGATTTGTTTTTTTGGAGGGGGGCAGGGTTGAGAAATGGTTTCATGTAGCCCAGCACAATCTTAAATTCCTTAGATAGCTGGGATGACCTTGAGCCCCTGATCCTCCATTTCCTGAGTGCTGAGATTACAGGTATGCACCATCAAAAATCTGAACTATTCTAAAATTAATTATAAAATATAGAAATGTATTTCATATGAAAATGAAACTAAAAAGACTATGCCTAGATTCAGCTGTAAAGGTAATAAAAAGCAAGAATTGCATAATTTATTGTGTCCATTTTAGGAGGACATGGGTTCCAAAGAAAGGATCTTTGAAAATGGAAGGAACTAGTACTCATGTAGTCCTGTGTGGTCATAGAGGACTTTCTGGAAATATGAAGTAAACCTAGGAACATTCATTGATGCATTTATAATCTCAGAAGCCATGGTAAAATCGGGGTAAGCTGCAGGTCTCCAGTGTTGGCCTCCCAGCACACATTGTCCCTCAGCCTCTAAAATCATGGTCAGGGGAGAGAAATAATCTGAGCCATGTCACCAGGGGTGCTAGTCTCAACCAATACACCCCAGAACACAATAGTACTATATTCCCTTGTAGCTGAGGCAGGTTCCTTCTCACACTCACAAGCCTCCCACAAGAATATCTAAGTGGCACTCTGTGACAGTGAGTCTTGATTGTCAACTTGATAGAACAAGACATCAGCAAGAGATTAGAAAAGCACACTTGAGTATGTCCAGGATGGTGTTTCCAGAGACAATTAGACCATAAGGGTTCTGATCTAATAACTGGATTAATAATATGAAGGTATTATTCGGATGTGGTGAAAGGTAAGAGGTGGGCCTAGTTGGATATAGGTGACTGAAAAAGCATCCTGGGGCTACACCATGCACACTGGCTTCTTTCTGTTTCCTAATTTCCCTGCTTTGAGCATCATGGTGAGCACTGTTCTGTTCCACCATGCTGTTTCCACCATGACTGACTGGCATGCTGAAAATGGACACCAAAATAAATCCATTCTCCTTTACATTGCATATCCCAGATATTTTAATTATCATGAAAAACTTACTGAGTTTCTCTCTGGCCTCCTCCTGAGCAGCAGTATAGTACAGCTGAGCAGCGGCATAGTACAGCATGCTGGCCTGGCCTCTCAAGTGTGCCCTGGAGCTATGCTCTAAGACTCATAAAAATGACCCCATTCCTGTGGGGTCTGGCAGTGTCCATCATCGACATGGCTCCCAAGGCCCAGAGCTGTGTGGATTATGTCTTCTAAGTCTACCTATCACTCAGAGGTACAGACTGGCCATTTCCAAGTAGGCTTACAACACATATTTAATCTTAAATTTGACACAGAATGTCTAATAATGTGCTGACAAGTCGGAACTGAAAATCACCTGGTACTCATGTAGAGAAAGTACAGATCAAGGACCATGCAAATATGCAACTATGAGCACACACCTGTACCCTTCTGTGCCCCAGGGCTAGGCACAACACTGAGACAGGCATTAGTGAGTCCAGGAAGCACCTGGCCACTCCTTCTAAAAGTACCCAGTCTCTGCTATTGAAGTCCCCAAGCTTCAACTGGCTTGGGAACATCAGGCCTATGAGGTTCAAAGCCATCTCTGCCAGAAAACTTTGCATCAGCAGTGGTCTTCCTGTTTCATACCATAAGGATTGTTTGCTTTTCTGTAGAGTTATCTGCAAAGAAGGCAGAAACATGAGCCAAGCCATGGCTCCTTGGAAGAGAGGAGCTGTGACTGCATGTGAAGATAAAACATAGTACCTCTAGCTGCCCATCCCAAGAAAAGTGCTATTTTTGGAGAAGTTAAAGCAAGTGAGCAATCTATGATTATCACTTCACATCTAGCAAACAAGCTTCCTACCAACACTGTTTCCACAACCACAAATGATCAGAAATATATGTGGCTATGACACTGTGACCACCTTGAGAGGACTACCCAAAGAACAATGAAGAAATTTAATGTAGACTGGCAGGATGCCTCAATGGGTAAAGTCACTTGCTACCACGCCTGGCAACCTGAGTTCAAACTCCAGAACCTATATTTTCAACAACAACAACAACAACAACAACAACAACAACAACAACAACAATAGAATACAATCAGAGTCCATGTTTGTAAACAAGTACAGGTGAATATAATGCATTCCAAGAAGACACTGACCTGTCATTCTTGATATGGGCTGATAGAGCCAAATTCTCT
>NW_008345053.1:2388065-2404825 GCF_000622305.1 Nannospalax galili
TTCAACAACAACAACAACAACAACAACAACAACAACAACAACAACAACAAAAAGATTCCTTATCCTCTGACCTCCAAAGGTACACTGTGGCATATACATACATACAATAAATAAATGTTTAAAAATATTTTTAAAAGAAATTTAATGCTTAATATTTTAAGTAAGAAATTCAGTGATAGAATCTTCTTGATGTCAATTAAACAGATGCTTGAACGACCCCAGCCTCATGCAAAGGAGAAAATCAACCCAAAGCATCTGAGAACTTCAGCATTGCAGAGCAATCAACACTGCCCCCACTGCTCCCTCCTTCCACACTTCTTGCAGCTCTCCAGCACTGTGGGGTTAATGCTTAGTGACAGGGACACCTAGAACAATTTTCTATTGACATTACAATCTTTTATGCCATCACTTCCCTGAGACAGACACTGAAAAATTAGTATTTCTTCCCACCACCATGCTATTCCCAAAAAGGAAGCAGAACAAGCTTGTTTTCTTCTCTAAGTAGCTGATACCAATGGCTTTTAGCTCCTGGCACTTGCTCGGGTATACTTGACCAGGAAAAACTCAAGCTCCACAGCCTCAGTTGACTCACTAAAAGTGTTTCCAGACCACTTACATGAGGCTGTGAATTTAAATGATGAACTAACATTTTATTTCCTTCCTTCTGTTCTTTCCTTCCTTGCTTGTGGTGGAGCCATGTGTATGTCGGGCAAACACTCTACCACTGAGCTACATCTCCAGGCCCAGCCCATATTTTAAAAGATGTGTGTCATTCTGTCACAGGCACCCCCATTGGGGACACTGCTAGAAGTCCTGCAACCAAGTCTCCAATGCTGTTCTGGGTGCATGGCCTTGTTACTCTCACCTACCTTCCATGGTCTGACATGTTTCCTACTCATCACAGCTCCAGGAAACTTGCCTTTCACCTCTAACTCCCCAGCCCCAATGCCCATCAACACTGCCTACCAATGGGAATTCTTCCTAGCAGGCAGACTCATTCCCTTCCCTCAGTCTCCCTATGCCATTCTTCTACACAGCCATCTCTTCTGAGAACATCTGCTCTCTATACCAGGCTCCACCTTCTGAAGCCCTGAACCACCGCACACCACATAGCTTTCACTGACATTTCAGCCAAGCCCTGCTGTCTCACACTGCCTCTCACTGACCAGGAGCTAGAGTCCTGAGGTCACCCTCCACCTGCTACCTGTCTCCTCCTGCTCTCTGCTCTGGTGTCTTCTGTCTCAGAGTTAATGCCACTGAGCCTCAATTTCCCAATGAATAAAAGGATAATCTCAGCAGCACTTACCTAACAGGAACCTATTTAACACAGCATCTATTACAGAATAACCACTCAATAAATAAAAGAGCTATGGCTGTGTTGTTACTGTTTGGGTACCAACATTCTGATTTTCTGTTAGCTTTAAGCTCTTTATAGAAGAGGCTGCTCACAATGGCCAGTTGAGGGCCAGGTACATGGGCTCACCCCTCATCTACTCAGTGGGCAGATAGATGAACCATGAACAGTGACATGTGGAATACAACAAATTAGTTCCACTTGTGTTAGGTAATAGTCAGAAGGAATGTCTCAGACGTTTGGTGTGTGAAGATCCTAGTTATCCAGGTGTTCAGAACGAACCATTTACATACATCCTACATACCTTACAACTGTTTAGAAGTTCTTTCATTCAGCAAGGCCAAGAAACACAAAATATACTGCTGCTTAAACTTCACTAATTCATGAGCCTCTATGGCAGTTTGTTCTGCATGTACCTTCTTGGGAAAGAGAAAAGCAATGGAGAAGGTAAGCAGGAAGGAGACTGCAAACCACTGATGAAGGCAAAGGACTCAGAAAATGTGCCACTCAAAACTGTCATCCCATTCCAACAATCACACTCATATCCAACTGTCCCACACTCAAGGTCAACTGTTTTGTGACTATAGCTTCAGACACCAAGGAACACTATGCCTCTGATAGGTCTTGTTCTTTGTTGGCCTGGGTACCATTTTTGGTGAGTAAATCAGTCCTCTGCTTTCAACCTTTCCTCCCCAGGAAACTTGATACCCAACCTCCCACATGCTGAACAAGCTCACTGCAGGGAACACTGCGAAAAATCAAGTTTAACAAAGGATAACTTGTGGTGTTTTGAAAAGGATGCTCATGCTGCCTGACCATAAAGCCAGGAGTCAAATAGTGAGTAGGCTGTTGACTCAGTAACTTTTCCAGTGGCATCCACAGATACTGATTTAACCAAATAGTGGGGAAGAGGAAACTGAGTGAGAACTTGCAAACACAGCACTTTCCACAAAGCAGACTTTCCACACACAGTAACAACCTCAGGGTTAAATAATGAGATTTTTGTCTGAAAGGTGAGAAACATGATATTCTCGAAATTAAGGATGGAGTCTGAGATCAGCAGCGCACTCACATGAAGCAGCTAGAACTTGCCCAGGTTCTCTGGACTTCCTACACTGCTGATGCTCCTGATATGCAATAGCAGGTTAAGTACGTCCTACTGCAAACTATCATCAAGAGCTGATCCCTGAGGGTGTTGACCAAATACAGCCTGCTTCCTACCTTCTGAATGACTAAGTAGCTCCACAACACTCAAGTTTGCACATGTGACCTCATTCTAAACCCTAGGCTGTGGAAGAGCTTTCACCACTTCTTCAGAGGGAGGGCATCTGAACAGGCACATTCAGAATGGAAGACCCAGGCCCTCCTAGTTCTCCACAGAACTTGCTGCAGCTCTAGTGAAGAGCTCTCCACTGCACCTGCAGTGAGCACCTTATCCATTGACACCCAGGCTCCTTAGCTCTCCATCACTTTCTTCTTGTACTCCAGTAGTGGGCTCTGATATTTTGGGGAGGAACCTTGGTCATGTTACTCTCATGAATGAGTCTTACTCTATAGGATACAAGACAGGGCCTACACAAAAGCAGGCTCTGGTTAATGCAACTCGAATGGCATTTACTCTGCACCGACTGAATGCAATCACTGTGATGGGAGATGTGGGAAATCTGGGGTGACTGTAGTAAGGGCTCCCTAATTCAGGGTTCCTGATAGACTGCTTGCATTAGAGTCCCTTCCTAAGTAAAGGTACTGGGCACAGAAGGGGATCCACTGTGAGGAAGGCTTATTGGGCCTTGGTAGCCATTAATTCTCATAACAGGTCATCAAGCTGATGAGCAATTGGCTTGAATTATCTCAACCCAATCAGTGACAAAGACCAGGTGGAAGAGGGTTAGAGGCTCCTTAATGGAAGTTCTAAAGAGGATGATTGATGCACTAGCAGGCATCTGAGAGAACAGGCCACAACTTACCATTTTGCTCCAGACTTAGAAACCAGTTAAGGGCAGACAAACTCAAGACAAGTTCAGTTTCAATGCAACCCTTTCCCAAACAGTCACACTCAGGCAGACAGGTCCCCCTGGAATGTTTCCTGCTTTTCTCCCTAAGTGACTGGAGAGGAAACATTTCAGGACCCACCATTTCTAGGAGTCCAACTTTTGATTTGAAAGCATCAAGCACAGAAAGCAACCATTTAGCCCAGCTCTAAAAAGTCCTGCCATGGGCATGAGTCTGAATGAATCGAACCAACCAAAAGCCAAGTTACTTCAACATTCAGTAGCATTTTGTAGACGGATGCATGTGTATCAATCACTTTCTTGGGGGATATTTAAAGCATTAACAGAAGATGCTTACTGACTCCTCACATGGGTCCAGGCGTTGTATTATAGCAGTGGCCTCATTTAACAGCAGCACAAATCACAGAGATTGTCGTTCTACTAATTCAGAGATAAGGAAAATGGATTTGTGGCATAAAAATTAAGTCAGATTTGGACCCCCACCTGTGCATTGTGTTCTAGCGTCTCACAAGGGCTATTTTTGTTTTGCATTCTAAAAGTCACTGATCTCACTTAATTTTTTTCCTTCCTAAATGACTTATTTGACTTGAATATATACATCCTTAACTGTAGGTACCCAACCACTCAAGGATGAGCAATGCCATTCTTTTTTGGGTTCTTCCTGCCGATTCACAGAACCCTCTGTTCTCTTGTGCAATTGTGCCAGGAAGACTTGATAAGACGCTGCAGTAAAACCACTGCAGCATCAAAGCTAAGTGATGCTTGCTTTTTAAACTATAGGGCTGGTTAAGCAATAAAGATAAACTGAACAAAAACTCTTGAATTACAATGCAAAGATCTCAAATATGTGAAATGAATTTCCCAGAGAAAAGCCACACCTGTGTTGTGTCTACAAGGCTGACTGGTTGTGTAAGGTTGGTAGGCTGCAAATGCAGAGCCAGTGTATCTTGAGATAGTAGTCATTCATTGGCCACCTGTGTCTGACCTGGCAGCCCTGTCACTATTGGGTAAAACCTTCTGCAATGTATTCACTTAGCAGAACACCAGCTTGTCACCAACCCCAAAGTTAATGTCATCAGAGCATCTGAGACAGAAGATTTCCCAGATTTGCTATAGCCCACCTGACATTCCCACCAATGTATCTGAAAAATGCCTTAAGGCTTTCTTTTGTTCTTTAACTAAAAAACTTCAGGTAAACTGTCTGACAAATAGATCGATGGAATCTAAATTGAACCAATGACCACATTACAGTCTGATAATTCTGCTATAGTGCATGGAATCATGGGGATGGTCCTCAGTCACCTAGCAGTGTAGAGCATGCCACGCCTCCTCGTTTTCTTTATATCTGCTTTTTAAAAACCTTGTATCTTCTCCTGAGTGTTGTGTTAGTACAGTTAAGTCTATGTGTCTTCTAGACACATTTCAGCATCAACTTGTTCTACTCGAGAAGCTTCAGATGGCTTAAATCCTTCTTAATATGTTCAGCATGCACATAACCCACCTATTTCTGAAATTCAGTGTTTTGGGCAGAAAAGCACCAGCACCCTTGTAGACAGTCCACAGAGGTTAGTGCTCACTTGGCCACCAGGGGGCAGCAATCTGCACCAACACAGTATTAATACCCAAACCACTACGGGTTATTTTCTAAGTGTTACAATCACAATAGTACCACACATTCATTCAGAGGTTTAAGGCCAACAGAGTGCTCCTGCATACATCAAAGTGAGATTCTAACATTTTAGCTGTATCCTCTTCACAGAACTGATTTTACACGGTTTGGCCGGTGAAGGGCTAGCAGATTTAGAGCTCATGTGAGAAAAATATTAGTAGCTCACCATGATGTGCTACTATTACATTATCCTACAAAGGTGCCTAAACACAGAAAAGAAAGAACAGCATGCTATTTACTTAGTAAATTTCTTCCAGGTTCTTAACTTATCTAGTTCATTACTGCTCACCATTACAGATTCTTTAGAGAAATTGAAGCAGACTAGAAAGCTGAATTATAAGTCTTACCCAGCTCCCTAAGTTGTTTTCTGCAAAGCATTAGAACTACCCAGGCTTTGCCACCTCAACTCAATGATGGCACCACTTTTAACCTCCTTGTAGAGAACATCAAACTGGAGATGGAGGTGGATACATAGGTATTGACACACAATTGCTTTAAGTGTAATACATATTTAAGGAGATATATAATATTCACTAGGGAGCAAACCCAGGGCTGTGAGCTTGCTAGGCAAGTGCTGTTACCACTGCACATTATCTCCAGCCTTAGTGTTTTAAGACTGTACAAAAACAAACCAACAGCTTTAAGCTGGGTGTTTAACCCCAGCACTCAGGAGGCAGAAACAAGCAGATTTCTCAGAGTTCAAGGTCAGCCTGGTCTACATAATAGCCCCAGCTGGGGCTACATGAAAACCCTGTGTAAAAAAGACAAAACCAAAACCAATAAACAGCTTTAACGTCTGTACTACAATAATAAGGGGGCAAATGTCTTAATAGTTCTACCTTCAATTGCAGGTATTCCTGACTTGGTGACTAAGGGCAGTGGGCACCCTGTGCAGTATTCCTGGTTAGGCCCTGCAGTCAAAGAGAGAACCCCACGTATCATGCCAATATGTTGGGCATATTAGCATCACCTACCCACTGAATGCACTTAATGAGCCTTTTCACATTTTCTCTTGAAAATGTTTGCCTTCCTAAGGTCTGTGGGATTTAAAGTTTAAAAATGCAATCCACAGATGGAGAGAAGGCTCAGCCACTGAGTGCTTGCTGTTCCTGCAGAGGATCTGAGTTCAGTTTCCAGCACCCACATGGGGTGGCTCACAACCACCTGCAACTCCAGCTCCAGGGGATTCAATATCTCTGGCCTCTGCTAGCACCTGCATTTACAAGCACATATCTACACAGAAACACACACATAATTTAAAATGATAAAAACAAAAACTTTAAAAAGAGTTTTTAGAGATGCAATCCACAGATAAATACATGGACTTTGTTTTGGCTTTATTCTGGTGTTACTGGTACCATATAAAGGCAAATTAAATTTATAAATTAAAAGACTTTGTGAAACTTTATTCCTAACCATGAAGGCTAGAGTATTTACACTTTTCTATATTAAACAATATTTTGCAAGCCTCCCACCCCACCTCCTTAGGTTTTTATGGACAGGGTTTTACTCTTTACCTCTGGCTGTCCTCTAACTATATAACCTAGACTGGCCTCAAATTCGAGACATAAAATATTGACATGACATAAGTGAGTCACCATGCCCACCATGCAAGTCTTTATAAAACTGTTGACTGTCTCCTAAGAAGACAGAGGAAAACACTTAATATTTATACATACTTATACACACACCACAGTATCACCTTAAACTACAAATACACTTCAAAACTACTGACAAGACACATGTTGAAAGTATCAACATCTTAAAGAATCCTATGCTTTTTAAAAAAGCCCAGGTATCCAATTCTTCAAGCAAATGGGCTGATTGTGCTTCAGAAACAATATACCTTAGTTAATATTATCCTTTTAGCCACTGATTTTAGAATTTGTCATTAGATTTCTATAAAAGAAAAAATTTAAGGAATTAATGATAGGAAAACAGGTACTGGATAACCAACAACTTATAGGAAAAAATATGAACTAAAATACTCTATGAAAAAATACTCTATGAACTCTATGATTACAAGTGTGTGTGATGATCTTGTCTCTGTATCAGAGTATCAGAAGTAGCAAAAGCTACATGGATTTTAATATCATCTTATCATACAGACCAAATGCTGTTTGATGTTTTCCCACATTCAGGGTCTCACCAGTTCCTACCCAACAGGCCTGCAAATACTAACTTTGAAAAAAACTAGTTGTTGCATATTTAACATTTAGCTTGATCATTAGAATTATCACAAGTATTACCCTAAAAGATAAAAGCTGATTATGTTATCACATTCCCAAATTAAGAAGCACATACTCAAGGAGCAGCGAATTAAAAAGAATGCTTCAGTCCTGGTTTCTAAACTGAAAACAAAACAAAACAAAAAAACCCCCCAAAAACTGAATTGATTTCTGATAAAGCAATAAACATTAATTAGGTAACTATACAAAACGCCTCAGAAAAATTTAACAAATAATGTAATCTAATTAGTTCTTCAAAGTATTATGAATGCAACTGAGTTGCAATGGCAATTTATCCATAATCAAAATTGCCACAAAAATCTTTAAATTTTAATGCTGAAATATCCATAAACGGATAGGAAATGCGAAACAGGAGCTAACATTTGGCACCATTTTTGGCTGGTATTCTTAATATGTGCTTGCTTATTATTTACTCAGCTCAAGTGTATCTCTCTCCCATGCACTTTGAAAGTGACGGTCAAACACAAGCTGATTTTTTTTGTGTATGAGGGCAGCTTTAAAGATATCAAAGAGGGGCTGGAGAGATGGCCCAGCAGTCAAGAGCACTTGCTGCTCTTACAGAGAATCTGGGTGTGGTTCCCAGCACCCACATGACAACCAACAACCATCTTTAACCTTAGTTCTAGGAGATCTGATTCCTCTTTGGGCCTTCACAGGCATTGCGTGCACATAAGGCACTTTATATACATGCATGAAAACATTTATACATATAAAATACAAACAAAAATTCTTGAAAAATAAGTCAAAGATATCTAAACAAATTAAAATGTAGCTTTTAAAAAGCCTACACACCTTCTCCCAGGAATCACCCTGCAATAGTTACCACAGCAGTATTTCAGCACAACAAAATCTCACTGTCTTCCCTCCACACTACCAGGAAAAACTAGACCCAGAATTAAAGGACCACTGGGGAGATGAGATGCAAAAGCTTGAACATTAAGAATTTGTTTATGTGTCCAACTAAACTCCTTGGTTTGGGTACAGGGCGGGCACCTCAGATGCCAACTAACCCAGTGGGATGGCTTTTGTTTCCAATCTCAAAAGGAAACTGGGTGGTTATCCTGAAAACTCTGATAAAAATGAAGTCTAGCTCCCTATCTGTTTCCTGACCTGCCTGTCACAGAGTTGAGAGAATGAGGAATTAGATGAATCCGAAGGTGAGTTCATCCTCTGTCCTTCATGGCAGAGTGACAGGGCTGACAAATTCAAATCGGGTCCTCAAGTCCTCCATGTTTAACAACTTACTGACAGACCTACAGTCCTGGGAAATGAGTAGAGAAGCGTTTTTTCTGCATAGTCTAGTGACAAAACAGATGTATGGGAGGAGATATGGGCATTAAGACTGGGTTCATCACTGTATAGGTTTGGACTAGTCATGCCCTGGCAAGGGATCATTATGCTCATCTATTAGATGAGTGCCCAGGATCCATCAATGCTTTCGATCGGAGAGCCATGTAAGACTATCCAAGGAAGAGAGGTGCCATGGTGGCCAACATCCCTGCAGAGCCTTGAAGGAGTCCATAAGAGGCACCGCACATTGCTTCCAGCCCTCCAGCTGCCAATGTTTCAGCTTTCATTCACTCATTTTAAAAAAATGGGATAGAAAAAGCTAAACCCTAAATTCTAAACAAGACCCTAGATCCTGCATGGGAAAGTTGGACAGTTATTCAATAAGCATCCCTAATTCTCTTAAAAGTTACTTATCCCCAAAATGTGTCCTAACCATGCTTCATAAAAGAATGTCCTCAAGGATCTCAAACCATTGGCAGATGAGCAGTATCGGCCTCCCATCACATGCAAAAAAGAGGAAAACAGACATGGGAAAAGGAGTGTCAGCAATACACAGTGGCCTCATCTATCCCTCTTTCCTAGACCCATCATGTTCTGACAGTTTTTTATCAGGACACCCTAAGTTTTTAGTTAACCAAAACAACACAAGGCTGCCCATTTACTGAAACAAACTGGCTCATAAATGACAGTCAGTGGAGGGCCAGTCAGCACCCGCCCCCACACGCAGAACAGCCTTCACTGGTTTCCCTTGTAAGTTTGGTCTCTATCACCTCTTGGCTCCCCAGCTTCTAACAGTCTCTTGCCTCTGCCCCTCTCTGACTTCACAATACTTTCCACAGTAAATAGAGCCTGTCATACTATCTAATAAACATCATTATCGCTTTCCACGCAATGAAACCCCAATGCAGTGACTCCCAGGGTGTTCCACACTCTGCCTTGAAGGAGGTGTGCAATTTGCAGCCCCACTGTTACCTAATCTGGGAACATACAAATAGGATGACAGTCATGTTTACAATGCTTGTATCTTCACAAAAACCAAACTTTAAAAGGTTAGCCTTCCATGACTTGGTATCAGGAAGTAAAGGCTTTAAGAGACAGATGGGTCATGGGGGATAGAGGCTCCAGGAATGGAATTGGTACCCTCACAGAAGGCTGCTAATGAGCACCTTACTTAGCCCTTTCTGCCATGTCCTGGGTACAATGAGAAGTCGGCCCATCTGTACCCGGCAAAGGGCCTCATTAGAACCCAGTCTCTCAGACTTCTACCTCCTTCCTGGATTTCCAGCATCAAGTCAGTGCTACTTTGTTACAGCAACTTCAGCAGTAAGATAGTGACTTCCACTATTCTGCAGATGGACATGGCTGGTATTTCCCAGAAACAGAGCCCTCCAGATGGTCTACTGTGGTTTAAAATTCCTGCATGTGTGACTGTCTCTCTTACTAAGCCCATGCTTACACTGGGGTCTGCACTAGCTTTCCAACAAGTGCCTTGCTGTTAATATCTATTAAAATTTTTAATTTTTATTAAAATCTTTCTTTTCATGCATGGATATGCATGCACATGCATGCACATTTATTTTTGTGTGGGTGTATATGAATATGTGTGCATACGCATGTGGAGGCCAGAGGACAATTTCCAATGTCATCTTCGGTAATGTCCTCCACCGCTTTGAGAAAGGGTTTCTCATTGGCCCAGTATTCACGTTAGGCTAGACTGACCACTCAGTGAATCTCTGAAATCCTCCTACATCTGCCTTCCCGTCACTGGGATTATAAGTACACACCACCACGCTCGACTTTTTATGTGAGTGCTGGAAACTGAACTCAGGACCTTGTGCTTGCAAGGCAAACATTTTACTGACTGAGCCATCTCCCCACCAAACTGACTGTGACTGGTAATAATCAGATATATAGAGATTAGAGAAGCATGTGTGAACATCCAAGTGTTAGCTGCATTAAAAATGAATTTTTCTGTATGAAACAGTATATTTTAATAATGAAACTGAGATCTTTTTTAAAGGTTAAAACTTCATTCAATTTTATGTCTTATAGGGTTTATACCGAGTACAATATTGTATAACTGTATTAATTCAACTGTAAGCCCAATTTTGAAAGAGATGCATCCTTGCTCTGGAAATTGTTATTGAATATGTTAATGCTGTAATGAAATGCTTCTAATCATGTGGTTATTAAATAAATAATTTAAAAATTTCTTTAACAAACTCCAAAAATTAATCAATCAATTAAAATAAAATCCCTGTATGTTGCAGTAATATCCAGACTTGGTAAGCATCTCTGTACCCTGTAGGCAAACAGCTGTAAAAAATCAAAAGAAAAAGAGGGACCATTTCAGATGAGTACACTCTAGGTCTGTCTAAAGATGATCTCACTATTTGCCTACTTCAACATTCACCATTGTATTGAATTACAGTAAACTAATGTGCAAGTTCTGCACCTGGAACTAGCTGCACACTTTAAACTGCCTATGCGAAACCCACTTCTTTCCTATTGTGCTACTAGTATGCAAATCTTCCTAAACATGCATTGTCCCCTGCAGCCCAACCATTCAGGGTGAGGCTAGCCTGTTGTCATAGTAACAGGCTCCTATAACCCAGGACCACACAATTAAAATCTGATGTTTTCTTGACACCAATGCTGTGGCATGGTCCACTGGCTGACACTAAATCTACCCCCCAAGACTACATTCCTGGGTTCTAGAAGGAGAAACTGAGCAAGATACTGAGACTCTTGGCAGCTGTACTATGGCATGTGGGGGGTGGGCAGCCCTTCTTAAATGAGGCAGATACTAGGGAGGCAAAACCAAAAGCAAGAGAACTCCAGTGGTTGAAAGGTATGTTGAGCCACTAAGCAGAGTCAACCCCATGCCTGTACCAGTTTTGAACTTTCCAGGATCAGAAACTCACTTGTTCCATCACTGATTCCTCCAGTATTTCTGGATGACCTGCCCTACCCCAGGCACTGAGGATACACTGATAAACAAACTAGGTCCTCCATCTAGCAGGAAGACAGCAGCTACATAGGCTTGCTTATTGATATCTACTATAACAAGGTTCTAAATAGGTACTGTTTTACACAGAACTGTTGCTCGTGGCCTCTGCAAGAGACCCCCACAAGTCATCTCCACTGTGAAAGTTCAATCTGAGTCAGGACTTAATACTACACGGAAATCTAGCCTTCTCAAGCTGTAATGGAGACTTTATTAAGGACAAAACCAGGCTCTTATCTTTTACACTCTCTCCCTGTGTATCTAGTTACAAACTGACGCTTCAACCAAGTCTGTTTAACTGATTTAGAAGAGTCCAGGTCTCCATGATGCTACTACCTGACACCATTTCAGAAATAAAGGGACATGGGCTGACATCAGAACCCTGAATCACCTAATGGTGAACAGTGATGAGATACCTTTGCATGGTCACCTCTGCTGCCCCCCAACTTCTGGCCAAAGTTCTGCACTGTTACTGGAAAGTACAAGCTCAACTCAGATGAAAAGATGGATGCTTCTCTCCAGAATGCAAATACATACATAACAGAAGTCATACCAAGCAGTCCTTGTGCAAAACAATTGGAATTAATGAACTGTACTAAAAGGACAAGGTTATGCAATAAAATTTCAAAAGCTGTGTGAAATTTCAGTGGGCCCTAACAGTTCTCAATTAGATCTTCAAGGTAGGGCAGCAAACAGTTTATACATGAGTAATATAGGTTCACATCACTACTGGGCTGACAATGTTGGAAATGCCCACTGAGAAATTTGCCACTCTGATATACACTGATAAAATCATCAGAAGTGAAACAGAAACATGAAATGTGAATTTTCAGTAACAATAGGGCTTTGAAAAAACAATAAAATGCACTCTATTTTTCTAGGATTGGTACATATGCTCACAAAATTTTGGGATTAAGTGAGAAAAGAAAAAGCAGAAATAAGTTAAAATGGTCTCTAGGTGCTAGAGAGATGGCTCCGCAGGTTAAGACAAAATTTGTTGGTCTTGCAGAGGACCAGAGTTCAGGTCTCAGTACCCACACTGGCAGCTCACAACTTCCTGAAACTCCACTCTAGGGACTCCAACACCTGAGATCTGTGCTGGCACCCACATATATGTGCATAAACACAGTGACATACACACACAAATAAAAACAAAACAGAACAATATCTGTATTAGAAAATAGTATTCCTAGTGGTTAAGAGCCCTTGCCGTTCTTCTAGAGGGTCCATGCTCAGTTCCTAGCACCCACCTCTGGCTCACAGTCAGCTTTAGTAACTCAAGCCCCAGAAAAAAACCAGTATTTCCATACCCCTGATGACTTTCTGACAGTAAGAATCATCAAGCAAAGATGCATATTTCAATTTAAAGAGTTTGGAATTTCCAAGGGAAGACAGAACTTCTTGCCAGAAAGTAGTAACTCTTTCAGATCAACTGGCATGTGTGCCCAGAGTGGGGAGCATCATAATGGTCTCATATGCCCTTGACCAGACAAGTTCCTTCCGTCGCACTTTCTCTCTGTGGTCTTATCAGCCTTTGTGACCTTTCTCTGCCACTGCTGTGAACTTTTAACTTCTCAAATTTTCACTAAATGAGTAAGTAGAAAACTGGAAAATTATAAAATCTTTAACATTTTTGAGTTTTGCCTTTTCAGGTAACATAGACTACAAATTTTACTTCCATGCTTTGTCATTTATTAAGCCATCAGCATGTTAAAGCACACGTGTGGGATAATTTAATTGACATCCATTCTCAGGGCATGTACTGGTGGCATTTCATTGTGAGAACTTTTGACGTTTTAAATTCAGTGAATTTAGGCATTCGATTTTAAACCTCCTGATAAGCATTAATTAAATGGAAGTAATACACTGCCAATGAAAGGTTTAAAATAAATAATGAAGCTTTAAGAACTTCCACAAATGGAATGTACAGTTTTATACATGAATGCTCAAACTTTCGCATTTTCTTAAATACTTGAATCCAGATGACCTGATGAACTTTTATGACTAGAATCAATTGAATATTCTCATATAATTTCAAGTTAAAGCTTCACCCCTGGAAACCGGCAATTGTAATTCTAAGCATGGCAGATGTTTGGTCAGGATACTTACTCAGTGGTGAAGATGCACTACAGGCCAACCATTCCCTACTTAAGTAAGCACTTGTTTAACATGACGGCATGCCAACAGCCTTTTGTTTCTAAGGCACCTCTCTTAGAGTCTCCCAACTCCAACTCACTGAGCCAAAAATGGCCCTATAAAGGCCTACAGCAGTTACTGCTATGGTAGACAGTGGGGCCAAAGAATGGCTCAACTCCTAAAATAAGAAAAACTGGCTAACAACTTATTCCTGTCACCATTAGCAAGAGTTCTAGTTTCACCTCTCCCACACCTGGCCCTGTTCTCTGCCACAGCTCTGTTGTGGCAGGCACCGTCACAAAGGAAGTCACCTGAGCTGTAAGGCGAGAGGCCGAAAGAGCAGCATCTCAGGCCTCGCCAACTCTCAAGCACACTGACTCTATGATTAACCTCTCCATTAGTTAAGGTCCAGGCTGAAATTCTGAATAATTTATTCTCATGTTAACATGGAAATCCTACACACACCAGCCACATCCTCACAGATTATATATGGCCAGCAGCATGATTTTTATACTTCTCCTAGACTTTATTTTTGAGGAGACTCCCTGCTGGTCAGACCCTAGCTCTTGCAAGTCATGCAGTTCTAGGCACTGAGCTTTTGAAAACTGTCACCCATGGTGGGGATGGCTTTTGTGAACAGAGGTGCCTTGGACACATGCTCCTAGAAATAATCCTAAGAAACTCACTTGGTCACTAAGACAGTTTTGGAGGGTATCATTTCTTTGGTCTGTTATCAGTGCCTTTTGTGGGGTGAGCAAACATTTGGTTCATATCTCCCCAAGAAAACTCACACTATAAGGACTCACAAACCACAATACATGACAAGAGTTTTAAAAAATAGTCCCCGAATCTTCCAGCATTGCAGACTTGGTCCCCAGTCTGAGGTATTATTGGGAGGTATAAAAACTTCAGGAGCTGGAGCCTAGTTGGAGAAGATCCCTGGGAATATGTCGTGGATGAGTATCTTGGACCTCTGACCCTTTTACCTTTCTGTATGTTTGCTGGCTCCTTGTGAGGTACATAGCTTTCCATAAACAGGCCTCTGCCGTGATCCACTGCTTGGTCACAGACCTAAAACCAGACAAGTCCAGCAGTAGACTGAAACCTCTAAAACTACAAATTAAAGAATTTTCCCTTTATTTCTCTCAGATATTCTGTCACAGCAATGGAAGGCTAATGCAACATTCCATGTGTTTAGGCAAATGCACAATCCCATGTATAGCATCACAAAACATACATTCACTGCCCTAAAAATATTCTGTGTTCTACCTATTCAATGCTCTGACCCTGTAACCCCTGGCAACTACTGATCTTTCCATTGCTCCCATATACTTTTACCTCCTTAAGAATGTCACTACATTTTGGTCAATGGCATATTGCATACAGAATGGTGGGATCCAATGATTATACTCCTAGCAACACTGTAGCCATCTCAGTCTGAATACACACTGTGATGTACATTGACACAATCACCTATCACTGCATTTCTGGAAGGGGGTCTCTTTCAATGAGTTATACATACAGCTATTCTACAGCTGGAATCACATAGCATGGAGTCTTTTTAGAATGGCTTCTTTTACTTAGTAAAATGATTGTGAGGTCCCTTCATGTCCTCTTATGCCTTGGTAACTCATTTCTTTCTAATGAGTAGTATGTTTTTGTCTGGATGCACCACAGTTTATTCCCCAGTAAGAGATATCTTGATGGCTTCCAAGTTTTGATGAAGATGAAGAAAGCTTCTATAAATGATCATGTGCAGATTTTGTCTGTCTGTCTGCCTGCCTGCCTGCCTGTTTGTGTGCATGTAAAGGCCAGTGGTCAACATCAGGTATCTTCCTTAACTGCTTCTTGACTTTTTTTTTTTTTTTTGGAGACAGTCACTGAACCTAGGGCTTAGGTAGACTAGCAGGCCAGCAAGTCTCAAAAACCTGTCTCAGCAATCCTGGCACTTGGGTTACACCCACAAGCCCAGCTTTTTTTTTTTTTTTTCTTTTACAAGACTGTTAGGGATTCTAACCCATGTCCTCATGCTTACATGCCAAGCACTTTACAAACTAAGCCACTTCCCCAGAATCCCATTTGCAAGATTTTGCATGGGCAAAAACTTTTACCTTATTTTGGATGAATAGCAAGAAATATCACTGCTGGATTATATGCTAAATGTATATTTAGTGTTCGAGAAACGGAACTGTCTTCCACAGTGACTGTTCTGTTTTACAGTCTCACCAGAAGAGAATGAGCTGATGCCCTCCCCTGCATTTGGTGCTGTTTCAGATGCTGGGCATTCTGACAGGTAAGTGAGTAGCTGTGATTTGTCAATGTTTAATCCCCACTTCCCCAATGACACATGTGGCATTTGCTGTATGTCTAACCTTATTTGGCAAGGTGTCTGTCCACACTGTCCATTTTTTAAAAATCAGGTTATTTTAAATAACTTTTGATATAGACTTAAGCCTAATGTCTAGGAAGGGTAATCCCTTGAACTCTTAAAGAAGTATACTGATGACTTTACTTTTTGGTTATATTTTCCTTTTGGGTGTTTAAGACCATACAGTTGGCCAAAAATCAATTTATTTTTACACTTAAGGTCATTTTTACGTCATTTGAGGATCTGTTTCTCACGGGTTATATGGGCTTGGGAGGAGCTCCTGGCTCCTTTCCTTTACCAGTTCCAGCTATGTGAAGATAAGTCAAAGGTCCTGCTCAACCATGTCTGGCTTCACTTGGAAGCATTAATGAGATGTTTCCTCTGAGTTGGCCCTCCTCTTTGTAGACTGGACACTGGTTCAAGTCCATCTCATGGGGTCTACCATGTCCTCCCTGAACAAGAGGACAGGTGACTCATCACAGTTACAGGACATTTTGAGAGATGTTCCAAAATCCCCTGGAACTTAGTCGACTCTGGAGGGCAAGGGGCAAAAACTGTCCTTTAAGTCCCACTGACCACATTAGTATAGGCCTCAAAGTATGGTTGTTAAACATCCAATAAGGTTAGTTCTACCAGTCTGGTACTTTTAATTATCATGTAGATAAGGTTTGGGTA
>NW_008345053.1:2404928-2467022 GCF_000622305.1 Nannospalax galili
CTCTTAAAGTCATCAGTATATTTCTTTTAAGAGTTCAAGAGATTACAAATCCCAGACATTAGATTTAACTTCTTATAAGACGTTATTTAGACAATTATTTCTCATTGATGAGGTTGTTCCTAATAAGACAATGCTACTCAGATTTAAGACCTAAAATCTTCGTCTCCAATACTGTAGTGCCACCTGTAGCTAAAGGAGACGACCAGCTACTGTTCTAAAATGATGGATAAATTTGTTTTCTCCCCCTATCTAGAAGCCTTTGAGAGGGAACTGACACTGATTCTAACCACTCCAACAGCTATCAAAATACCTGAAAGCAAATCCTGAATCTATCACTCTGGAGTCCAGCCTTGGAAGACAAAAGAAAAATGAGGAGGAACCCAATAGAGGGATGTTTTTGGAAGCCCTTGTCAAGAACTTCTAATGGACTCTCATGAACATTTGAAAGTTGCCATGTTCTTTTTCCTAGTTCCCTGTCTAGAACTTGTAATGTTAATTACTCTTGCCTTTACTTCTCCTTCACATCTCCTATTCACAATTCAAGGACTTTCTTTTCTCCTTAGAGATAAGAGTTATGCAATTTGGGAGTCTTTTAGATAGACCCATAGTGCTGGATAGCTTTAGTGTCAACTTGACACACCTGGGTTGAGGGAGCCTCAATTGGGGAATTGCCTCCACTGGACTGGCCTGTGGCCATGTCTGTGGGGTGCTTTCTTGATTGTTGAGTGATGTGGGAGGGTCTAGCCCACTGTGGGTGGTGCCACCCCTGAGCCGGTGGGTCTGTGTTAGATAAGAGAGCAAGCTGAGCAGGGGCCAGGGTAGCAAGCCAGTAAGCAGCATTCCTCCACGGCCTGTGCTCCAGCTCCTGCTTCCAGGTTTCTGCCCTGAGTTCCTACCTTGGGCTCCCTGATGAACTGCGACCTGGGAGATGTAAGCTGAATAAACCCTTTCCTCTCCAAGTTGCTATTGGTCAGAGTGTTTTGTCACAGCAATGGAGAAACAAACTAGGACACCCACTGAAGGGGTACTCCAATTACCTCACCCTGCGTCCCTGTTCAGCACAGAAGAAGCCAGAGCGGTCTGCGTTCCAATTCCCTATTGGCAATTTAGGTAACCCCTTGAGAGGATGACATGGTAAGAATAGGAGGTAGGAATTGGCTAGGCAGTTAGAGTAAAAAGATCCCAAAGAAAAGTATCCAGTTTCTTGGCTAAAAGTCAGAATGTCCTTGGGCCTCTTGGCAACATACTCTGTTCCAAAGGCCAAAAATGTCAAAAGCATTTGGGCGCTCTTATCTAGTCCCTAAAAGATTTTAGGGTTACCTCTTCAGAGGGGGTAATGTTAAGAGTAGCAAAAAATAAAAGAAGAAAAAAGCAAAAAGCAATGGGGAGATAAGGGAGGAGCTGGAGGGGAGGGAGTGGGCATGGATTTGATCAAAACACCTTATGTTCATGTATGAAATTCTCAATAAAGTTTTTGTAAAAGTTTTTTAAAAAATCAGGTTATTCATTTTCTTACTGTTCAGTTTAAGAGTTTGTTATATATTTGTGTGTGTCCTTTATCATATATGTCTTTTGCAAAGATTACTACCAGTCTATGGTTTTACCTGTCATTCTCAGGAGACTTATGTTTCAACACTGATATGTATCTTACAGAATAGAGGATGTCCTTACCACTGTTCACCATTCTCCAGCCTTGACTTGACTCCCATTCTTTCCCAGCTTGCTTACCCTTCCTTAAGAGTCACCTCGTCTTGAATCCTTAACACATTTTTAGTGAAGCAGGAGTATTTGCATGTTGGAAGGTGTGGATCCGGCACTCGTGATATATTAGGACAGGAGATTTCCCAAATGTCCCTCAGGTTACAACCCCATATAAAGTGACTACCTGCATCTCAGTTAAAGCTTCTGTTACACGTGGTAAAGCAATTAAAGGTAAACTTCAGTAATGTGAAACCCCATTAACTGATGAGCAACACGTTTCCATTAAAGCTTGTAATTAAGAAGCCAAGAGGTGATCTCTAGAATAAGAGATCAGTAAGCACTTTGAACTAACTGCATGACTAATTTTCTTTGTACTGTGACAAAATGATCTGAAGAGCTTATACCAGGACTCCTTGGCCTAGACCATATGATTCCCAGTCCCAACAAACTAACAATTTTAGGAACTCTGGGGGTAGGGCCCAGGTGATCCCACCATGCACAGGATGCTGGCTGTGAGGTCAGTGTATACACTGAAGAGGCATGGGGCCTCCCATTGAGCTGTAGGGGCTGCTGTCCACTCTGAAGCTGGTCTTGTATCTCATCTAGTTCTAACACTAAACTGTGACTCTGGACCCTCCCCTTAGTATGAGGTCCAGGTCCTAATTTCCATATTAAAGCATGGGGAAGGAGGACAGACCCCATCCCAGGAAGGCAGGGATGTAGACAGTCCAAAGACTTGGTGTGATTCTAAAGAACCCACTGTTTCCAAGTGACTAAAAGATAAGCTTCCACTTCTAAAACCTACTGAGTGCTGCATAAACCCATACTTGTAGGAGACAGCAACTCAGAATAGTCCTTATACTCAAAGGAGGTTGAAAAATCAAAGACAGGAAATCCTATAATTACTATAAATGGTTATAAAGTAGAATCATAATAACTCCAACATGCCTAAAATAAAAATTTGTAACATAAATATAACAACAAAAAAAAGACATGATTTCGAATCTGAGTCACTAATAAGAGATCTCTAGCAATCAACCTCGAATTCTACATGGAGAATTAAAATCTATAAATTTTGTAGACAAAGTTCTTTGAAATACTAGAAATTACTTTT
The DNA here is from genome assembly GCF_000622305.1 of Nannospalax galili. Taxonomy (NCBI): domain Eukaryota; kingdom Metazoa; phylum Chordata; class Mammalia; order Rodentia; family Spalacidae; genus Nannospalax; species Nannospalax galili. Next base: position 2,407,744 of record NW_008345053.1, read on the forward strand.
TTAAATTGAGTATGCTATATACTTTTAGCTCTCAATTTATATTTTAGTCATCTTTAATTATACTGTTGAACTTGGTGTTCTAGATCCTAGAATTTGCTAACTTGAAGATATCCAATAATGCCCTATTATTTCAAATACTAGTGAATTCAGTTTTAAAAACACTAAGGCTGGTGAGCTGACTCACCTGAGTTCAAGCTCTGAGACCCACAAGGTGGAAGGAGAGAACCACCTCCTGTAAGTTGTTCTTTGACCCCCCCCCACATATACTCACACATATAGACACAGACACACAAAGTAAATGTTCATTAAAAAACACTACTTTGGAAGGGGAGAAAACATGTTAAGGACCTTTAACATTTTAAAGCATAATGTTATCTACTAATCTACAGTTCAGAAAAAGATGTGCCCACAAAATGGTCAAAGCAGCTCAAGCAGCCTAGAAAAAGTTTCCCCAAAACAAAAGACTAAGAATAAATGTCAACAATGTTTCCAGAATTTGCTGAATGAGGCCACTTTGCATAGGTTTATATCGTAACTTGGGTGGAATCAACATGGTATCAAAGAGAACCAAGTCAAACATTCGGCAAAGCACTGTCAGTGAGCAATGACCTATGAAAGCGCATGTGTGATTTCTCAGGGATAAATCATTTTCAACCAAATTTAAAACACCTACTTAAATAAATTTTTAAGTCAGAAAAAGGCTATATGGCAGAAGTTATCCAGTATGAAAAGCTGTTTGTTTTGTTTGCTTGGTTCTTTAACATGGTCTCATGTAGAAGAGAGAAGCCTCAAACTATTTGGTTAAGAATTATCTAGAACTTGGGGCTAGAGCGATGGCTCAGCAGTTAAGAGCACTGAATGCTCTTGTAGAGGACCCAGGTTCAATTCCCAGCACCCACATGGCGGCTATGAACCATCCTTAACTCCAGTTCCAGGGGAATCCAAAGCCCTCTTCTGACCTCCACGGCATTGCACAATATGGGTGCACTCACATACTCACATACATGCAGGCAATACACTCATACACATAAAATAATAAAATATTTTAAAAGCTGGGTGTGGTGGCGCACACCTTTAATCCCAGCACTCGGGAGGCAGAGGCAGGCGGATCTCTGTGAGATCAAGGCCAGCCTGGTCTACATAGTGAGTTCCAGGACAGCTGGGGCTACAGGGAGACCCTGTCTCAAAAAGACTTAAAAAAAAATTTAAAAAAGAATTATCTGGAACTCCTCCAGGGGACTGAGCATCTCTCAAAATACCCTGTAACTGTGGTGAGTCACCTGTCCTCTTCATCAAGGAGGCCATGGAGACTCCATCAAATGGACTTGAATTGTCTACAAAATAGAGGGTCAACACAGAGCAAACATTTCCTCCATGCTTCCAAGAGAAGCCAGCCACGGGTGAGCAGGACCTTTGACTTATCTTCACGTAGATGGAACTGGTAAAAGATCCAGGGGCCCTCCCAAACCCATGTGACCCATGAGGAACAGATCCTCAAACGACCTTAAGAGTAAAAATAAATTGGTTTATCTGGGCCAACTATATGGTTTTAAACACCCAAAAGGAAAGTATAACCAAAGATTAAAGGGGTCAATATAATTCTTTAAGAGTCCATGTGTATAGCTAAAGGCTACATAATAAGAAACAATGCCAGACAGAAGATACCTTCCTTTGAGTTGTTGGCCAGGGTGGCCCAAGAGACTCCCAGACAGTAACCCAGCATAGAACTGGGAAAATGAACAGCAGACCCCAATCGTATCTAAAGGAATATTGGCAACTGATTGCTGCTAGATGAGGAAAAGCTGATCTTCCTAAAATAAGGAACTCTAGATAGGCTGACTAGACTCAGCGGATGGACAAGCACTGGGGAACACCTGGGGGTGCCGAAAACACAGTGGACAGTAACAGGGATAATAAGAGTATATGGGCTCCAGTGGGGGGGAGGGGAGAAGGGCTATGGGAGGGTGCCATTTGAGAAGTGGGTATATAGATGAATAAGATTGTTTGGGATGTTCTGTATGAAACACAGACCAAAAAAATCAACAAATTTTAAAAATGAGTTATATTTGGGGAAGAAGCATAAAAATTTGCTTCATGTTAATTACTAGAGGTGAAAAACATTACCAATGAAATCTACCTGATGATTTTATAACCATACTCAGGTGCCAAGGATCAGATTGTAACTGACTGTGACTAGTAATAATCAGATACATAGAGATTAGAGAAGCATCTAAATGTTAGTAGCATTAAAAATGAGTTTTTCAGGCTAGAGAGATGGCTCAGTCGTTTCGAACACTGGTTGTTCTTGCAGTTTGAATCCCAGCACCCACGTGGCAGCTAACAACTATTCATAACTCCAGTCCCAGGGGACCCAATAGCCTCTTCTGACCAATGTGGGCATTGCACGATATGGCTGCACTTACCTACATGCAGGCAATACATGCATATACATAAAATAAAAATAATAAAGTTTTGAAAAACATGGAGTTTTTCTGTATGGAACAGTGTATTTTAAAATAAAATGGAGATCTTTTCAAAGGTTAAAACCCCATTCAATTTTTTGTCTTATAGGGTTTATACTGAGTTCAATATTGTATAACAATATTAACTCAACTGTGAACCTAAAAATTTACAGCCACTTTTGAAAGAGATGCATCTTTGCTCTGGAAATTGTTACTGAACATGTTAATGCTGTAATGAATGCTTCTTCTAATCATGTGGTTATTAAATAATTTTTTTAAAAACACATACACACACACACACACACACACACACACACACACACAAAGAATTACCTGAACTCCCGATCCTTCCATCTCTACTTTCTTAGTGCTAGGGTACAAGACTGAGCTGCCATACCTGGCTCCAGGAATAAGGTTTTGACTGAAAGTTTTATAAAAGAGAGATGAAATACCCCAGGCCTACTATATCTGACTCAACCAAACAACATATGTAAACAAATACACTTGTAGTAGGCAATGGTGAAACTGCACACTTGCAATGCTAACTACTGAACAGCTGACACCGACGTGGTCTCTCCTCCAGTGAGTGCAAGTGCAGGAGGAAAGGTCTTCCCATCTGCAAGGTGACAGGAGACAGAACATTCTGGAAGACATTTTGACTGCTTCCTTGGGACTTCAGCAGTTTCCTCATCTATGAACTACAGGTAGGGGTCACAGTGACAGGCACAGCATGCTTTGTAGGCATACTGAGCACTTGGGTACACCTACCTAGCCTCAACATTCAGACCTCACAAAGAGTGGGCATTAGGGAGAAACAGACTGAGGTTTAAGTGACTTGTCTAGATTCTGGATTCTTACATTGGGGCAGGACTTGGTAGAGGAGGTTAAAATTCAGCACCCTCATACCACATCTCAGAGTCTAACCCATCAGGTCCATAGCTAGGAATCTGCATATCCAAAATTCTGGTGTCAGAAGTTCTGATAGAGGTCATGGGAGGCAGAAACAAGGCTCCCACATACCACCTCCCTCACTGTTCTGCTGCACCTGGTCTCATGACGCCTCTTAATCGACTATCACTCCCGAGTTCCTACTCCCATCTTTTGTCTTGCGTGCACTGAAGTTACGAATAGAATGAAAGGAGAAGGAAAGACAGAACTTACATAAGTCTATAAGAGAAGCGTTTACCTGAAATAGAAGTGGGGCTAGAATTGTCAAGAGAAGAAAAATGCAGGCAAATGTGTAGCAGAAACAGCTCCCTGCTAAAGAAGGAAGAAGAACCCCTGAAATCACTAACAACCCACAGCAACTTAGCTTCTACTTGGAAAGTTCAATGGTGGGTAGTGAAGCGGTGCTCAACAACTGTCTGTAAACAAATACAGACAATTATACATTTTATTGCACAGAACAGGTTATAGAGATAAATATAATACCTACTTAGTGTGGAGAGTTATTTACATGCTAAATACATAAAAAACACAATCCAGGTGTTTGTAAGTAACACCACTGTGAACATGCTTACGTTTCCCTTTCATACAAATTGCAACTGAATGCCTATGACCCAGAATCAACACTGGACAGCTATATTATCATATATCACATCTCTAGTCATACCCACCAAACTAAAAACCATAGCACTTAATACAAAATTTATTGCAAAAAAATAGATTGACAGTATTTTTAGAAATAACCCTGCAGTCTATTTCAAGACTGCCTCATAAAACAGATGAAAAACAAAAATATTCTCTCATGTCAAGAACCCATCAACAACATGGCTTCAGTTATTTCAACATGGATAACTTCCAAAGACATTTCATTTGGTGTCCAAACCTAAACTCTCAACTGACTTTCATTCCCCAGCAGTTTTGTGACTACTGCTCTCCCACTATGGGAGCAGCATCTCACCATGGGGTCAGTACAAAGCTCTATGGTCTGATTAATCCAACCAGCCCAAGTCACATGGTGAAACTGCAACAGGGAAGGGCTCAGAGACTCAGCTCTAACCCTGTTTGAGGTGTGAGGCAAGTAAGTTCATGTAAATCCCTCTTTAAAAACCATACACTTAGGCTACTTAGAAGGCAGAAAGAGGAAAGTCATGGAAAGCTGTCACAGGGATTAAACCAGATGCATTAAAGTTGGTAGAGTAAGGGACACACTGACAAATAGGAACTCTATAAACCATAACCTACCACGGCACTTGAATATCTGCCCAAAGTGCTGTCACTCCCTACTTCCAGGCTTTTGAGCCTGTGTACCTTGGATTCTTTTATGTCTTTATGACCTTTCACCTGGCTCACAGTTCAGTTCACAATGACCTCTGTACTATGCCAAGGATGGCAAACCTACCTGTGACTGTCTCTTGATCTCACCTCCCTAACAGACTTACTCCAGGAGAGCCAGCTGGACTTCATAATGCTGTTCCTCCCACGATGCACCACATGTTACCTTTTGGTGCACATAAATCAGCAAATACTGCTGACTGGTCAGAATCGTGGTCCCACTATGTTGTCTAGGTTTGCCCTTGAACTCCTAAGGTCAAAGCATCTTCCTAGCTAACCATCTGGAATAGCTGGGACTGTAGGAAGCACAACTGCACACAGCTCAGAAACCCCTTAACTTTCAAAGCTTGCCACAGCTTTTGTAAACTGTGCCATACTTTCTACTCTGGTGTGGCTTTTGGAGATGAGAATTTACAAAAGGAGATTCTGAAATATTTGGTTATCACCTTCTTCTTTCCCTAAAAATTCAAATAGTAGCAAAGGTTTACTGGAAGTAGCTTCCATAGAGCAGAATTCTACTACCAATATTCTACAGACCAACAAATTACAACATAAATACACATACAAAGAGAGCTACAGAATTCAATGGTTAAACCAGATTATGAAATGCATGCCATGGGGCTGGAGAGATGGCTCAGTGGATAAGAACACTGGCTGCTCTTACAGAAGACCCAGGTTCAGTTCCCAGCACTCACATGGTGGCTAACAACAGTCTGAAACTCCATTCCAGGGGATCCAATAGCCTCTTCTCGTTTCCATGGGCATTGCATGACATGGATGGACTTACATATATACCAGCAATACACTCATACACATAAAATAAAAATAATAAAATATTTTTTTAAAATGCATGCCATTTTGTGGTACTTCACTTCTAAAATCAGCATAAGATACAGACTAAACTTCACAGCAAAAAATCAGTAAGGAGACTAAAAGAAAAAAATAACATGTAACAGCATACTCAACCTTTTCCTCCCATCCTCTCCACTAGGCCAGTTGTGTTGGGTGTTGCCATGTGTTCATTAAAATCTACTACCCTGGGGTCTGAGAAGACTGCAGAGGTAGTCAAGTGCTTGCCATGCAAGCAAGAGGACCTAAGTTCAGATTCCCAGTACCCACTGAAAAAGTCAAGCATAGTGATTACAGTGCCTCTGTAATCTCAGCCCTGGGGAGGTAGAGACAGACAGATTTCTGAGGCTTGTCAGTCAACAGTCTAGTCAAAAGTGAGCTCCAGGTTCAGTGAGAGACTGTCTCAAGGAAAAAACAAAACAAAATAAGGTGGAGAGTGACTGAGGAAGACATCAGATATGTCTATCAGATCTCTAAACTCACAGATGTGCAAATACATACAAGTACATACACTCCAGCCCCCACAACACACACACATCAACCCATCTTCTAATGCATATAGTACCCTTTATTCCTAAGCTACTTAAATTGATGGCTCCGATTTTAAGTCTTCCATCCAAGCTCTTTCCTACTGATGGGAATCAGTAGTAAAAGAGCCATCCAACTTCAACCACAGGAAGGATGACAGTGCTTTGCTCTGACCTTGGGAACACAGAGGGAAGAACTTAGATCTTGGTAACTTTATGGTGCTGAATCACTCTGCTTGAACAATTTTTTAATTTATCTTTTATTTTACGCATATGAGTGTTTTGCCTGTAGGTAAGTACATGTACCCATGCACACAATGCCAGCTGAGGCCAGAAGAGGGCATCAGACCTCCTGTAACTAGAGTTATGGATAGCTGTTAGCAGCCATGTGGGTGCTGGGAATCAAACCTGTGTCCTCTAGATGAGTAGTCAGTGTTCTTAACCGATGAGCCATCTCTCCAAGCCCTCCACCCCAACAACATTAGAATACATATGCAGCAGCCTGCTCTTACTCTAATGCACTAACCCTTATTCAATAATGTCATAATTAAATAAAAATACATTCAAGTATTCATGCACACTAAGAATTTATTACTGTTAACAATCTACCATTCACATTTATTTCATCAAAAAGTCATGGGAGAGCCAGAGAGATGGCTCAGAGGTTAAGGGACTGGCTGCTCTTCCAAAAGACATGGGTTCAGTTCCCAGTACCCACATGGCTGCTAAAAACTGTCCATAAATGCAGTTCCAGGAGGACTCTTACGCCCTTCTTCTGGCCTCTGTGGTCATTGCATGTACACAGTACACTTACATATACGCAGGCAATACACACATAAAAATAAATTTTTAAAAATGAGTATGTTAAAGCTTCTTCTAAAAAATAAAAATAAATAAAATATTTTTTAAAAGTAAAAAAAAATTAAAAGCCACTGTAGTTAGAATTTTAATTTGGGCAACATGGCTTTCTTTTCTGCTGTTTGGTTTTCTGAAACAGGGTCTCTCTCTGCAGCCAAGCATTCTAAAAGCTGGAATCTACTCCCAAGCCCTGCACCGTCACTTCTCCTCCACGCATCGCACCCATCAGCACATGAACATTTAAGGAGTATTTTAATAAATTCATGTAATGCTGCTTAGCTAAAGCTTTTTTCATTTCATTTTAAATTCTAACTGACAGAGACATCCAAGGAAAAAGAAGTAACCATGAAGAGAGGGAGAAAGCAGGAACCCTCTCTCTGAGTATTCACTCTGCATATGTGTTTCTTGTTCGTTTCCTTCTTGGTTTGTGCCCTTAAAAAATATGAAAGTTACTTCTTGAAATAACCTGTCTTACTGATACCTCAGTATAAAGGAGATGACAACATGTTCCAGAAGGGAGATAATAGGAATAAAAACCAAAGAGGGACAGGAAGAAACATGCCGAAAAGGTCACTGGTAACAATACACTACAACAGGAAGACAAATGAAGAGTCAGGGTGTAGCCATCACGTCTGTGAACCAGCTGCACAGCCCAGGCACCTCACAGCAATGGTTTAGCACTGGTGGAGAACAGATTTACCGCATTTCTGAGGTAACAAATCCCTACTGCACTGCTTCATGGCTGGTACATGCTTTCGTCCGTGTTTGCTCACGGGGTATTTAATCTCCACTGATGGCAGCTGTATTGTAGCCCTGCTCAAATTTGGTTAACAACTCACCAGGTCTTCAAAACCACATAGCCACTGCCAATTGAGTCTAGGTACCTCTGCTCAGCTAAGTGATAGCCTAGAACATTCCTTGACTTGCTAGTGTGTATGGTATTTACTCCAGAGTCCAGCTCTGGCCCCCATGATTAGATATGAAATGTGATGTGAAACTCAAAAGGTGTTAAAAACTAATACATTTCTCAGATACCAAACAATCAGAGAAGGCCTCAGTTTTGTATATTTGCTATGGGCTTCTTTCAAAACCACGTTCCAGACTCCCAAGGACAAATAACTGTCACTGGTTAGGATTCCAGCTTTATTTACAGAAGAGTCACCAAGTGCCCATTTCACAACAGCTGTTCTTATCAGAACTTGAGGCCAAAGGGAAAAATAAAGTGGAAGCAGGGAAGTGTCTTGTGAGTTCATGTGAGGTTGACCAGTGTGTTTGAGGAGAGAATAAATACTTTAGCAGTCTCAGTTTAAAAGCAAGGTCTCACATGGTAAAGCTGTAAGGTGTATACCAATGTCAAGGAGACAGGCATACTAGGAGAAAGAGGGCAACACATAGATTCCTGGTAACTCAGTTACAAAGGCAGGGTATAAGTGGTCAAGCTTTACCAGAACATAAGCTTTTTCTAGTTATAATTCTGCAACTGACTTTACAGACAGATTGAGTACACAAGTGCCCAGCTCCACAGAGTCTGGCTAAAGATCTAGTCTAGAATGTGGAGGGCCACCACTCTAAATATTACATGGCATTCTTAGAGCCAGAGTACTTCTTGATCCAGATGACTAAACACCTTTCTTAGACCAGAAGAAGCCCTGAAGCTACCTAATATAATCTTCCTCCATGCACAGTAACCTCCTGTAAAACATGGCTGTCTCATGGCTGGTCCAGCAACCCCAGCAGAAAGCACCTACATCAGGAGCCTAACATCTGTTGAATGAATGTGAATCTCAAGAAGCATGATATCCTTCCTCTTAGAGGCCTCCATGCATTTACTCCCACTCATCCTCTGGGGAGTCCCATGCACCCCCAGCTCAAACATCCTCAGTTGTACTGAGACATTTATCATGGGAGCTAGTTTCCAGGCCTTTCAATCACCCATTATTCTCTGCTATACAGACCCACTCTCATAGTACAAGCCCAGAATAACTTCCAGAGATGGTCCTGACAGTAAAACACATCATCTGGAAACTTCTTTTTCTGCTAGGGGAGCCCACCACAGCTTCTTACTGGCAAGTAAGTGGACCTTGTTATCTAAGTAAAACCCTGGAAACAGCTGGGTTTCCACTTGAACTAAACATTACTGAATTTGGCCATATGTATATATAATTGTGGAGGTCATCACCCACTCTTTCAGCTTATAAGTATTTTTTCTTGATTCTATGATTTTAACATCAGTATCTAAGGAAGGATCAGAACTGACTCTCTCTAAAGTCTGAACAAATATAGCAAATCTCATCATAGTTAAACAGAGGGAAAGGCAAAGGATATTAAAAGATATTCAAATTCTCATGTTAAAGTAATAGTTGCAAGTGATGGGGAGGGATATAGGAGGAGTTAAAGGGGAAGGAGTTGGGGAGTCTCTGATCAAAACACATATTCATGTATGACATCTTAAGCAATAAATAGGAAAATATGCAAATGAGCCATTCTTGAGAATCAATAGTTTATGAGCAATTATGTTAATAATGTGATTGTTTTCTGCAATAAAAACTTCGCAAGAAAAACTCAGTTGCCAATCAAGTATGGTGCTGCACTTTATTCAGCACTCACAAGCCTGTAGCAAAACCATCAGAGTTAAAGGGGGCCATGCTGGTTAGAGTGAGTTCAGCAGCAGCCTGGGATTATAGTGTGAAATCCTGTCTCAAGAAAACCAAGAACAAAAGTTGACAGTTTTATGAGGTGATACACTTTCATAAGCATCCAGATACTACTTCATCTGCAAATAAAGTGAGATTCCACCACACTAGGCCTGCTTACAAGAGCACACACTCTGGCGAAGCACAGATTTCTAAAGTCTTGCACAACAGTTTAAATTAGGATGGGCTGTGCCCAACACAGCCTAGTCTCTGGGTACATGAAAAGGTTATTGTCCTCCTGGAATCAGGTGTTAAAACTTTCAAAAGAGTTTGTTCCTCTAACCTCATCAGCTTCCTAATGTATAGGACTTGTTTAGTTAACATTCCCTTCTAAAGGAGATGACAACAGACATACAGAAATGCAAAAGCCTATTACGGAAGTCCAAAGAAATTAGGGGCATGATAAAAAATAATTTTTTGCATGTTTATGTAGTGCATGTGCATGTGTAAACATGCACATGTATGGGCAGGGAGATACTCATTTGTGCACATGTGTATATGTGCATGTGGAGGCCCAAAGCTGACATCAGGTGTTCTTCCTCAATTGCTCTCCACTTTAGTTTTTAGGCAAGATTTCTCACTAAACCTAGAACTCACTGGTTCAGCCATTAGGACCAGCCAGCTTGCTCCAGGGATGCCCTGCTGTCTCTGTCACCTAAGTGCTGGGATTATAGCTGGTTGCCATGCCTGCCTTACATGGGTTCTTGGCACTGGACTCCAGTCCTCACGTTCACATAGCAAGCACTTTCTTCACTTAGCCATCTCCCAGCCCTAAAAGTTCTTTCACAGCTAATACAGTATGAAGCCCAAACTTGCTTTCCCTTAGTAATGGTAATACAGAAGAACCAAAACAGACTCATCCTACTGACATATCAATGTATAAGTTACCAGATATCACCCAGCACAAGATTAAAAACTGCATGATTCAGAGACCTACATGTCAGGGTAAGACTCAGCATGAGCTGCCCTGCAGGTCTGAGAGTTTTTACTACACAATTATCCTTCAACAGAGACCACATAGAAGATCGAGGGGGGAAGATACAAAAAGCCCTTAGGAGACAGGCGCCAAGAAGACCATGATGGTAAAGATGGTCAACATCTATGCCAATGTGCTCCTTCCAAACTCAAATTCCTAACTGGTTATAAGACCAGTTCCTTAAGGATGTTAACACATAAATGCTGAGATCACCCATGTTTAAAATCCCAATGAGGCAGGCACTTGGTCCTGACACCTCACCTCCTGGTTATAGTTCAAGTGTCTTTCTGAACTCTGTAAATTGTTTCTTTTCATGCACCTTACCTTAAACTACCAATGGCTACTATTCACACTCCAGTAATGAGACACTTACTGTAAAACACTAGACACAGTGTGATGCCACATTTATACCTACCTTCACTCTCTATTAATGAGGCAGGCACTTGGTCCTGACACCTCACCTCCTGGTTATAGTTCAAGAGTCTTTCTGAACTCTGTAAATTGTTTCTTTTCATGCACCTTACCTTAAACTACCAATGGCTACTATTCACACTCCAGTAATGAGACACTTACTGTAAAACACTAGACACAGTGTGATGCCACATTTATACCTACCTTCACTCTCTAACTCCTTTATTTCTATTCACCTAGGTTGCCATTTTTAACTCATAAAAGCCTCAGCCTTATTATTTATTAAGGTGGGATCAACCTGAACCACACACTCACACTCAACCCTTCTATACCATGTATCTAAAGATGGCACATGGCTTTGCTCAAGAAATTGCTGTGATCAGCATAAAGAATGTGATATTGTAGATCATTCTTACTATGATCACATATTCTCAGGAGATGTTTGTCAAAACACATGGGCATGTGACATCATCACAACATACCCCTATCCCCTGATGTAAATTTTGAACCCAGGTGATGACTAGGGGCAATGAATATTTTCAGGTGGATGCTCTGTTCCCAAGGCCTCTATAATGAATATCATAGATTAAGTGTTTACACAACAGAAATGCATTCTCTATCAGCTAAGAAACCAGAAGCCCAATGTCAAGATGTGTGCAGAGCCGTGCTCCCTCTGAAGGCTCTAGAAAAGGGTCTCCCCTACCTTCTACAGCTCAGGAGAGCATCATTCCTATCCCTGCCTCTGTTTTCACAGGGCCTTTTCCTCACTGTGTCTGTCTCCAGCCTCCCTCCCTCCCTCTTGTGTTTTTTTTTTAAATTTTAATTTAATTTTATTGTTTTTATTTATTTTTATGTATAAGTGTATTGCATGTGTGTAAGTGCACCCATGTCTCTCAGTGCCCGTGAAGGTCAGAAGAGGGTATCAGATCCTCCTGGAACTGGAGTTATGGATGGCTGTTAGCTGCCACTGGGTACTGGGAATCGAACCCAGGACCTCTGGAAGAGCTGCCAATGCTCTTAACCACTGAGCCACCTCTCCAGCCCCTTTCCTCTTGTTTTTGATTTATGTACTTATTATGAGATCCTTACATCTGCAAAAACCCTGTTTCCTAGTAAGAGTCATAGCACCAGAGGCAACCACTGGATCTATGCTTTGGGAGGAGACAATTTCAGAGCAGGTGCTAAGCCAGCCAGCCATGAGATTCAGAAATCAGTAATTGTAATCCTGGAGCTCTGTGGAGGTAGAAGCCAAAGGGTGATGAAAGACGGCCTTGTGGTATTTTTGGAAGTCAATCCTATGACTCGGTTTTAACTGATTAAACTTTCCTTCCAACAAATAGCTTCTGCACAGACAGGAAAGAGAAAGTGTGAAATTCAAACAGGGAAGGTGGAGATCTCAAGCCATTTCTTTTGCTCAAGTTACCATGGTTTTGTTTTCTATTTTGAAGTATTTCAGAGACACCATTTAAAAATCATTGGCTAACAATTCAGTTTTTTATCCTTTGTTTTTCTCAGAATGGATTATAAATACCACAATAACAGCACATATTTTGTAGCAATAGAAGATGAACAGCAACAACCTCAACAATAACAATAAAAACCCACCAGGCATCAACAACTTATTTTATCCTTAGCATGGGGTTCAAGAGGCTCACGTATTCATCAGACACCTACCAGTGAGCTTTCAAAGCACTCACCCAGATTGATAGCTAGGTCTAATTTTCTCCTGTCAAGAAAAAAAAGAGAAGAAGCCCACTTTGAATGAGTGAACATAATCATACCAACTGCACCAGAGAGAAAGCCATCTAGAGGGAGCTGTTGGAAAACAGGAACCACTGGTTCTCTGTGGTTACTCTGGTCCTCCTGGTTTGGGAGGATAAAGGTCTTCATACTGGCAAGTGCATAGTCTCCACTTAAAGGGTCCTTTTAACTATTTTTATAGCATGTATTGTTGAATAAGAATTGTTACCTTGGCATCCATTCTGACTCTTTAAATTCACACGTTAGGTGTAGCTTAGTTGGTAAAGTGCTTGCCTAACAAGCATAAAGCCCTAAGTTCAACCCTCAACATCATAAATTAGGCATAGTGATACACACCTGTAATCTGAATATTCTGGAAGGCAGGAAGATCACGAATTCAAGGTCATTCTCAGCCTCACAGAGAGTTCCAGGCTAGCCTGGGCTACATGAGACCCTATCTCAAAAACAAAAACTAATCAATGCATACTTGTTCCAGTTCCCAAAATAGCTCTCAAATTCCCAAAGAAGCTGAAAATAAAAGTATTGGCCTCTCCTGGCTGTAAGCACTCATCCCTTAGCTCATCAAATGGTCATGATGCCTGTCACAGCAGCATTCCCACTGCAGTTTCTTGTTTTGACTGAAAAAATGGAAGAATACTGGAGAAAGATGCTAAACAGCACTAAATAACACGAGAGAGGCTGGGCTGTGGCAACAGGGCAGGTGTAAATCCTGCTCTGGCTACACCTAAGACTCTGAGTTTGTTTCCTTGGGAATGCAGCAGGCATCCTTCAGGGGCAAATTTATTTTGAATATGTACTTTCTATTTCCAGCCTGTATATCCTCTACACACAGAAAGATGTTTCCTGAAGACTTTTATCGTTAAATAAGGGCTGTGACCCTGGATTCTCTTCCTTATCAACCCAAAACAGGAGCCAGTGGAAGGGATCATGATGACTTAGGCCTCTTGAAGCTGAAATCATGAGGCCTGCTTCAATGTTCTCATCCTCCTGTGCATTTGTGGCGGGGGAGGGGAGCAGTCTCTAGCCAAGTTTAACTGTATACACCTTAATATTACACAGAAAGGAATAAACTTTGTTAGATTTTTCATTTTAGTAAAGGTAATGGTAGTCAGTAATACAACCAAAATTCTACCACATTAATATGAGAACTGGGAAATGAAATTATTTCAAAAATTGCTGACTATACATGCAAAAACTATCCCTGAATTAAAATCTATGTCATTATTAATAATACAAAAAATTTAATGTGCTTGTTAATAAGCTACATTATCTCTGAATTATTTGTGTCATTTGCATCTTATCTACTGAAATCTATGGCATTTCTTACCCACTGGAATAAACCCTTCACAGATTACATTAATCTTTTAATCTTTGGTGTATTTTATCATTTTAAACTTTGAAACTTAAACAGGCTTTAAAAAAAATTTGTGTAATAAATCTAGCTAATTTTTATTAAGAAGTTACTCTCTCACTGGCCATGGTAGCACACACCTCTAATCCTAGCACTTGGGAGAATAGGGCAGGAGGATTATGAATTTCATAGACCAGCCTAAGCTACACAGCAAGTTCAAGGCCAGCCTAGGCTGCATAGAGACCCCATACCAAAAACATGCCCTGCATCCCCTGCCCACCAAAGGAAAAAAAAAAAAGAGTAAAGCTATTGTCCATCGTGTGTTTTATGTGAAAGTCTTCCTTGGCTACAAACTTTATATGGCCTTTTCTTTATATCCATTTCCTTAATTAATCACCCAATAAGCTTACTGAATTTGAGTCAGTTTTAAGTCCCACCCCCTTTTCTAAGATAATATCTCGTGTACCCAGGCAGGCCTTGAATTCCCTATGGAGCCAAGAATGGCTTTGTAATGTTCTTGCCTCTACCTCACAAGTGCTGAGATTGTGGGTGTGTGTTATCGTGTCAGGTTTATTTGATGTTAGGGATTGAACCCAGGGCTTCTTAAATGCTAAACAAGCACTCTACCAAGTAAACTACATGCCAGCCCCTAAAACCAAATTCTTACGATAAGAGAGCTATTTCAAGCTTTTTGTCAAATCAGGTGTGTTACAAGGTTTATAGGATGAGGTAGAACTGTAATATGCAAAAAATTACTTCAAAACCAATCATACCACAAATCAGACTAAAGTGTAAAAACCCTACATACTTAGATACCACAGATACTTTAAGAAAAACTAGGTGCTCCAGAGCCCTTTGCTCATATGTAAGCCCCTTTCCAATTGTTTTTCATACATTTCTCAGCACTGGGTCTTAGCAATAACCATAAATCAAACAGAAGCAGCATCTGTGCAAGTATTCCTACTATAACCCAGAATGTTAACAGAATAAACTAACAAGCAAATGGTGCATCACATTTACGATAACAGGTACAGTTATAAACATGATACATGTGTTTTTGAAATCAGCAATAAATGTGCAAACACAAAGTCCCTTCAGCATTCAGAGTTAATCACCAAAAGTTAAGCACTAGAGAAGGAAAGTTCTAAGGAAAACAGGACTGGAGTTTTTACAAAATAGCATCATCATGGCTGGAGAGCTGGCATTTACTGCTCTTACAGAGAACCTGAGTCTAATTCCCAGCACCCACATGATATCTCACAACAACCTGCAATTCTAGTTCCAGGGGATTCAACACCCTTTCCTGGACTCCTAGGGCAATGCACACAATTGGTGCACATATACTCACACAGGCTCACACAGACATAAATTAAAAATAATGTTTTTTTAAAAACCAGCATCATCCTCACCTACTTCTCTCAGACACTGGTTGAGGACATGTACTTCAACAGTACCAAGAAAGTCGCCCACTGGCTGGGAAGATGGCTCAGGGGCTAAGAGCAGAAACTGCTCTTCCAGAGGACCAGAGTTCAGTTCTCAGCAACCATATCTGGTGGTTCACAACCACATGTAACTCCAGTTACTGTGGGATCTGATGCCTCTGGCTTCCATGGGCACATGGGCACACACACTCATGCACATACCCCCCCCCACATATACATGTAATTTAAAATTTTAAAAACTATTTTTAAAAGAATCACCTGTAATTACAATTCCAGGGGATCCAACACCCTCTCCTGGCATTCTCAAAGCAAACTGGAGAACAAAACTTAAAACATCAAAAGGTAGTCTCCCCATGTCTTCTCCAACCTGTGCTCTTTTACAGAAAAAAAAAAAAATGACTTTCTAAGTAATCCTTGGTGGTTACAAATAGCTGAAATAGGAAACAGAGTGGGTATTGAGTAAGTGTTCTAGGCCTCAGTTTGGGAAGAAGAGAAATAAATGTTTTGGTGGTGAGGACTGCACGATAACACGAGCACACAGAATGCCATCAAGCTGCACATCTCAAATGGTTACAATGACAAGCTTCAGGCTATTATATTTCACCACAAAATAATAAAAACAAGCAATCTCTAGATACTATCTCTAATTTCTTGTATCTGGTAAGATATATTTGATTTTAAAATACTTGCTTCCATAAATACTTGAAATGTAAGTTCCACTATGGTTTGTAAGACACGGGAAATGTTTTAGGGTATTGCTGGACTTAATAAACTATGTGAACAGTGCCTGGATCTAATCTGTGAGCATTTTGGTTTGGAGAGCTCAGGGACAGAATACCTAAGAGTGCGTATGAAGGCTATCCTCACAGCAGGCTAGCTTCTGGCAGAACGCATCCAGTCCCACTCCTACCACCGACACTGTTCTAAGACATAAAAGGCCTCGGCATCAAATCCAGGAGCACTTGGGATGCTCCTGGCACAAGTATGCTGGATGGCACTGGCATCACTCTTTCCTTCTGGAACCTCTACTCCTCAGGTTCTTCTCTTCTGGTTGACCTTTTATCATCACACAAAGGGCCAAGTATATGGCAAGGTTGCAAACTACCCCCCTCTCTACAGGTTCAACACTGTGTCCAATTTAAATGTCCAGTCCAGACGCTGCTGAGATGCTCCAGATCACAGCTGGCCTGCATTCAAATTCCATGCTTGCCACCTCCTATCAATGAGACACAAGGCAAATGACTTTATCTCCTGAACTACATTACCAGATGAGGGGAACATCGACTTGAGGCACATTTCCAGAATTCTAACAGTGCAGAGTCCTGTGCACATCCATCCACAGACATCCCTCTCTTCTTTTCTCGTGCAAGAAGGCAGCTTTTTCCCCAGTGTCTCTCTCTCCTCAAAAAAAAAAAAACCATTCAGCTTCTGAAGAACACGGCAAATGAGCCAAAGGCTCTTCAAGAATCATTTTCCAGCCATTCCCAAACCAGACTCAAGAAATGAAAGATGATTTTAATTCTGCAATTAATAATAATAAACTGTTCCAAAGATCAGGGAGTGGTGGTACACACCTTTAACCCCAGCACTTGGGAGGCACAAACTGGTGGATTCTCTGTGAGATGGAGGCCAGCCTGATCTACATAGTAAGTTCCAGGCCAGCTGGGGCTGCAGGGTGACGTGTGTGTGTGTGTGTGCATGTATGTATGTATGAGAGTGTAAGAGTGTGTTGTGTGGGTTCATGTGTGTGGGTTCAAGTATGGGTACACATTGAGGCCAGGGGTTAACCTCAGGTGTCATTCCTCAGTGGCTGTCAGATAGGATCTTTCATTGGATTGAAGCTCATTGATTAAGGTAGGCTGGTGGCTAGTGAGCCCCAGGGATCTATTTCCAACCTCCCAAATGCTGGGATTACCACTACCCTCCATTTTTCACATGGGTTCTGGGTATTAAACTTGGGTCCTCATACTTTCAAAGTAAACAATTTATTAACTGTGCTATCTCCCTGATTATTTTTATAAAATTGCATTTTACTTCTGCCACACATAAGCATTCTCACTCAAGAAAATCAGAGCCCTGAACCACTAGTCTTGATCAGCAGATACCATGTCATGCAGAGAGCAAAAGATCTGAGCTATTTTTACCATGCTTAAACATCAAGTGGCAATGGCAATGGCTATACTAACGGCAGCTTTATCAGGAAAAGTAACTGGGTACACAGATCCACCAGACACCTGTGAACTTGTGGGCAGCTCCAGTCTTTCTGAAGATTTTGTTCTTAAGCATTCTGCTTGTCACTCAAGCTGTTATAAATAGAAGTCTCCCTTGCAAGGTTCTTTGGAGCCATATTTCCCACTCTGAACCAACACAGTTGCCTCCCCCAGCTTCATATACATTTCTATGAGAATAACTGGGCAGGTGCTAGTACATATTTCAGTGGCAAGAATAAAGAATATACAGACACCACACAGAGATGGGGGACCCTGTGAGAAGCTCTGCAGAGATTGCCAAGTGACAAACTGTACTACAATCCTGTTGCCATGGAGATGAGGCCAATGCACCATGACTGCATCTCATGCTGCACTAGCCAAGGACCATCTGGGTAGGAGAAATTTGCTTTGCACGACGTTCAGCCCACATTTCTACCAGTTTTCCAACCAAATGTGGTTGTCATGTGAAAGAGGTTAATAAGGTGGCAATAATATACTATGGCTCACTATTGTCTAATACGCTCAAATATATAGTTTAAGATTCTATGAAAGAGTGGGGATATAATGCAGATCAGTGGTACAGCCTGGTATGTGTAAGGCTTTAGGTTCAATCCCCAGGCCTATGAATAATAATAGTAACTTAAACTTGATGCATGTCTTTAATCCCAGTACTTGGGAAGCAGAGGCAGGTGGATCTCTGTGAGATCAAGGTCAGCCTCGTCTACATAGCAAGTTCCAGGTCAGCTGGGGCTACAAGGAGTCCCTGTCTCAAAACAAAAAAAACCAAAAAACCTCCTGTTAAAAGTTGGGTGTAGCACAGGAGGAACCTACTTTTGTGCTAAATGGCCATGTTGCCCAACTTTTTTCTAAATATTTATTATATCCATAGATTTGTGCTACTTAACCTTGATTAAAGAAACTGCTTTTTGCAGTAGTCATTGGTTAGTGCAGACTCATAAAAAGTAAAAATCACAGTAATAAGTGACTGTCAGTGTGCAGTCCTAAATGGAACATGTGCACCAACCCTATCCCAAGGCACAGGGACTATCTTGGGAGAGGGAGCAGGAAGAATGCAGGAGCCAGAGAACGGGGAGGAACGCCACGGCTTCTGGACAGAACAGGACCATTGCACTCACGAACCCACAGCAACTGTGGATACCTGCACAAGATCAAGCCGATCAAAAGTCCAGCATGGATGGGTGAGAGATTCAGGAAGCCCCAACCCTAGCTGAAGAGCTAGTGGCATTGATGGCTGTTGGGAGAAGCAGAATCATTTTTCTTAGGGAGTGTGGCCGTTGGCAGTTTACCCATGCTCCATTGGATGACCTCACATCCATGTGCACACAGGCACATAACTCAGTGGATTATTTAAGGAGAGAAAAAGAACATAAAGTTGGGAGGGGAACATGTTGGGGACAGATCCAGAGAGGTAGAAAGGGGAGGGAGGGGTAGATCTGACAAAAATACATTGTATACATGTACAGAATGACCAAAGAATAAAAAAAATATATATTATTTAAGTGGATAAAAGATTTAGGCAGATAATCTCAAAAGAAGATATACAGATGCCTTTAAAAAAAAAAAAAACAAAGCAAACAAAGCACAAGAGGGGGCTGGAGAGACTGCTCAGCAGTTATGCGCATTTGCTGATCTTGCAAAGAACCCAGGTTTGATTCCACCTAGTGGCTCTGCCATCCTCTTCTGGCCTCTGTGGATGCTGCACACACGTGTGCGTGCACATACACACACACACACACACACACACACACGTGTACACATACAGGCAAAACACTTATTCATATAAAATAAAAGTAATAGTTTTTTAAAATTTTATGTGTATGAGTGTATTGTCTGCATGTATGTGAGTGCACCCGTGCCACAGAGATCAGAAGAGGGCTTCAGATTTCCCTGGAACTGGAGTTAAGGACAGTTTGTAGCCACCATGTGGGTGCTGGGAATCGAACCCAGGTCCTCTGCAAGTGCAATCAGTGCTCTTAGCCGCTGAGCCATCTCTCCAGTCCCAAAAAGTAATAGTTTAAAAAAAAAAGACAAAGGAAAAGATGTCAACATAATGTCACCTTAGAAATATAAATCAAAACACCACAAAATGGCACTTCCTTTTAATTTTTTTTCAGTTCCAAGTTATTTATATAATACAGATATGAGATCTTTATCAAATACATAATTTGCAAATAATTTCTCATACTCTGTGCATTGGCCTACTTTCTTGACAACATCCTTTAAAAGTAAAGGTGTTTTTTTTTTTTTTAATTCAGTTAAGTCTGTTTAATCTGTTTTTCTTTTGGTTGCTCATTTTTAAATGTGTCATTTAAAAAACTATTATCTAAAAACACATGTTTTCACCTATGTTCTCTGTTAAGATGTTTTGAACTGACCTCCCCCCCCTAAAAAAATTGAAACTCTGACTTGAAATAACCCAAAGCATCACTGGATTTGAAGACATGGCTTTAAATAGGCAATTAAGGATAAAGGGAGTTATATATCTTGACCTTGATTCTACATGACCTGACTAGTTTTCTTTTTAAGAAGAGGGAATTTTGACACACTCAGACACAAGAGATACAAACAGAAAAAGACCAGATGAGAATAAAGGGAAAAGAGTTTCTACATGCCAAGGAGCAATGCTTCAAAAGTAACCAACCCTGAAAACACCTTGATCTTGGACTCACAGGATCCAAAGCATGAACAATTAAGATTCTGTTGTGTATGCCATCCAGCCAGTGGCAACACTAACAGAAAGAATTTTATTCTTTTAGGTCTCACATTGGATCCATCTTGAGCTATATTTTAGATAGGATGTGCAGCAGACATTTTTCTTCTTTTCCATTGGTTACCCAGTGGTGTTGCTAAGACTGTTCTTTCCCCATATAACAGTCTTAGTACTTATTTGCGTGTAGTGTGCACATATTTATGCATCTGGGTGGACACAAGTGTGAAGGCTAATAGAGTGTCTTTGTTGATCAGTATTTCACTTGAACCTAGGGCTTGAAAATCTGGCTTATCTAGCTAGCTAGCGTGCTCCAAGAATCCTGTCTCTACCTCCTGCACAATGAGATTTTAGGTAGGCAGCAACAGCTGCCTGGTACGTACTAGGGTGCTGGGAACCCAAGCTCTGGTCATCACACTTACATGGCAAGCACTTTACCCACCCAGCCATCTCTCCAGCCTCCAATAGTCTTAGTACTTTTGCTAAAGAAATTATCATAGATTTATAGACTCATTTCTAGACTTAAAGTTCTAGTCCATTGTTTTTGTCTGTTCTTATAGCAGCACTTCAGTTTAGATGGCCAGAACTTGGTAGTAAGTTTTAAAATCATAAAAATATGAGCCCTAAAGGTTTGTTATTCTATTTCAAGACTGATGTCTTTTTATTAATTTTTTTCTTTTAGGAAATAAAGTTTGTGCAATTAAACATTAATCTTTCCCAAGAAAAGTTAAGCTGACCCTCTTTTAACAGCTTCTAAGAGAGCAATTCCTAAGCCTTGATATGTTCTGTGTGATGTATATGGCCTTGGGACATACCACATAGACTGTGCTACCAGTGTGGTTTGTGATGTGGGCCTCAGGCAATGCAGAATAGATCTTAATCTCTGTAAGGGAAGGAGATAAAGATCAGTCAGGAAAGGTGTGTAGTGACCAGTCACCAGGAAAAACTGTAGACCCTGATGCTCCAGTGAGGTTCCTAGTTAGCAGTGCTCCATGTGTACAAGCAACTGTTGGAAGAAGGGGCTACCCAGGGGCAAGACAAGTAGAAGTCACACCTGGAACTCTCCTAATCCCTCCCCTCTTGTCTGCCCTTGTCATTACCCTTTCAGTTAATAAACTACAAATGTGAATGAAACAGCTTTGCTAGTTTGAGCTCTAGTGAATTACTGAATCTGAGAGTGGCTTTGGAGAAGCCTGACTTGGGGGAAAAAAAAAATTTTTTTTTAAGCAGAGAATATTTGCCAGGTAGTAATGATCTTTTATTCCTGTGGTTTCTTTCAGCATACCTAAAAGCTCCATTCAGGTTAATGGCAAGATTCTGTGTGCCACTGTCTTAAAATATAACAACATGAAAGTGAACCTTCATGGTTTAGCCATCATTTTCTATTTTCCAAATCATGTACAATAGAAATTTTCCAATAAATGGCCTTGATCAGATTAGCACATTCCTTAAGGGTTAACCAGAATATGTAACATCCTGAGTTGTCAAAGGGAAAAAAGTTTCAACCATTCTCTCCAGGATTAGACAGATGATATACTGAAAAATGCTGAGTATTTCATTGTTAGTCTACCTAAGTGGTTTCCTATTGAGGGAAGGTCCTTTTTGGAACCTTCTGTAATCTTAAAAATTACTGGATGTCAGAAAAAGCATTTCTGTAGGTTACAACTCTCAAAATAGCAGGAAAATTAGATTTTTATTAGTTTAAAATAACTTCTGGAGGGGCTGGAGAGATGGCTCAGTGGTTAAGAGCACTGGCTATTCTTGCAGAGGACCCAGGTTCAATTCCCAGGACCACATGGTGGCTAAAAACCATCCGTAACTCCAGTTCCAGGGTAATTTGATGCCCTCTTCTGACCTCTGCAGGCATTGCATGACAGGGATGCACTTACATGCATGCAGGCAATACACTCATAAGAATTAACAAATATAAATAAATAATAAATAAATAAATAACTTCTGGAACCCGTATGATAGTTCAGCAAGTAAAAGTACTTGCTGCATGAGCCTGGCGATCTGAGTTCAAGCCCTAGAACCCATGTAATGACAGAAGGACAGAATCAACTACACAAAGTTGTCCTCTGGCCTCCCCACACACAGCATGACATGCATACACACAAGAGTAAATTTACTAAAAAATTCATTTCTGACAAAACCATTATTTTCTGAAGGGCTAGGTGTGCCAATGTTTTCCATTATTCAATTCTCTCACATCTCACTTTATACCAGATAACAAGATTCTCATACTAATTCTACATTCAATTTATGAATAGGAGCTGCAGTGGTTTGAATGAGTTGTGTCCCCAGTGGCTCAGGTATTTGAACATTTGGTCCTTAGTTGGTGGTGGTTCTTGGGGAAGTCATGGAGCCTTGCTGGAGGAAGAATATGACTGGGGGAGGGCTCTGAGAGTTTATAGCCTTGCCCCACTTCTAGTTCATTCTCTCTGCTCCCTGCCTGTACAGCTGAGATGTGATTCCCTCAGCTTCCTGCTCCTGTTACCATGCTGTCCCCCATCATTTATTACATCTGGTCCTCTGGAACTTTAAGCTAAAACTTTAAGTTGTTTTTGGTCATGGTATTTTACCACAGCAACAGCAAAGTAACTAATATATGGTTTTATTAAAGTTTATAAAGAGAATATGGAGTCATACTGATACATAAATTTAAAACAAGGGTGGGGCATAGCACTGCATACCTTGAATTCCAGCACTGGAGAGTCAGAGATAGGCAGATCCCTGAAATCAGGTAGCCTGGTCTACATAGCAAGTTTCAGGCCAGCTGTGGCTATGGGGTGACCCTGTCTCAAAAAAGGGAAAGAAAAATGAAAAAGAAACTGAAGCTCAAATGTTTAGCACCAGGGGAAGTAATCTAAGTTTCCTTAAAGAGAGTCAATCTGTTCATCTTTCAGAAGACATCTGCAACTGTCTATACCCAAAAATCCAGAGTGTGCAAGTCGCTCTTTTAAATAAAAGAGGCAGCTCCATGGAAAAAGTGGCTCAGAAAGTTCAGCCTACAACTAAACCACATGCACACTCTTCCCTGAAATGACTATGAGACTCAGTATCTGGCAGTGCACCACTTCCCAGCTATACTCCCCAGCTATACTTCCCATTTCTTATTCAGAATATTAAAGAAAAGCATACCCCAGTGGTGAGATTTAGTAAAACAAACACTTCCACTATTCAGTCAAGGATATTCTCAAGTGAAACTGGCCATGTTTCCCCTTTGATCATGTGATACAGGGTGTGGAAACAAACAATGTGAGCTGGTTCTATGGCCTCACTGGGACCAAGACCCCCACAGCTTGCCCATTCTTCTTTTCAGAGCTTCAATGCACACATTCCAGAATGTGGAAGTAAAGTGTCTTGACATTTTCCTGGGGCGTTCCCCACTTTTTCTGACCTTAGAGCATCAGAGGGTGTCTAGGAGACTCCATAGACTACACCCAGAACTGCAATCTAAACACAAAATAACTATCTATAATGACATGAGGCAGAAGGATTGAGCTATCAGAACTTCACACCCTGAATTTATCAGTATTTCACCTTGCAGCTCAGTGACGTGGTAGGAAAGAGTACACAAAATTCAGAACTGCTTCTTTACCTGCACATCCAGATGTAGTAAAAAATATAAACCACCAAAACCTAGCTCTTAAAATCAAGACTCAATGCTGCCTTCCCTTAATTTCTGGCCTTTCAGATAAGAGCTTAGAATGACCCACAACTTAGCAATAAAAATCAGTTTAGTCTATGAATAAAACTACTCTTACAAATAGTTCTAAGAAAATGGGCTGGAGAGATGGCTCAGCTGTTAAGAACACTGGCTGTTCTTGCAGAAGACCTGGGTTCGAATCCCAGCACCCACATGGCAACTAATAACTGTCCGTAACTCCAGGTCCAGGGGATCCAACAGCCTCTTCTGTCCCCCACAGGCATTGTACAACACAGGTGCATTTACCTACATGCAGGCAATACACACATACACATTAATATATATATGAATTATATAGTTGTAGAGCAGATTGTATTTGGAGTTAAAGCTCCCATGTACACTGAACTAGCTACAACTCATCATTCCTATTCTTTACTAAAGAGTGTGGTCAACAATCTCCTCTCCAACTAACAATGATGAGCATATCTTGCCAATTCCATCTTTGAATGTTTAATATCAACAAGCTTGTCACTAATTCAGATGAGTCCTGATTTCAAAATCATATTGTAGTATCACATGACAATCTACCAGGTCCAGTAGATAAAAAGAGAAAACCTTTAAATTACAGGTTCTTAAACAAAACTGAAGCTTTTATCTTGATCATACATTATAACTGGGAGACGCAACCAAGTCCTCGGGAACCTCAGTGCTTCCCAGCTCTCCATTCTACCATGCTGACAGTGGGCTCCTGAGTCCTCCTGTTCAATGTGGTGACTACAGCTTTGGCCACAGGGAAAAAGAGAGTGCTCACTCTTTACCAGTTGAGCAAACCCCACTTCTACTTATTCATTGGCCAAATATGTGTCACATGGCCACAGTGAACTGTAAAGGGGACAAGGAAATGGAACACTATTCTGTGGCTAGACTGTAAGAGACCCACAAGTATTCTAGGTTCTCATTACTAATGAAGAAAAGAAGAATGGAGATGGAGTAATCTCAGCTTTATGAACTGATATTTGATAAACTTTAGCACATATAAACCATGTCCACAGATTATCCAATTTAGATTCTTACAACTCATGAATAAAAGAAAAAACAGGTATTACTTATTATTATAAATAAAAAAAACTGAAACCAGGCTGGAGAGATGGCTCAGTGGTTAAGCACAATGGCTGTTCTTGCAGAAGATCCGGGTTCAAATCCCAGCACCCACATGGCAGCTAACAACTGTTCATAACTCCAGTTCCAGGGGATCCGGCAGCCTCATCTGTCCTCCAAGGCATTGCACAACAGAGGTGCACTTACCTACAAGCAGGCAATACATGCATACACATTTTTTTAAAAAATCTGAAACCAAAAGCATTGCAAATGAAATGTTCTTCCTATAGGCACCTAGAATTCATCTGTGAAATCAGAATACTCTGTACTTTACATTATTTGTGAGATTCACATGCTTGTAATCCCTGTCCAGTTTTCCCACTGGGCCACCCTTCTTTAGTGATTCAGCCATACCCATCACCCCTGAACCATCCCAGAGTCACACCTCTTAGTTGCTGCTTACAGCTTACAGTGTAGGACAACTTCCTCTTTAACTTCTACCAGCAAAGAGCAACCTCTTTCTTCAAACAGGGCTCAAACCCACTCAGTCTGTGAAGCCACCTTCAGGTATCAGAACTGTTGCTGCCTAACAATCTAAGTTCATAGAGAACCTGGTAATTTCTCATTTACAAAGCACTTTTACCATGTTACTTCAATGACTAGGAACAGCACCAATTGAAGGACATACTGTGCTCCCTCCAGCCCACTCCTATCCCAGGGGCTTGAAAGAACTGGAATTACCTTTCATTCCAATGCTGGCATGAGAGCCCTGTACCCTGACCAAAAGTCCCTGGAGGCGAGTACGAGGTAGAGCCCTGTGGGCATATGAAATGCTGAACAGCTAGAGGCTACTGCTGAAAACGAAGGTAGCTACATCCTAGGAAACATCCAGGCTCCAAGACCCATTTACATGCCCAAGGCTTGAGGTCACAGAGCCACTGCACACATACTCAGAAGAGTGAGACAAGAAGAATAAGGCAAGGGGTTGGGGAAGGCTTTAGGGGAGGAAATGACAGTGGCTGTCCTCCAAAATCCCTGACTATGAAACTACCACACTTGTACAGACTCCGAGAGTGTCTGTGCCTGATTTATGGATGACATTTTAATTAAAATGCTATACCTAACTTTAAAGAAAAGTAGCAATTTAGAACCATTGTGTACATTTAAAGCTCAGTACAAATATAGCACACTTCTGAGACCAAAGAACAGTACACTGGCAGGAAAAAACACAGAGCAGCTCAACTTCTCTCCAAAAAGGCAAACAAAAAATTGTTTAAAAATTTAAAAAAAAAGTAAAGAAGAAACCACTTAGGGTTAGGCATGAAGAGAGGTCCTTCTAGCTGTGAAAGTCCAGTATTCACTGGAATGTAAATGGGGGGGGTGCAAAGTAGATTCAATTTACTATTTTTTAAAATATTTTATCAGTTTTATTTTATGTGTATGCATGTATTACCTGCATGTAGGTACATGCACCTGCATCGTGCAATGCCCATAGAGGACAGAAGAGGCTGTCAGATCCCCTGGAACTGGAGTTATGGACAGTTGTTAGCTGCCATGGGTGCTGGGATATGAACCCAGGTCTTCTGCAAGAACAGTGTTCTTAACCACTGCGCTGTCTCTCCAGCCCCCAGATTCAATTTACTGTTAAAAACTGAAACTGAAGCTGGGCATGATGTGCATGCCTTTAATCCCAGCAGAGGCAGAGGCAGGTGGATCTCTGTGAGTTCAAGGCCAGCCCGGTCTACACAGTGAGGTCCAGGGCAGCTGGGGCTACAGGGAGACCCTGTCTCAAAAAGACAAAAAACAAAACAAAACAAAAACCCTGAAACTGGTTTTATGTTCCACTGAACAGAAAACAATACAGCAATCTCCAAACTCCAAAACTCTAGTTTATTCAATTTAACCAGATGTTATGCATGTAAATATAAAGTTTTGTCACCATTAAAAGGCCTTTTAAACTTTTTCCCTAATCACCCCAATCCCAGGAAATTTTGTGGCCATAGACAGACTTACATGCAATTATATACTGAAGTCCTTAGGAGGCATAATCCATTGTTATAGCTAAGATTTTTCTTCTTTTAAGGACCCAGTATCATCCCACTGAGGATATGTAATGCACGCATAGGGATGCAGACCCCACCTTTAAAAGTGCTCTCTATGAAAAAAAAAAAATCACACAAATTAATTTCCTCATTCCTAAAAAAAAGTGCTCAGAAGGGGAAATGTGCCAAAAGGCAAATGGAAACAAAAAGTTTAAATGATACCCCAAATGACCAAAGAGTAGGTGATACAATCTCATCAAATGCCATGTGACTCTCCAGGAAAGAGATGATGGATGGTGGCCATTAGGGATGCACAGTCCCTAGACTTGGAAGGTACAGGTTCTCCAGGAAAGCCTTGGATTGCATGATCCAACCAGGTAGGAGAGAGAGAGGTCTCAGGTGCCTACTTTAATGCTCAATCTGTATCCTTGTATTTTGCCCTGAGATACACAGAAGACCCAACTGACAGCCCATAAAATAAGCCATCTGTAATATAAATTGCCTGCCCCTGCTAAAAACAAGCACATCTTAGTCTACTGATGTTCCTATAGCAACAGCACCAACAGGCACATATTACATTAGAAGGGCGGAGGGCCAGGGGAAGTAACTCAACAGGAGAGGCTTGCCTAGCACACAAAAGACACTGGGGGTTCTATCCTCAGCATGGGGGGTTGGGGCAGGGGTCCACATCATGTAATACTGTAGCAACATCCCCACAAAAGATTTACCCTCCAGAACCATGCTGTCCTCCACTGAAGCCATTATCAATATGTAGGTAAATTCAATTAAAATAAAACTTCTCCTCATTTGCAGTAATCAAATCTCCAGTTCTCTGGAGTCACAACTGGCCATAACCCACCTAATTCAGACATCAGCATAGTCATCACAGTAGAAGGTTCAATAGACACAGTGCTCTAGACATCACAGTATCTCTTGTAGCCTGTGGGGAACTGTCTTGATTTTGTTAACTGAGGTGAAAGCACCTACCCATTGTGGATGGCACTGTTCCCTGGATGGGGTCCTAGACTGTGTGAGTAGAAGAAAGGAGCTGACCAGCAGCACTCATTCACTGCTCTGTGCTCCCTGGGTGTGAATACAATGGGACCAAATAGCCTCCTGCTCCTGTCACCGCCTCCCCTGCCTGCTACTGTGTCTTCCCCATCGTGATGGACTGTATCCCTCTGAAATCATGAGCCAAGAGAAACCCTTTCTCCCTGAAGTTGCTTTTGTTAGGATATTTTATTACAGCAACAGAGAAATAACTAAGATACTTCACTTAAAACTTGTGTTTCTGTACAAAGACCAAGAGCTATAAGTAATTCAGGAGATTTACTATCCATATTTTCTATTTGATATTTAAGATAAAAGCATCATGAAGTTCCAGTAGGAAAAAAATTATACAATCTGTCTCATCAAGATAGAAATTTAGCTGGGATTTTAACAGGATTTATGCAATGGAACAGATGGGCCTATTTTAAGAATAGTGGTTGTTGGCTTTTTAGAAACATAGTAAAGCCCCTGCCAACTAAAAGGTTGTTTATACTTTTGCTTTGGAAACTGGGGAGGGAGGAGTTCACTCTTAGTACTCAGACATATTAAGCATTTAAGTGTTCTGATACACAAAGTACAGTAAGTATTCAAAAGTAAATAATCCTATTTGATCTAGTATGAATCTAACTTTGAAAAATAAAAGGTGACAAAGCATCCTAAGTCAACCCAGGTACAGGTCTATATAAAATGGAGAGAGGTCTTGGAAAACACCCACTACAAATCTCTAGCTGCTGATCTCCCAGACAATCCACTATGTTGGTTTCTTGGCTATGATATAAATGGTCAAGAAAAGCAGGCCACATCTGTTAATGATGATGTGAAGAATACATCTTACCTCCATTTGATGCTAATGTACTTTATTTCCTTTTTTAAAAAAAAAATTATGGCTTCCTGCCCCAGCTGGCTGAGGACTCAGTGACCGTGGACACCATAGTGGCCTATTGGCAGCAGCCGGACTCAGCTACATCCAGTTCTCCCAGATCTGTGCAAAGGCAGTGAGGGATTCCCTGAAGACAGAATTCAAAGCAAACGACAAGAAGTCTTCTGGCAGCAGCATAAAAATTGTGAAGGTGAAAAAGGAGTAATTGACCCTGACTGAAGCTTGCAGTCCTGCATCCTGACAGTGAAGATGTGGACACTTGCTGTGGCAGCTCACAATCAGCCTTGCTTCATGAAGAAAAGATAATGTCTTGTTCATACACTGATGATGCCAATAAACTAACATAGTTCATTCTTAAAAAAAAATTATGTGTATGAATGAAGGGCACCACATGTGTGTAGTGTACACAGACACCAGAAAAAGATGTCAGATACCCTGGAAATGGAATTAAGGATGGTTGTTAACCACCATATAGGTGCTGGGAACCAAAGTTGAGACGTCTACAAGAGCAGCCAGTGCTCTTAACCACTGAGCCATCTGTCCAGCCTCCTGATAGGAATGTACTGTAGATGTGTATTTGAATAACGTAACAGTCTCTGCTTTTGCCAACAACATACCAGCTACAACTAACATGGCTCAATAAACCCTTCCCACTCTTCTTCCCTTGACCTCTTTTCTTGCCTGAAGCAGAGGCATCTGGGAGATTGGTCGGAACTGTTTTCTCTTCAATGCACAGACTCACACCCAATCCCAGCCTGTGCCACAAAAGCCTCACTGTGGAGCTGGAGCACCAAGAACCACCACCCTTCTTCACTCTCATGCCTGTTCTTGGTTCGCTTAAGGAAGCCAAGCAACAGGAACCATTTGGGAGAAGCCCTATACCACAATCACCTGCAAGCCAGGACTTTGCCTGTCCATAATGAGGCAAGTGGATGTGCAGACATTCCCTTCTCAGTGCAGGTGCTGCTGCTAGTTTCCTGAACCTGAGACATTCATTTCAGTTGTGCGATTTTTTTAATCTACTTGTGCAAAAGCCCAGTTTATCAAGATTACAGGCATTAGGATCCAAAAACTTAAATGCATTTAAAATTCACATAAAACTTTAAACCAACATTTATAGTTTTCATTAGTTCACCCACTCATCAAGACAAGCATCCAAGGGTAGCTATGAAGGCAGCCCAACACACACCTAACTGTTTGTTTGTTTGTTTGTTCTTTGAGACAAGGTCTCAATATGTAACCTTGGTTGACCTGGAAAATTTGGCTTGGGGCCCACACTCACATGGTCTCCTCTCACTCGGCACCCTTCAATAGCATTCCCATAAGTAAGACAGAAAAGAGATGTCACCCATGTGGGATTTTACATGCAAATTTTTAATTAAACTGCCTTGCAGGAATTTTGCCTTAAAAAGGACTGATTGAACAAAACAAGGTGAATTGGTGTCCACGCTAACTGGCTTGAGAATTTGCCATTGGTCTAGTGTTAGGAAGAAGCATAGGGACCAGACTTCAGGCTGAAGGGCTCTAACAGTCTGACATCCTAAACAGAGAGAATCAGGATAGCTTAATCAAGGAGCCTGGTGGTGGCTTATTTAGAACTTACACTAGGGATACAAAGCTGTACCTAGCAGCCTACCAAGAGCTCTCCTGGAAGGCACTGGACAGAGCTGACCCTGAGAAGATGCAGACAACAAGCATCTGACACAGCATGGAAGGTTTTCCTTTCAGGTCTGCAGGAGGAAGGACCTCCTAGCTGTCCCAAGCTTTAAGATGCCATTTTTACAACATTTTACAAATGAGCTTCCATTTTGGAATGTTCTTGTCATTATTTTCCAGTTATGCTTATTCTAAGGCTTACAACAGCATCTCTCTTGCAAGGAAGGGGAGAGAAGAGTAGAGGTAAATAAATGACCCTAGCACAAACAATCAAGAGAACTCCTTGATTATCTACCTCAACAAGTTCTATTAATTGTTCATCCCTTTCTTTCAGTTGTGACACTAATTCCCCATACCAGTCTTGCCTCTCCAGTATAAGATATATCTTGACGTATGACCCACAGAAAGCTGTGTGGGATGTAACAGGAAATGAAAGAAAAATATCTCATAACCAAAGTACCTCACAGCAAACAAATAACATGCCGATCCCAGGAGAGCCTCCAAAACACATCAACAGGGCTGCTAAGAAATCTGTGCTCAGTGGAGGAAATGCAAGCAGCTTTTTTTGAAAACCCAGAAAACTATGGAGGCTCATTTTCCAGACTGAGAGGTTTGAGCAGAGTGTAGAAGTTAGGACCCTTTCACCAGCTCTTATGTCACATCTGGCAGGGTGATAAAACAGATGTGAGGTAATGTGACTGAGTGAACACCTTCTCTTCCTTTGGACAGTATTCTACCACTTGTGGGGAGGATGGTGGATGTGGGCCTCTCCCTCCCCTCGTGGGCCGTTGGCCACCGACCCACAAGAACAAAGAGAGCAGAAGCAACAAACAGGGTGGTCAGGATGGCCAGTGAGCACAACGGAAAAGACCTTCCAGGGAATCAAATTCAGTGATACAGCTCCGTTTACTCAGTGGGGGTCAGAGAAAATATAGTGTGGAGGCAGCAGCCAAAGCTTCAGCTGATAGGTGTTCATAGTATGCTTTATTTACATGTGGTGGGGGGAATCCTATCATCTGGCTGTAGGGCAATGCCTAATTATCATATAGAAAAAACCTGGGGGCAGTTTTATTGCAGGTAACTATGCCAAAGGTCATCTTCCAAATAAGGTCAGGTATCCATGCTTGGAGGCACTTTCCAGGTAAGTCAGGCAGAGAACAGGAGGCCCCGGCTGAGAAAGAGAGTCCTTCCATACAGCGCTGAGTTCCTTAGAGTTATCCGGACATGGTGGACTGCAACCTTAGCAGCAGGGTCCCCCAACAGGTGGAGAATAAACTTTGCTGGAGGTCCCCTGGGGATGCTATACACTTGCCTAGATATCTGAATGTCATTGTCTCCTCAGCTACTTCCTGCAGTCTTTTAGGACCACAATGAGTAACAAAGGTCAAATTCTATTGGAAATGTCACTCGAGAGATGGAAAACAACCATTTTCCCATCCCTGTTCTGACCCATCTTTTCCTTCTGGATTAGGAATCTGCCAAATGAAGTTAGGCATCATGTGCCCCTCCACAAGCTCCCCCAGGTTGGTAGGGCATGCACAGCCACCCCATATTCAAGCAAAACTTTCCAGTCTCCCTGAGAAGGCTGACCATGAAACTTAGTGCTGGCTCATGCCACTTCTATGGCTGGCTAAGCCTTCCCCAAACCCCATACTGAGAATGCAGAGGAAGCAGGGTAGGATGGGGTGACATTCAGCAGAGCAGCACTGATGACAGGAGTCAGGAAGCCAAAGTGAAATGGACCTCAATTCTGGCTAGGCCATTCCTGGGTGGGACTTCAGTCACTCACAGCTGAATCTATTCCCAGAAAAGGTTATGCTCAGTAAGAGAAAAAATAATTAATGGAAAACTTTGACAGCTGTGCTTAGCTTGGCACATGGGGGGGGGTTAGAGGAGGGGAACGAGGGAGAGCAAGAAAAAAAAGGAGGACACTCATATATAAGCTTCAGCCATACAATCTGGCTTAATCAGGTAAAATGTCAATGTCAGTCTCTTTAAATTCCTGAGAACATCCAGGAATATAATTGGTGAAAGGCCAGTGAGGTGCCAGCATGTTAGGTTAAACCCACACTGACTAGACACAGGGCTTCCATCTTGCCCCAACACAGCTTCTTTTGAGCAAGCACATCATCTAGAGCTTGGTGTGAGGCCAAGTTGATCCTTATTGCACATGTAAGCAAAGAGGATCACAAGGCTATAGGTGGCCCACTGCCACATTTTCATGAAGTGCCCTGTTCTGACTTTCCTCGGCATCCTTCCACGCTAAGCCTCTAAAGACAGATGGCTTCAGGATTTCCTGAAAGCTATTCCCAAATGTGGATACCAGACCCATTCTACCCCACAGAATCAGAATCAATGTTTTACTAGGATGCATGCAGTATTATCGGTCCTTCTGATACTTTACCTGACCAGCGCAATGTGCAAACCACCACAATGGAAGAAGTTCAAAGAGAGGTAGAATTTGTTGACAGAAGGCCAAGGCCACAGTCAATTGGGCAAGGCCAGCACTGGTGCACAGCCCACCGGCTCTTCTCTCCAGCACCCACTCTTCTCTCCAGCCTCGGCTCTTCTCTCCAGCCCTGGCTCTTCTCTCTAGCCCCGGCTCTTCTCTCCAAGAGCCCTGCCTAGAAGGCACTTCATTTTGTTGTTTGGCTGGGTTTTTTGAGACAGAATCTACATAATCCAGGATGGCCTTGAGTTTACAGTGGATTCTCTTCTTTAGCCTTCCAATGCTGGGATTACAGGTGTGTACCACCACAGCTAACTGAGAAGGGGTATGCATTTAATGTTACCTTATCAAGTAAGCTACTTCCCACCACTTCATCCACCAAATACCAGCTCACACCCTTGGCCCACTACTCTTTGTTTTGTTGCCAATTAATGAACTGTATTTCCTTTTCCTTTCTTAATAAATTAATGCAAAAAAAAAAAACAGAAAAGATGAGCAGTATTTCCTATTCTTTTCAGATAAAGAAACTAGAACAAGGAATACAGCATAAAGCCAAGAAAGGAAGTGGGGTGGCAGTCAGACCCCTGCTTTGGCCACTCATTGTGTACAGTTTTAAGGAGTGATTCCAGGGGCAGTCTCCCATGTGGCGACTTTATTTTTTTTAGACAAGGTCTAACTGTGTATCCCTGGCTAGTTGGTCTGGAACTTGCTACACAGACCAGGCTAACACTAAACTAAAAGAGATCCATCTGCCTGTGCCTTCTGA
Source organism: Nannospalax galili (assembly GCF_000622305.1). Taxonomy (NCBI): domain Eukaryota; kingdom Metazoa; phylum Chordata; class Mammalia; order Rodentia; family Spalacidae; genus Nannospalax; species Nannospalax galili. The sequence goes on from NW_008345053.1 coordinate 2,441,879, forward strand.
GTGCTACAATTAAAGACATATAGAAGGAAAAAAGCAACTTTCCTTCTAACATTGTAAATGTTGGAGTGCCAATCCTTCACAACAACCTTTACACTTTTCCAGCCTCTGCTAACTCTTCAACAGCCAGGTGATGCCTCAGCACAGCAAGACACACTTATTTCAGCATTCACGCTTCTGCCTGTGGCCAAACCCAACATCTCTCACCTGGTCCCTCTCTGCCATCATCACGTATCATAGTAGTGAGATGCAACACCAAAGACCTACTTCCTCTGGAAAACCTCATGGTTGCAGACTATGGATATGAACATTCATCTCAAGAGCAAGAAGCAGGCCATTTCCTTCCACCTTCATCATTCAGAGGGTAACAGGTATCCGCCCCAGCCCAGCTCACATGCTCACATTTGGCCCTCATGTCTTAGATACGGGAGGTTCAGCCATACTTTGTGATGAACACAGGGAACAGCAGGATCCTCCAGCAATCATGCACACACGCGTGTGTTCTCTCTCTCTCTCCTCTCTCTCTCTCTCTCTCTCTCTCTCTCTCTCTTCCAGGTGCTTTGATGTCAGTAAGTTAACAAGAAACAAGAGAGACCAAAATCCCTGCCCTCACTGGGGCTGTTCTGCCTCAGTGATAACAAAAATAAAGCAAACTTCAGTGCACTGGTAGTGACCAGAGTCATGAAGCAGATCATAGCAGAGAACAGAGGGTTATTACAAAAAGCATTTGCCAGAAAGCATGTCACCAAGGACAGTGCCCTTTTCTTGAGGGGAGGACTAAGGAAAGGGCTCAGAAGCCTGAATGAGGCTGGGGATGTAGGAGGTCCAAGGTGACCAGCTAGGCAGGCTAAAGAGAACTTTTCTGGATTGCTATACATGGGCACTGTGTGGAAACTTGTCATACTGACAATTCATATAAGTTTTACAAATTCCCTGTGAGAAGGTAATGCAAGCTCTGGAGTCCCCCTTTTGGCTAAGGACACCCCATCAATGATACATGTGACAACCTTGAAGGGGCCCTACAAGGTGGGGGAGATTGGACTGAAGCCATGGTGCTGCACCCTTGTTAAGAAAAAGGAGGGGCTTGGCTTCCAGCCAGTTTCTTTCTCAACCCTGAGAGCCCCTTGACAAACTATCACCCCAGCCAAAGCTAATACCACTCAATATGGTTCTCAGCCTCTTATATCCTCAGAGACTGCCAATGATCTTGGGCATTCTCAGTGAGGTCCCAGATACTGAAAGACTGTCCTTTCCACTGACCAGAGCTACTGCATCAAGGAGAATGTTCCACTGACCAGATGCAGGTGTGGGGTGGAGGTTCATTCTCTACGAAATCTAAGGTTCTTCCTCAAGCTTGTCTAACCTCTGTGATCCACATTTGCAGGAGGTTTTGGCACATGTGTCGAGGTAACAACGATGATGACTCTAATGATGAAACACAGTATACACAGCTGTGCAAACTTCAAGTCCAGAGCTGTGCCTCTGGTTTTATCTGACCTAATTGGTGGTACATACTGGTACAAATCTGAACAGAATTTTTCCAATCCTCCTCCAAAATAAGCTGGTAAATTTGACTAAACCAACAACTTGCTTTGCCCTAAAATGAATTAGACTCTGACTCCCCTCAAAGCAATGTTTTTATTTAAACACTCAAGTCATTTCTCTGTTAATTCATTTGTTTATTCTAATTCTTCTAACTGGTTTAGGACCTGGACAATCAAAATCACAGGAAGAAGATTTGCTCTCAGTTTACATCTTCCCTTTCTCTGAAATGTGGATTTCTATATTGTATCTCCAAACTCTTTAGCAGGACTTGGGTCTTGCTCAGTCACTACAGACTTTTTTGAATGCCCTTTGAGTAGTTCCAACATCCTGTCGGGTATCCAAAGTCTTGTACTGCAGCAAAACAACCATCCACTGCCCAGCAATTCTGTTCTAACTGCTGTCACAATGAGTTTGTAGTATATTTATGGTTTGCCTCTCTAACTCAAGAGTAAGCTCTCTAAGGAAAAAGTTATTACATTTCTTTGCATTCCCACTTGGGATAATTCTATGCAAAATGGAATTTTAAAATGCATTAACTAATACCATGAGAAAAAAAGAATCCAAAGATCTTACTTCATCATGAAAAAATAACTCAGTAAAAATTCATTCCTTCAAAATCACTTACTCAGCACTTACTATGGGGTCTCTATGAGACACTTAAAGGACTTAAAGGCAATTAAAAGGTCTTCCCAGCAAGCAGTAAGTATGCATAAGGATAGGGATATAACAATTCACCTGAAGCAAATGGCTTACAAGTACTAAGTGCTTTAATGAAAGGATAGACTGCAAGTGCTAGGAGAAGCCAGAATGAAGGAGGCCTTATAATTTTCCACAATAAAGGCAAGGAGCCAGCAGTGAAGGAATACAATGTAATATAAACTGCAGAGAGCTTGCAGGGCTGAGCCTCATAGCAGCTCTTCCCAGAAAACATGTGTATAAATCTTTTCAGGTCTGGTTTGACTTTACCCTACTTACAGGTTAGTGATTACTGTTTCAAAAATGCTAGTAAAAGACACAAAGCTCTTATCTCTGAGACAAAGGACTTGCTTTCTCAAAGTCCAGCAGGTTCATGAGCTTCATGAATATGTCCACTGGGCCAATAGATACAGCACACATGGTGGGTTTGCATCAAACTGAGAAAGACCTCCATTAGGCAAGATTGTTCTTTGATGCCAGATGGAGACAGTATACTTCTTCAAACAGAACTCTGAGCAACAGCCCAGATGAAAAGAGGCCAGGGTCCTCTATTCTTGGCAAAGTCAGGAAGATTCTTGTTCAAATGCAGGCTCTCACACATTAAGGCTGGGGAAGGACCTGAGATTCTGCACTCCTGGCAGTTCTCCACACAGGCCAAAGAACTAAGGGCACCAGCACAAACATAAGATGTGGCACTGGGGTTCAGAGGGCTCCCTAGGAAGGGAGTATGGAGTAAATGGGAACACGGTGCATCAGCAGCCCATGAACTCACAGCACAGATGGATTGGGGGCTCCTAACCCAAAGATGTTGACACCCCCACAAGGGCTGATTCCACCTCATCCAAGAGAAGACTGTTTGACATTGTATGTATGAGAGGTTTTAGGCCTAGGGATGAATGTGCAAGATTGTCTGATAAGATATGGGTGGATTCAAGCTTGTAGTTCCCAAAACTGATGCTGGAGAAACAGTTTCGAATAAAAGTATGGGTGAGGTCTGCTCGGCAGCACAGTTCCAGGAGACATCTGGAGAAATGGGTGCCCACTGAGTTCGGGCCTATTCTTATAACTAAAGTTAAGAATCAGGCTGTATATTCAGGTACAACTGTAATGTTGACATGGTAACATCACAATACCTGTCTCTTGCTATCTTCTGACTTGTCTTCCCCAAATATCTAACCACATTTCCATCACTTTTATGCTTTCTCACAGAGGCGTGTGCAACATGGTCCCAGACTTCTATAACTTTCTGCTCATGTCATCAGCAAGAATTCTATGGGTGCCCAACCTCTAAAACCAACATACAGAGGTTAAGTATATAGCTCAGTGGATAGAATGCTTGCCCAGCATACACAAAGCTACAGGTTGATCCCTAGCACCACATATGAGCCAAGCAAGGAGATGCATACCTGTCATTCCAGCACTTGGGCAGTGGAGGTAGAAATATCAGGAATTCAAGGTCATCCTCAGCTACATAATGAGTTCAAGACCAGCCTGGACTGCATGAAGCCCTGCCTCTAAAACCAAAATCAATGTATACACACACACACATACAGTCAGCAGGCCCAACCTCCATGGTTCTTCAACTAGTAACTTAGGTTGTATTCTACATGTGTTTGTACAGTTGTTGAGTAACAGTTTAAATCAACATGACCTTCTTCGCCTACACTCTGGTCGGCAGCTACAGACAGGAGTCCCCTATTAAAAAAAAAAAAAATCAAATTTCGCCTCATTTACCTTTATAACTCCCCAATACCTCTCAGAGAAGTTAACAAAGAATTACGACCTCTTGGGGCTGGAGAGATGGCTCAATGGTTAAGAACACTGGTTGTTCTTGCAGAAGACCCAGGTTCAAATCCCAGCACCCACATGGCAGCTAACAACTGTCTGTAACTCCAGTCCCAGGGGATCCAACAGCCTCTTCTGACCTCCTCGGGCATTGCACGACAGGGGCACTTACCTACATGCAGGCAATATACACATACACATAAAATAAAAATAATAAATAAAAATTAAAAAAAAAAAAAAGAATTAGGACCTCTTCAGGTGTGTATCAAAAGGAAGGAGCGGGGATACAGTTCTTTAAAGTACCAGCAGCACCTCTATTCTATGAGGCCCAAGTCAGTGTTTGAATCAAATCCTTATTTTCTTTTTACACATAAAGCAACTGTCACCTAAAGTTGTGCCCCAACATCAGCTCAGGTAAAACCAAAGCCTGAGGGCCTGCTAAGCCCACTCATTCAAGGGAGTATGAAGGTGCAGAGGGACCAAATTCAGAATTCATGGACAAAAGGCAGTAAGGGTACATCCAGTAGCAAATTAGAATTTGAGTGCAGGGAAACCAGCTCCTGTCCATTATCAGCATGCAAATGAGATTATTTCCTTTGCATAACAAACAGTAAATTCAAAGCAAACACTAAGGGGACGGGAAGGATTAAGCAGCCAGAGCAGCTTTCTCCCAGTCCTCCCAGCTCCAAGGTCTATGATTTTCCCACTTCTCTCCACATTAATTTCACAAGTCTACCCTGAGAACAATGATCCTCAAATGCAATGGTCTGTTTTTAAATCTTCACCATTATAATTGCTGAGGTGCTTGTACCTTCCTCAACAACACTAACTTTAAAGTACTTTTCTTAGTCTGCTATCACAAATATACTTAGGGTTCTAATATGGTGTTTTATTAAAATTCTGGAACATTTTACACCTTACAAAGAGTTAACCGCTAATCAACTACTCACAGTACCCAGCAAGGTGAGGAGGCTTTGAGCACAGAAAGGAATTACCAATATTAAAACCTCAAAAGAACACACAGTGTCACACATCTATAATCCCAGCATTCAGAAAGCTGAGGCAGGAGGGTAAGGTGTTCCAGGCCAGCCTGAGTTACATGTCAAGATTATTTCCAAAGAACTGAACACTAAACAAAAATAGAACCACAAAAGACCTAGAACTCTGAGTCAGCCATCCAGAAAGAAAGGCTGTTTTGGTCACACAGCCAACTCTCCCTCTATCCTGTTCCTGGAAAACAGCTCACACTGAGCATTAGGAAACAGGAAACCTTCTAACTCATAGTGACCTGACAGGGCAAGTGACAGCTTCAGGAAAAGCATGTCCCTGGGCCCTTGGCATTCTCATAGTGTGAGTCCACTGGAGAACAAGCTTGTGAGCCTTCTCCTCCCATCTTTCAACAGTCCTGTCACATGCCAGCTTCCAGCAGGCCACTCTGCTCCAGCACCCGTCAAAGGACCCACACGTCTATTTTTTCCTCCCACCTATTCCATGTTCTTTCCCATTCTTTTATTTAACTCAGTTACATTAATTTTTCCATTTCTAGTCATGCAAAATAATTTTTCCACTACAGACAAGCAAAATAATTAAATATGCAAATGTAAAAGTGAGATGAAACTCAAAGAGTTTCAAAAGAGCCTCTCCAAAGATAAGCCCTGTGGCCTCAGTATCACTGTATCTCTGGCTGGTGATCCCAAGCAGTTGAAAATGTCAGACCCTGAAAGGGAAGGACTTGTCAGATGTCAGCTGGCTTCTCTGCTGTGCCCACATTTCCCACATTTGCATTTCTCAGGCTGTGCTTTGGGCCCCTCTGTCTACACCATTGCAGCACCCCAATTTCACAGCAGTCTCCCTCTCTCCACACAGATGGTACCACCATGCCTATCTTGCTGCCAACTCTCCTTCCCACCTGCACTTCCAGTTCAGGGCATCAGGGATCACCATTAGGATGCCTAGAAGGAGCTTCTCACATGTATTATTACAATCTTTATCACAACATCAAACAAAACACATAACACTACCCCAAACAAATGCAGACCTTCATGACATATCTCTTTGGACCCACCACCAAGTGAAGAGAACTTTGCAAATTCTACCAGAAGACCATCTGTGTACCAGGCCCTGTCACAAGCCTCCCTTCTTTGTCAGCATCCTAATACTCATAGCTATGGCCCAAACTCAGAGCCACTCTTGCCTCTTCCTCACTGTCCATATTATAAGAGTCTGCCATTTTCCTACTTCACGTTTTCAGGCTTAACTCAGCTTCAAAATAATTCTTCACGTGGAGTGGGAGCCAGCTCCAAGATGAGCCCCAAGGACCTTACCATCAGTAGGGTCCCACTGAAGTATATTTTCTGGGTGGTATTCACACCATTATTTGTTCATGTCTCACGTGGTATCAGGGTTATGCAATATCACAAAAATAATATGGCAGGAGACAATATGTGCCACTTTTAATACTGGATCACAGAGGACAAGCTCTTTTGGCCAGCTTTGCAGTTCTGGGGATAGTCAGCTGCCACATGGTAAAAACACATCCAGCAGTCCTACAATGAGGCCTGGGTGCCAAGGCACTGAAACCTCCTATTCACCACAAAATTACAGTACAGTCTTGGAAGAGAACCTCTAGACTTGTAAAGCTTTCATACGGCTACAGCCCTGACCTGCATCTTTGCTCCAACTCAGACTCTGAGCCAGAGAATCCAGCAAAACTGCACTGAATGTGTGGAAACCAACAAAATGTATGTTGTTTTAAGTCACTACTTTTTGGGGTTGGGGGGGAGAGAGAGAGAGAGAGAGAGAGAGAGAGAGACAGAGAGACAGAGAGAGAGAGACAGAGAGAGAGAGACAGAGAGACAGAGAGAAAGAATGAGAATGAGAGACTGGTCTCCAACAACCTCTCTTGACCCAAGCACTATTGCAAATCTCTTAGTACCTCCAAAGGTTGCTACACTTCACTTACTTCACAGCATGTTTTTAAAAAGTTAATAATATTAGCCAGGCATGGTGGCACATGCCTTTAATCCCAGCACTCGGGAGGCAGAGACAGGTGAATCTCTGTGAGTTCAAGGCCAGTCTGGTCTACATAGTGAGTTCCAGGACAGCTGGGGCTACAGGGAAACCCTGTCTCAAAAAGACCAAAAAAAGAAAAAAGTTAATAATATGATGTTCAGTTAAAACAAAACTATATATATATATATATCCAACAAAATAGGGCTATGCATACATACACTCCAAATATTAAAATTCTACTTTTCTCTAGCTTTCCTTTTGCCATTAATACTCTTGTCCCAACTTTCAGTGACACAAGACTAATGATGTAAGCCCAACAGCAGTCATCTTCTAGGAGTGAAGGGAATGCTGGGTTGGATCCCCAGCACTTTTCTTCATAGACCAACAAAAATGCCAGTCCCTTCTCCCTTACCTGCCTCTAAGAACAGTGGTGATTTTCAAATAGATTCTGCAGTTCCCAGCACTCAACACAAAGAATGTTTAGCATTTACTAAATTATGACTTGTCTACAGAAGATTTAACAACTTTTATGGTGTGTGATTCTGGAATTTTATCACAGAGCTTATAATTAAATGTTTCTTTTATTCATCTCAAGCACTTCTACAAGCTGGGTACAGGAGTGGTCAGAAATACCAATAGGCTGAGGCCAAAATGCTCAAAACCACTGGAATTCTGACAGGCAGGGCAGGCAGACAGATTCCCATTGCTTTGTAGCATAATTAGCATCAATTTTGTTTTGACACTTGCCTTTGGTACTTCATTTGAAATTTAAAAAACAAGATTAAAAGGAGTTTGCATTCTGTCTCCAATCTCTGTATTTCTGTAGTAACAGGGCCCCTTTCCATCCTATTTGCTGGCCAAGAGTTAAAAAGGCAGGGCAGCCAGGATGTGTCAGTCTGGGCCTCTGTTGTAGCTGAGAGAGAAGGGGGAGGAAGAGAAAAGGAGGGACAGAAAAATAAAGAGCACAGTCGCAAATATCTCAGGAGTGGAGGGAGGTGGGAACACTTCCTAATAATGCGTGTGATGTCCCTTCCATTACAACTGTGAGCGGGCATCATGCACAATAGCTGTATGAGGGTGCTGACAACATGCCAGAGTTTAACAAAATGCAAAAACAGAGGAGCCATGTGCCTAGTATCTTTTAGATTCAGGGAGTATCCTGGAATTTGACTACTTTCTTCATGTAATTCTCTAAAAATTGTAAAGGCAATGCATTTTACGGCCAGCCACACTGTTTCTAAAATATTACCTATGATAAAACTAGTGTTTGAATGCTAAAGACTAAGCCCACTGAAGTACTAATCTCTCTTTTTCTAGGTTCAGGGACAGGTTCCATGAGTGTCATTTTTGGAAAACACGTATGCCCTCATAATCCACATCATTCATTATTCCTAACCTTAAATGAGAGGATCCCAGTCACCTGCATAAACAATTTAACCAGCTATATGTCTCAGAATTTTGAGAGTTCAACTCCAAAGTCTAGTAAGTCTAATAGCCTAACTATTCGGATACATGTAAAGGAAATTTCAATTATATGACCATAAACTACCATGTTAATACTGCATTGATCCGCACATTTGGGTGATTCTTCTATAATTTCAAAGAACAGAACTTCTCTGCAATGACAAACCCAATCATTGTCCAGGAGAGCTTTAGGGACATTTGCTGAGAAAAGACCAGGGTGCTGGGCAAGCTACGAGTGCAGGGTCGATTAAAGGCTCTAGACTGAAATTGACACAGCAGATTCAAAACAGGTCAGTAATCGATAAACCTCTATCTCCAAGGTGCTCCATCACCTGCCAGCATTAGAAGGTAATGAAGACAGACTGGTAGAAGAGGGAAGGTGTAAATAGAAAAGGAGCCTCCTTCTCCTCTTAAAGCTGTAGCCTTCATGAGCGATATACCTACCAGAGGTGCTCAGAGACCCCCTCTGTCTGGGTCACTGTGGCATGACCAAAACTGTGGAAGTACTCAGGCACAGGTAGAACACTGACCTGGATTAGCCTCAAAGCTGGGGGAACTCCTGGAAGAGTCCAACCAAATCAAAACATCTGAAATATAATGCATGCCTGCATGTATATTAAACCACTTGTGGGTGCTGGATGGATAACAATGATAAATGGCAAACGCTAATTCCATGAAATAAATTAGTTCAACACTTTTTGAGAGAATCTCATTCTCCAGCTACTTAGAAAGCAAAGATAAATTAATCTTTTGTAAAATGGCCCTTTATACAAAGATTCTGGTTACTGGTTCTGTTTATACTTAAACCCTAACAAGTTCTCAGACTTTGGCTTTTTATGGAAACACTTGAGTGTCTCTCCTACAAACCCTTTACAGAGGATCTATAAGGCACATTTTCTCCTACACAACACAATGCTCCCTTAATTACAACAGAATTCCTTTTCTATATACTCACAGAATACACAGACCACGTCCATTAAAAAAAAAAAAATCCTCAAGTCATGGCTGAAAAGATAACTTAGTAGGTAAAGTGCTTGCTGCACAAGCATGAAGGCCTGATTCCCAGAACTCATGTACAAAAATCAGGTGTGGTGGCACACTAGTACTCCCAGTAATGGGAACACCGACACAGGAAGATCCCTGGGGCCTGCTGAACAGCCATCCTTGCCTACTTGTTCACCTCAAAGGCAGAGAAAGATGCAACTCCTGAAGGACACCTAAAGTTGGACTCCATTCTCTACACAATACACACATGCATATACACACTCATCAATACTTAAATGGGTCATTATTTTGAGCTTCACAAAAATAGAAGGGCCTAAAGATAATGACTTAGCTCAAAGCATTCAGGATAAGCAGGACAATTTTTCTTATAATCACACATTCTTCCATTTTCTAAGTGTTCAGTGAACACTCCCTATCAGTATTCTCAAGGTAAACAGTCCTAAATCACAAAGCAATCCCATCCCAGTAGAAGAGAAGCAATGCAGTCAAAACCCAGACTCTGCACCTTCGGGGGGTAAGCAGAAGTGGCCACTTCAGATTAAATATTTCAAGAAAACTCTAAGAGTTGAAGAAATTTTCAGTGTCTGAGATTTTGAGATAGGAACATGGGCAATGGCAGGATCAAAAGTCAGAGTGGCCCAGTCAGTAGCACAGGGTCCAGCATAGTCACCATTCAGTAAACCTGCCATGAACCACCATACATTCTGCCATCAATTTTCCACAGTAAGACTCTAACACCTAAAAATGTATTCCTGGGATGGTCTACTTTCCAACTTACCCATATGGCAAGATGATGTAAGTCTTGCCTATTCTGAAATTCTCTGCAGACTCTCTATATAAAGCATCCTCACAGAACAAAAACTTACCCTGCACTGCAAGTGTGGGGATCTATATGGATCTATTCTCAGTAAATCTTTTTAAGTTAATTGAGGCAACACTGCAGTCAATCCACTTAGCCAGTTACAAAATTAGGTCTGATGCTTCCTTCAATGGCTTTCTAATTAGTGATGCAATGGAAAAGAACTCTGAAGGAGAAAAGCTCCCAGATCTGCAGATCCTTCAGAGTGACCCTGGAGAATCCTTCAGAATGACCTTGGAATATCACATCACTTCTCTGTGCTTTCATTTCTTTCTCTCTAGAAGGAAAATCTTGAGACCAGAACACTGATTTCCAACAGAGGCTGAAAAGAGATTTAAGATTTTAAACATTCAATGCAAACTGTGTTTTTTTTTTTTTGCAGATTTTTTATTGGGGTTTATATGGGTTGGGACGGTAACCTTAGGACATGCCCCTCCCCCCAAGAAATGTCCATTCTAATCCTCCTGAGGCATTTTCTGGAACTTTCTCTTTGTCTTTGTGCCACTCTGGTTGCCAGCAGTAGCTTCAGGCCCACTGCTAGCTGGATCCTCCTCGGAAGAAAATTTCCTTTTTTTCTTGGGGACACTCATGTTTGCTGCCTCTTCAGGGGCCATTTCCTCCTTAGGTCTAGATTTCTTCCTTTTAGGAATAGGAAGGCTTGTGCTGGCAACAGTGGCCTCTTCAAGACCACTAACCAGCTCCTCCTTGGAGAAAGCTTTCTTTTTCTTTTCTTTAGAGGAAGAAACAGGTAGTTCTTCCATTCCATTTTCCTGAGGCGCTTCCTAGGGCTTTGTTTTTTTCTTTTTTTGTTTTTGTTTTTGGTTTTCTTTGTTTTTTTCTTTTTGGTTTTTGACACATCTCCTCCATACACAGAACAGGGAGAGCAGGAATTCACAGTACCCCAGGTTGAGGACTCCTGGGAGGCAGCCAAGGACAGAGCACATTTGCCCATGGAACTGGCGATGTGCTACAACCAGCTCTCTGGGCTCTTATCAAGTTCTCTCAGCACCTATCTCCTTCCTTGCATTCCTCTGGAGCACTACTGTTTTCTGAAGAGGCCAGGGCCAGTGCAGCTAGTCACTTCTTTTCCTTTGTCAAGTGTTTCTTCTCCTGTTTTTCCACCTTCCTGGTACCAGGAAGCTACAAATTGTGTATTTCTACCTACAAGGTCACACAAATTAAATGAGAAATCTCCCCCTCTGCTACAATTATAACCTACTTGGTGTGTAGCAGTGGCTACATTTCAGGTGGACCAGAAGTTTGGAGACAGCTGTGTGTTTCAGGTCAATCACTTTCTCAGCGAAAGAAATGCTTATATACTTGATCCTGCACCACTGACCCTGGATGGTCTAACTGAAACAAAGGCCTCAGCCTACAACATCTGGTTTGGAGGGGAGCAGATGCTGATGGAACGCAACAGAGAGCAGTAATCAACACAAAGCAAGCCACAAAGCAAGCCACAAAGTAAGCTCTGCTCCTACTTGAAAGTACTCAGTATCAGCCATAGCAACATACCTAATTCAGGAAGGAATTTATTAACCCTAAACAGGAGCAAATGTCCCAAAAGCTCAAACCTCCCAATATAATAGAGTTAATTTAATTCCCTTTTTTCCTGTGAATAACCACCACTATCCCTCTGTGTACTACAGGGAATCCTGATCGAGATTCACCTGCTGTGAGATGTCTCCTTGTTGCTTTAGGAAAGCAGGAGTCTCCTCAGTCTGCTACACCCACTCCACCTTGCTCAGCACTTCTCCCTGCAAATGGTTCCACTAATCTGCTTCCCTTCGTTGTGTTCAACTCAGGTAACACAAACTATAGGTGCAGCCACGTGATGTATGTGATTCCCTCACCATCTACCAAAGGAAGAAGCTAGCTGTGTGGCCTGGTCCCTGCAGGAGGCAGGAGTTGGGACTCTATCAGGATACAAAGCTAAAGAACTGATACATGGCAAGAGCTGCCTATTTAGCCCCCTAGTCTGTTAACTTGAAATAGACACAGAAATCATGCCTCTTGTACCAATGCCTGAATCTCTACTTCCCCAGAGTTCACTCTCTTTTGGCATGGTTGTCTGTCACTGTGCCTAACAGCAGACTCCCAAGTTTCACTGGAGGCAGTGACAATTTTAGAAATTGGCAAGGATAGATTAAAGGAGTTATATAAAGCAAATGTTTACGCAGCGTCTGCTGTGTATGTGGTGTAGGCAAGGTTTCCTTGATATTACAATCTAAGGTGGTCTTCCTTCACATGAAAGGAGAAGGCAGGATTTATCGGAAAGGAAGGACCATAGACAGAGGAGCCACCACAATTGGGGGCAGGAATCCAGAAAGAGAAGAGGGAAAGACAAAGTATTCAGTGGGTGAAGGACAAACAAAACCCCCAGCATCAGATGTGTCAGATGAACACCAACCTAAACATAAAACAGCAAGAACCCTTTCTGTAGGCCTCCATCAGGACTGTAGTTCTCCAGCACTTATCGCATCAGCATGCAGTCTTTAATGTCCTGTACTCACTAGCAACACACACTTACTTCAATGTTACTGAATTGGTCGCCATCGCTTTCTTTTCTCAAGCCAAGGACTTGCTTATCTTCTGCTTGCTGATAAAAATCAATAATTAGCATACTTGAATATCCACTGATTTCCAAAACCTTTTAATTTGAGAATGCATTAGTTATAACACTGACTACCCAACAGCTGTAAAAATTAAAAGCAGAAACAAAACATTTTTTGGTATTTTTCTTGCAGATGAGGACAACCCTTAATTAACAGAAGAGGCAAGTGTCCTGTGGTACAAATGTGCTGACCCTGAGGAAATACCTCCCAGAAGATTTCACCCAGTGATGCTGGTCTCTTGTTACTTACAGCTGATTTTTTCAGCCCCAGCTAACCAGCATCAATTGTCCCAGTAAAACAAAGGTTTTGCTTCAGGTTCTGGTCTCTTCTTAATCACAGCTGATTCTTCAGCCCCAGCCAACCAGAAACCGCAGATTCTCAATTCAAAATCTCACATGAACACCAACAGCCTCCACTTCCCTTTGAAGTTTCACAAGCTAGGCCTCCATCATCCACAACTCTTTCAACATAACTGTTCCAAGCTCCACAACAACAAACTCTGAGCACTGAACTTCCCAGCCCAAAGTTCAGAACACTTCCACAATCCTCCTAAAAATACCAAGGTCAGGTCTGTAACAGCAATATCCCACTCTGGTACCAATTTCTGCCTAAGTCTGTTTCTCCATTCCTGTGACAAAACACTCTGACCACTACCAACTTGGGGAGGAAAGGGTTTATTTGTCCTGTATCTCCTAGGTCACAGTTCATCAGGGAGCCCAAGGTAGGAACTCAAGGCAGGACCTGGAGTCGGGAACTGGAGCCTCGGGCCATGGAGGATCACTGCTTACTGACTTGCTCCCCTGGCCCCTGCTCGGCCTACTTTCTTATGCAACACAGGCCCACCTGCCCAGGGGTGGCACCGCCCACACTGGGCTGGGCCCTCCCACATCTCTCAACAATCAAGAAGATGCCCCAAAGACATGGCCACAAGGCAGTCCAATGAATGCAATTCCCCAATTGAGGCTTCCTCAACCCAGGTGAGTCAAGCTGACACCTAAGTTATCCAGCACACCCGCCTTGGTCAAGCTCACAAACTTGTCAAGTTTTTGCTGTTGCATCTCCCCAAGTTTATTTCCTCTACACATTACAATGGGAGTCCTGGAAACACAGATTTACTCTGTAGTTGAGGCTCTGCCTGATAAGACTCCACCCTACATTTAAATGCCTCTGGCTCTCACCTGTGCTCTAGATCAGTTTTCAGAGAGACCCTTTCCTACCAACTCCAGTTTTCTGGGAGACTCAGAACTCCTCTCTTTCTAATGGTCACACCACACCTCACTTTCACTTCCTCACCAGTGGGAAGGGAAGATTTTGCATCCACAGAGGTAAGAGGTTCCTCAAAAAATCAAGGTTCAATCACTATGGAAAGAAATACTAAAGAAAAATCTTTTTAAAAATTATTTATTTAGGGGCTGAAGAGATGGCTCAGCAGTTAAGAGCACTGAATGCTCTTGCAGAGGACCCGGGTTTGATTCCCAGCACCCACATGGTGACTAGAAACTGTCCTTAACTCCAGTTCCAGGGGAATCCAAAGCTCTCTTCTGACCTCCAAGGTAATGCACAACATGGGTGCACTCATCTACATGCAGGCAATATACTCATACACATAAAATAAAAATAATAAAGGGGCTGGAGAGATGGCTCAGCAGTTAAGAGCACTGACTGCTCTTGCACGGGACCTGGGTTCGATTCCCAGCACCCACATGGCGGCTATGAACCATTCTTAACTCCAATTCCAGGGGAATCCAACACCCTCTTCTGACCTCTGTGGCATTGCACGACACGGGTGCACTCACATACATGCAGTCAATACACTCATACACATAAAATAAAAATACTAAATAAACTATATATAAAAAGTAAAATATTTTTTAAACTTTATTTAATAACCACATAATTAAAAGAATCATTTCATTACGACAGCATTGACATATTCAAGAACAATTTCCAGAGCTAAGATGCATCGTTTCAACTGTAAACTTTTAGGTTTACAGTTGAATTAATATATTTATGCAATATTGTACTCAGTAAGTATAAACCCTATCCGACATAAAATTGAACGAGATTTTAACTTTTAAAAAAGATCTCCATTTCATTTTAAAATATACTGTTTCATACAGAAGGTATCTCCTGTCTGGCATTGTTTCTTGTTATGTACCTTTTAGCTATACATGTGGACTCTTAAAGAATTATATTGATCCCTTTAATCTTTGGTTATACTTTCCTTTTGGGTGTTTAAGACCAGGCAGTTGGCCCAGATAGACCAAATTATTTTTACACTTAAGGTCTTTTGAGGATTTGTTCCTCGGGGGTCTGATGGGCTTGGGAGGAGCCCCTGGCTCCTTTCTTTTACCAGTTCCATCTATGTGAAGATAAGTCAAAGGTCCTGCTCAACTGTGGATGGCTTCACTTGGAAGCATGGAGGAAATGTTTGCTCTGTGTTGACCATCCTCTTTGTAGACTGGACACTGGTTCAAGTCCATCTGGTGGGATCTCCACGGCCTCCTTGATCAAGAGGATAGGTGACTCACCACAGCTAAGGGACATTTTCAGAGATGTTCCATAGTCCCCTGGAACTTAGTCAACCTGGGAGGGCAAGGAGCAAAACTGTCCTTTAAGTCCCTCTGACCAAATTAGTATAGGCCTCAAAGTATGTCTATTGAAAAAAAAAAAAAAAAACAAACTTTTTATTCCTTAGAGACACTTTATTTTCTTTTCTAGAGGTTGCCTAAGGCAGTCCACATGGTCCTCTGTGGGGAAGTCAAAACCTTGTTCTCTGCAGCTATGGTGACCTTTCCATTTATGGAAAAGTCTCTGTATGATTTTCTTACCTTCATTATCAGTGGGAGCTTCTGGCTGCTATCCTCAGACCTGCCAGGTCAGGTACTGTGCCTAATCACTGCTCCAAATGAGATGAAAGCAGAACCAAAGTTATCATAAGCCTTCCAGTCAATCAGATCAAAGTGAGATGACTGAAGGGTGCAAGTTCAACAGCAATGCATCTGCTACATTTTTGTGAATCAGGCTGTTTTCTCAAGATTTTTAATGGTTCTAACACTAAAGGTTTCCTGTTATTAAAGGAAGGTCGGGTACTTTCTGGGGGTTAAAACTTACACAGGTTTAAAACCTATATGATAGAATATTCACTGTTTATCAAAAAGATGAACTTTACAAAGTAATGACTTCAAAGGTGAGTGGGTGGTACATGCCTTTAATCCCAGCATTCTGGAGGCAGAGGCAGGCAAATCTCTGTGAGATTGAGGCTGCCTGGTCTAAGTAATGAGTTCCAGGCCAGTTAGGGCTACAGGGAGACCATCTTAAGAAACAAACAAAAAAAGTAGTTTTTCCCCTCTGGAAAACCAATGCCACAGATGTGTTCTTGGCTTAATTCCATGTGGGTATCTGGTAAGTGAATCACCAAAGGGTAAGAGTTTGCCTTTTAAAAGCATCTCCTTGTCAAGCAAAGAACCATATAATTTCTAATTTTTTTAAATTTCACTTTCATATACCCGAATCACAAAGCAAGAGACTCCTTCCTTATAAGTTACAGAATCTCACTAAATAAACTCCACTAACAGGAATGCAGTGTCCTGGCAGGTACTGCACATCCAGTTTTTAAGATCTACTGGAACTCTGTTGTTGCCAGTCACAGGTTAAGATATCTAAAAAGACTGAAAGCAATGACTTTTAAAAATATTTTTTTATTAATTTTAGATTTTCATACAATGTATTTTGATCATATTCAGAACCCCTCCCCTTCTCCAACCCACCTTATTAACCTTCCCCCCACTTCATTTCCTCTATTATTTGTCTGCATTTTTTGAAAGATCTATCAAGTCTATGTTTTCCAAATGCTTTTTGGTGTGGGTCTATCCACTGGAGTTTGGTCAACCTACCAGGCATCACACCAGTACAGAAAACTGACTCACTCTCTCTCTCTCTCTCTCTCTCTCTCTCTCTCTCTCTCTCTCTCTATCTCCATCTATCAATTGCCAATTGACCCTCAGCTAGGGTTGTGGTTTCCTGCCCACCTCCCCATCCATGCTGGGCCACTCTCTGGGTTGGGTTTGCACAGGTCTTATGCTTGCTGTTATAAGTGCTGTGGACTCATATGTTCAACTACCTTGTGGTATCCAGATAATAGTATCCTTGTATTCATCTACCACCTGTGGTTCCTTTAATCTTTCGGTCCTCTCTTTCATACTGATCCCTGGGCCTTGGGAGGATAAGGTGCAATATAGGTGTCCCATTTAGGGCTGAGCACTCTAAAGTCTCTTATTCTCTGCACACTGACCATTTGTGGATCTTTATGTTCATTACCATCTGCTTAAGAAGAGCCTTCTCTGGTGAGAACTGAGAGATGCACTAATCTATGGTATAACAATAAGTCATTAGGAGTCAGTTTAATACTGTGTCTGTTTAGCGGAATGTTAGTGGTTAAGTTCTCCTCTATGGCCTGTGACCTGTCTATCCACATGTTCTTGGTCCTGATAACAATATCTGGTATGGGCTCCATCTTGTGAAGTAATTAAATACAACTAGAAAGCAGTTGATTACTCCCATAACATTTGTACCACTATTACACCAGTGGGCATATTGTGCCAAGCCAGTTGTTACTGTAGCTTGCAGGGTTCACAGCTGGGTAAGACTGAAGCCTACCTTTCTCTGCCAGTAGCATGGGTGGAACCTTCTACTACTATGAAAGCTAAGCAGCAGAGATGAAGCTTCAAAGACAGGACCAGCTTGGGAGCTCATGATTTGTTCTGTGACTTAGGTGTGTAGCATCTTCAGCTCTAGGGTCTTATTAGCAGGTTCTCATGGGTAAACAAGTACAGTGGCAATAGCCAGTGTTGTTTGAGGGTCTATGGGATCTCTCTGGTCAACAGCTCCAAAAGAGGGAATCCATTCCTGGTACTGGAATTTTCTATTTCTACCCTGTGGTGTCTATTAGGGCCACTGAACCTCTGTTAGAAGGTAACTATATTTAAACTCTTTCATATAGTATTACGTATATATTGAAAGAAGCTTCTGCAATAGGTTTCCATATGACTTTTTCAAATGGCCTTTGATGTTAGTTATCCTTCCTCTTACTCTCTCTTCTAACCTACCATCCATTCCCCACCTCATTAAAGTCATCCTATCCAGAATTTTGAGCTGTGACTCTTTTATGCTTATTCCTTAATGATGCTATAATGGTAAAACTTCTCTGAATTAAAAAAAAATACCTGTTAACAGCAGTTGTATTTCATCATTTCTCTTCACCCAAAATTAATAGAATTTTCTAAACTAGATGAGGTCTCAAACAGAAAATGCTAACACATGTCTAGTTAAAGCTGATCACCTCAAAATTAATTTACTGGTCAACACATTACAGTCTATGGAGATACCCTTGATTAAGAATAGAAAAAATCAAAAGAACAGTATGGAAGGGGGTATGTATACATTGTAGGAGCAGAGAGCTTCATGTTCACTCATTTATATCTGGTCTACAGCTGCTTTCCCTCTGCAAAGACAGGTGTGTAGCTGTAACAGACAACATGCTTCAAAGCTCCACACCACTCCTTGGCCCACAATAGATTACGGCATTGTAATTATACCTGGACACTGTTCTGAGTGGTATACAAGTTGCCTTATTTATTATATTTATTATATTTTATTATGCGTTAGTATTTTACTGTATCATGTCTTTCAAAAATTGATCTTCCAGTGCCCCCTTTTAAGTACAGATGATGGACTGAGTCACAGGACAACATTATGCTCATTATGCAATGAGGTCATAACTGCATACAGTGTACATGAGCATATATGTAAAGAGCTGATCACAACATTCCCAATACGTTAAAAATGTCAGTCACGAACATAGAAAAGTTACAATCTATTACTGCATTAAAGGAAAACCCTACAAAATAAAAATGGGACTGCTATCAAAATTTGAGGTTCAATTGTTAACAAGCAAGAAAAGCCTAAGTGATGTTAAGTCAACTGTATGTTGCAGCCATAGATACATGTCCCAAAGAAGATAAATATGTGTGTGGTATGTATACACAGAGTATGCACTCAGGTGCACACAATCATGCACACAGGTCTAGAGCCAGAGGAAGATGTTGGGGCCTTGAGCTATCCTTCTCTACTCACCTCATTCCCTGAGGCAGGGTCTCTCACTGAATCTGGAGCTAATCTGGTGGCAAGCCCCAGTGATCCTCCCACCTCCATTCCCCCGAACACAGGGGCTGGGGTTACCAGCACACACAGGTATGCACAGTCACACCAGACTTTTGAGTGCCAGAGATTCAAATTCAGGTTCCCATGCTTACACAGCAAATTCTCTTACCCACTAAGTGATCCCCCCAACTCTAAGACAGTCAAATTTTTAGAGATTATTAGCCTTTTACTGAGAACAATTGCTTTAACAGTTCAAAATATTGGGCTATATCTGTAGTCAATTAAGAATTAGGCAAGCTACTTTGTATAGTTTTCCTTGATCCTTTTTTTCTTTTAAAGACAGGGTCTCCCTGCAGCCCCAAGTAGCCTGAATCTCACAGTTCTACCTGCCTCTGCTGGTATTAAAGGCATGAACTAGCATGCCCAGCTGGTGGTTCTTAATAAATTCACAATTCCAACATGCTAGGGTGGTTGTTTCTTCAAGGTATAAATGCTAAGAACTGAAGAATTAGCCTCCACAAATGATCTGGGTGGACCTACTTTATGGGATAATTTTCAAAGTTGAGAAAAACTAATCTGGCATAACCTGAAGTAGACTCTACTAAGATGTGTAAGTGATCATGACAAAAACATAAAGCATGAAGCAAATACTTCAGTGAGCAAATCTGCATTCCTGTTAAAATGTAGCATTCAAAGTCAACTGTAGTAATTATTATTATTATTATTTTTTTTTTTTGGAGACAGGGTCTCCCTGTAGCCCTAGCTGGCCTGGCCTGGAACTTGCTATATAGACGAGGCTAGCCTTGAGATCCGCCTGCCTCTGCCTCCCAAGTGCTGGGATGAAAGGCATGCACCACCATACCTGACTTGTGTAGTAATTAACTGACTTGCAGGTATTTTATGGAAAATATTTAGACTTTCATATAACTGAGGCAGCCACATTGATATAAACCTTATTGGCTCTGGTGCAACTAACCATCTTAAGAGTTCCTTTGTTTCGTCTGGTTCCTTAGTTTTTGGTCTTCTTGGACCACCAAGCTTTGTCTCCTCAATCGCAGACCTTCCCCCTGGCTGTATCTCTTTCCTTACACAGGGCCCAGACACTTTCAAGGCATCAAGGTGACCTCTACTGGGGTCACTTGTTTCTCCTCTCTTGGTTCACAATTCTTTGACCTGATGTCCCAGTTTTAAGCATCATCATCCCCTAATCTCCAGTGCTTCCGGCTGTTTTAGGCACAAAGTTAAATCAGACCCCTGTTCCTAATAACACATTAAGATGCAATACAGTATAGCTGCTAATGACATCTACTCAAAAGCCACTGAACCTGTGTCACATTGCAGGTCTGCCACTTAGATGTGTAGTCTTTTCAAGAGTCCCATTTGCCTCAGTTTCCTCATTTTAAAATGGGAATTGTGCTGGGACTGGTTGACACAGGGCTATAATCCCAGTTACTCAGGAGGCTAAGGCAGGAAGATCAAAAGTTAATGGCCTGTCTTGAGTTGAGGCTAGCCTAGGCAACTTAGTGAGATCCTGTCTTAAAGTGAAAATATAAACAAAAAAAAAAGGGTGCTCCCCATCATGAGGCCCTGGGTTCCACCTCCAGAGGTGGCAAAAATTTAAAAAGTTACAATAACACTTGACTTGGGATTTTGTGAGGATTAAATGGTTCATATACAAACCAGCTAGAATAGAGTCTGACAAAGTAAATACTTTGTATGTAGTAAATACATACAAAATAATTTTTACAGGGATACAGAGATGGCTCAAAGATCAAGAGCACTGGCTGTTCTTGCAGAGGCCCTGGGTTAAGTTCACAGCACCCACATGGTAGTTAACAAATAGCGTAACTCTAGTTCCAGGAATCTGATGCCCTCTTCTGGCCTCCACAGGCACTGCATGCATATGGTGCATTTACACACAGGCAAAACACTCATATACATAAAAATAATAATTGTTACTTAGACCAACTACTTGGGCTATAACCATTTGTTTATTTTCAATATTTCTTATAAAAATTGTACAACCAGCCGGGCATGACACATACCTGTCATCCAAACAGGAGGATAAGAGTTTAAGAGTAGCCTGAGATACACAGCAAGACCTGTTTCCAAATAAAATCCACAAACTGCAGAATATTTAGACAATAAGTATTTTTTAACATACCTAGGAGACACCACCAAACAACATATTCTATTTTGACCATCCCCTTTACCATACTCAAGCCAAACTGCATTACAATTCAGTGAGTTTAATTTCCTTCTGAAAAAAACTGGCAGGGGCAAACAAAGCCTTTTCAAGGATGAACAGAAGAGTACTGCTTTTTTGGTCTCCTTTGCTAGCATGAATTTTCCCTTCACCTGCTGCATGCACAGGACTGCATTGTCACCTCCCACACTGAAACACTCAGTGGAGTGCTGAGCCACTCACAAGCCTGGGACACCCAGTCAGCACCAGCTCTTGCAGTGGCCACAGGCAGGTGAAAGCAGTTCATTCTGTCAAAGACCCAGTGTAGAACACTGTATTTAGTACTGTTCTCCCACTGATACACCTTTCATTTTTAAGACAGTCTTAGCAGATAGCCCATGGTTGGCTTCAAACTCATAGTCCTTTCTGTCTGTACCTCTCAAGTGGTAGCATTACATGTGTACAACTACAATGGGTTCATACACATTTTTAAATGATCATAAAGAGTACTAGCCTGGACTGAGAGTCTTTGTGGCTAGGTGATGGAACAGAGCATTAGTCTAGCATTCCTGAGGCCCTGGATTCCCAGGAAGGAAATGGTTAAAACACCATTTCAAAAGTGTAAATTCAGTGGACAAAACAAGTCACTTCTAAAATGTAATACAGGGGCTGGATGAATGGCTTAGTTAGGAGCACTGGCTGCTCTTCCAGAGGACACAAGTTCAATTCCCAGCATCTACATGATGACTAATAACTGTCCATAACTCCAGTTCCAGAGGAATGACACCCTCTTCTGACTTCCACGGGCACTGTATGACATGAGTATACTTACATACATGCAGGCAATACACTTATACACATAAAATTTTAAAAATAATAAATAAAATAAAAATAAATAAGTAAAAATATAATACAGTACCCAAATTCCCAAACAGTATTACAGTTGGGAGGAGGGGTGGGAAAACTAGTACTGAGTCAGAAATTTCATATTACCCATGAAATAAAATTGCAATGAGCCTTATAGATTTCTTTTCCATCTTGGTTCTCTTTTTAAACAATGTATATGAGGATCAAGTTTTTCCAATTTGAAAAGAAGGCATTTTCCACAAACTACTAACCCAACTATGCCTAGAATTTAAAACCTCAGCGTTCACATGTGCTCAAGTAATAAGACAAAATTGTGCTTTTTCCATCTGCCATGTGCAAGCTTCATTTTCTGACAGCATGTCATCAAACGCACTTTGATTTCTGACTGAGGGGGTGGTACATAGCCTGAGAGAGAAGCATGCTTGAGAACAGCGCAGTTTAAACAGAGCAAACAATAGCAAAGGAAATGTAAACATTGGAACTACACTTTCTCCAACTTGGCACACTGCTTAGAAGTACTTAATAGTTTAGTAATATAATAAAAATACCAAATCTGAATGAGGAAAGACGGTAATGATCAATACTTCCACTAATGATCCCTTGCACCAGAAAGGAACCCTGTGAGTGACTTCTTTCAAATACACATCCCACAGGATCACAGTCTCTGGCTTGGCACACAGCCCAGAGCTCCAGCCTAGGAAGGCCAGCATCCTGATGCCTTTGGAACTTTATGATGAACAGGACTGATTCCAAGCCACATCGGGAAGCCAATGCCTATTTCCAAACCGGAACATATTCTACAGAATAAAAACTTCTAAACTGACACCTTCTTTTAGGACTTTCTTCCATCAAAATTATTGGTCCAAAACAAATGCTGTTACATTTTAGCTTTTGTGAAAAGCTGTAATATTTTGTGGCATTTTTCTACCTATTTTAAAATCAAAGTGGTTATCCATTTAGTCAAAGTTTCATCAGGAATCTTACAAATTCACTTTCTCATTCGATTTATTCAGTGTAAACATGTAAATTTTCTTTGCAAAGCTGCACTATTATTTATGTGTTCATGAAAGAGGTGAACTATTAGCCAGCAGGAGGCTAACACTTTATGTTACAGAGTTGCCTTTTTCTTTTAGCACACTCAAAATAAGTCCTGCTAAGGCTAGGACACAGTTGCTATTTTTACAGTTCATTTAGACTTCTAAGCTCCACATTCAGAAAGTAAGCAAATGAGCTGGATGGAGGGGATGGGATGCTGGCACCAGCTCCTGCCCTTTCCCAGCTGTGTGGCTCCACGGGTCACACACACACAGAGAACCTGAGCCCTTATTCATGGCACTGCTAATTCAGAATCCCTCAGCATCTCACCATTTCTAAAGATACCGGCAACACCCTGAGTGACTCCAATAGTATGGTCTATGGCTCTTGGTTTATTTCTAAAGCCATACCACTTAGCAGGCCATCCAGAATCACAGGGAAGTCTACATAAAGGGGCCTTTGAGACCAGTCTGTTTCCACAGGTGCTGTGCACTGAGTCCAAAGTGAGAACCATACTGGCTCCCCCCACCCCATGTCACACTCCATCTTAGAACCAAATCTCAAGTAAGAAGTCCTATTCTATAAGCCATCAGAGGATGACAGAGCAATTTCAGAACTGGTGTTTCAGCAGTTTAAATCTCTATTTGTGAAGAATTGATCTGTTCAGAAGGAGAGAAGAAATTTTAAGCAAATGGAAGTAGGTTAAATGCTCACATACAGTGGGCTACACAGAGCCTAGACTGGCATCACCTAAGAATTTGTTATTTTCAGCCCTATCCTCCGGGTCCAAAGACAGTAGGCTGTTTCAAAAACACCACTCCCCCACCCTCCTCAGGTAAATGTGAATGCTGTTTAACACAGGCATTATCAGCAAAGGAAAAAAACTCCACAGATAACTGCATTGCCAATTCTCCTGATCAAATGCCCTTCCTATGTCACCTATTTCTGGCAAATTATTTTTTACTTGGCTTATAATCCTTGAGCACCAATAGCCATGAAGGGTGTGTAGCTCTAGTCCTGGGCAGTGTGCTTTCAGCATTTGTGGAGATTGAGCTTGCAGCACTAGTGATGGTGACAGCATTAGTGGTGTCCTGAGGACAGAGTTGTGGCAACTCTGTGCAGCTTAATGCACAATAGCTCTCTGTACATGATAATGTCACAATTCCCTGAAATGGCAGCACTGGGGTTGCAACATTTAACCCAGACACTGTCAGGAAAAAGATGCATGTGTTCTGGACACAGCACAGCAAAAGTCATGTGCCTTTGAGTAGAAAACAGCATCACGCCCAAAGGAGCAAAGTCAGGAAGCCACTGGGAGGCAGAGCAGTCATCCAAATACATCCACCTTGAATAACTTCTGTTGTTCAAAGGAGAGAGAAATGTTTAGGTGCCTGTAGTGGTTTGTGTTTTATTTTTTAAAGAACTCTAAAGACTAAGAAGAAATCCCTCGTGAAATCATCGTTCAGTTTCTTAATTGAGAAGGGAGTATATATTATTTTTCAATAAGTTTCATAGATCCAGATGGGAGCCAAAAGACAAATTCTATTAGAGTGGGTGGAAGATCAGAACTTGAGCCTCAGAGACTTGCTTGTTCTTTTATGAAGGTCTTCCCTGGCCTCTACAGAAGCTGTGGATCTACTAGAAGCTTTTCTACAGCTGTATGCCAGCTATGAGCTATCTCAGAAACTTGTTCTCTAGAGCAGTTATAAAACAAAAACACCGTTGTATAGCTATGCTGTATCTGGGATTCTGTAGTATAGAAATTAGCAGCAGGACCATCTGCATTTTTCTGAGAGATGGTATTAGGCCATGCAGAAAGGAAAGGGAAATCTTTTTTCTTTTAATATTTTTATTGAGTTTTTAAGTATTTTATGCAGTAATTCTTAAATTTAGATGCCCCCCCACACCTATGCCCTC